>NC_039363.1:90660951-91260951 GCF_003573695.1 Papaver somniferum
AATTTTTTCGATTTTTTCAAAAGAAGAAGGAGTTCGTTTTCAATTATGGCATATTATCAAAGTATATACTTTTCACCCCCAAACCTAAACTAAACATTGTCCTCAATGTTTCAAAATATGAACAAAATTATAATACAACATATGAAGAGGATCATGTTGAGTAGAGAAAAAGGAAAGAGAATACCCGATTTCGGCGAAAGCAATATTAGAAATCCGTTATTCAAGGCAAGAATCCAACATATGTCAGCCGAGATCATATTGGATTAGCAAAATATATACAAAAGGAAAAAAGGTTTTTAAAAATTTTATCTACTGGATTATATACAAAAATTCACCATACACTAACAATCTAAAGAGTTGAGGATCAACCCAAAAGACAAAGTGTAGGGTTTCAACAGCTTCACACAATATAAAATGGAGAAATGCAAGTGAAGCTGTGAAACAAAATGAGCTACCCCCAAACCTGGATTTTACAGAAGATATATTTTGAAACAAAATCGCGCAGTTTTGGGGGTTCATCATGCACAAGGTCTACTCAAATGGACTGTGCTAGGGACGGGTACACATGCTAACTCCAGCTGTGGTTCCTCAAAGATTTTATATTTAGAAGCAAAATGGTCCAAGAGGACTTGGGAAGCACACAGTTCCAAACCTAGATTAGGCATTTTCAGAAAAATTGGTTTTCCAATATCGGTACAAACCAAATATAGATTGGGTGGAAGACCATCAGATTGTGACTTAGGTAGAAGAATAGGCATATCATTATCAATCAAATCAAAATCTCCTAACTCATCTACACATGTCACATCATGCTCACAATCATCAATCAAATTGGCAAGATCACAATCAGAATCATCAACAGATTTATTCTCGTGTATCGGCACATCAGGGGAAACATCACATGGAATACTAGAAGAAATATCATGCATGAAGGTCGGGGCAGAGAAGCCTAATGTATTTGAACCCAAAGGTTCCATAACATTTTCAGTATAGACATGTTCTTCTAACATAACATCATAGTCATCATCATCATCATGATAGGGATTTTGCAATCTAGGATAATTTTCAATCCTAAGGTCGGAGCTATGACAAGAATAAGACTCTAACTCATGGGGGTGACTCATACCATGTGGTGTTGTCCCTGTTTCCCTAACAGATTCCCATTGATGGGTTTTCTCTGCAATCTCAGCTAAAAATTTCCATGCATCATCCACAGATTTATCAAGAAATTTACCATTACACATAGACTCAACCATGGTTCGAGATTTAAAGTCTAGTCCCTCATAGAGGATGACGACAAGTTTCCACTTCTCAAATCCATGGTGCGGACATTCGCTCAACAAATCATTAAAACGTTCAAAATAGTGAAAAACAGTTTCCTCATCCAATTGGACAAAACAATTGATACTTTGACGAATAGCGATGGTCCTATGATGTGGAAAGAATTTTTTGAAAAATAGATCTGTGAGTTGGTCCCAAGTGTTGATTGATTGTGGTCTCAAACCGTAAAACCATGTTTTGGCCCTTTCCTTTAAAGAAAATGTAAACAAATGCAATTTCAGAGAGTCTTCGGACATATGATCAGGTTGCATAGTCCGACAAATTTGTTCAAACTCTCTTACATGAGTATAGGGGTTCTCAGAATCGAACCCTCGAAATATAGGAAGTATTTGTATCATGCTTGCATTTATTTCAAAAAGGTCATTGGTTTGAGGTAAGACAATACATGATGATGGAATTTTTATTGTGCGACACATGTATTCATGGAGAGCATTAGGTTGGCCCATTTTGAAAAGACACAAAGGCCACTATTTGGTTTTAATGGGTTTTCAAAAATTTGGTTTTTTATGGGAAAATTTTGGTTTTGATGGGATATATTTGAAAAAGAAAACTTGGTTTAAAAATGGGAGCAAAGTAGAAATTTGGTTTTAAAATTGGGAGCAAAAGATTTTTTTTTTTTTTTTTTTTTTTTTTTTTTTTAAGAACAATAAAATGAAGAAAATAAAATTTGGTTTTTGAAATGGGAGCACGCCCACTGTTGGTTTTGTGTTTGCTGTGGCTCAGCTGGTTTGAAAACGTTTGGTGAAACTGAGTCCAAAATCTCGGCCTAGAATTTGGGTACTCGGCCCACTAGCGAGTTAACCTAGCGTGATCGGTTACAAGCTCAGCTGGGTTTAAAAACCCAGAATACAAAATACAAGTCCAAATTAAACAAGCTCACAAAAATTAAATACAAGCCCACAAATTAAACAAACAAGCCCACAAAAATTAATTACAAACCCAACAGAAAATAAAAAGCCCAAAAATTGGTTTTAATATTACAAGCCCACAATTAAAAATGGAAGCCCACAATTCGGGTTCTCTTAAATGGGTTACCTTTTAAGCACAGCCCAGCTGCTCTGATATTGTTGCAAAAACCCAGTTGGGCTTTGGTTCTTTTCCTTGGTGGCGTCCCAGCAGAGGAAAAACTGGTTCAGAACAGCAGGTCCAACAGCAAATGAAGTGAAGCAGATGCAGATGCAAATGCTATGCAGTGAAATGCAAAATAGCTAATAAAACTACAAGAAAAACACAGCACCAATCCCCGGCAGCGGCGCCAAAAACTTGGTGGACCCGGGAAAGCGTATAAAATTGAAGCGAAATGAAACGCGGGCCTACAGTAATACCGCAAGTGCACGGTCGTCGGTTGTAGCTCGTGCAAGTACGGGTCGATCCACAGAGACTGGGTGTGTTTTGTAGTTTCTAACTATTTTGGGTTTCTGAATTGCTAATGGGCTTTGAGTACCAAAGGGTCTTGAATATCAATGGGCTTTGAATAACTTTGAAGCTTTTGCTTTCACAATAAGAGCAAGATGGGCTTTGATTAACTGTGAAGCAGTTTGGGCTTTTGGTCTTTTGAAGTGCACTGGGCTCTTGATTGAGTTTGTGCTTTGGCCTTATTCTATAAGAATGAACTGGGCTTTGGGCCTTTGGACTAAAGATGGACTGAACTGAGCCTTGGGCACCCTAACAGTGATATGGGCTTTTGCTTCACCCTAGCAATGAGCTGGGCTTTTGGCCTTAACCTAACAGTCTACAATGACAAAGAAACAGAGAACAAACCAGGGAGGACAAAAAAAAAACAATGGCAAAGAAAGAACAGTGAAGGTAAAGAAACAGTAGTGAAGAGTAACAAAGATATAGTGTATCAAAGAGTGACAGTGAAATGAAAACAGAAAAGAAACAGAGAAAGAAAACAGATGAAGTGAATAAGAAAACAGTGAGACAAAAACACTAAAGTGACAGTGGTAAAGACAATGAAACAATGGAAGCATATACAATGGCAGTGAAATGGTGATTGTTAACAGTGGCAAAGTGCCAACGAAGCAAAGTAAGTTACAAAAGAAAGTGGTAAAAGAAAGGTGGCAGTGAAGATGATGTGAAGCAATGGTATTGAAGTAAACCAAGGCTATGAGCCAAGGGCAGTGGAGATGGTGAAGGTGAGCAAGAACAAAAAATGAAAGGCAAAGTTGGGAGCCTAGGCATACAACTAGAGTGGGAAGAGAACCAGTTTGCTCACAGTCACTAGTGAGCACTAGTTTCTCCCCACTGCTCAATCAATCCAATGCTTCAAAGGCTTTAGCCTAACATTCACACAAAACAGTAAACATCACAGAGATAACATAGTAACATACACAAATCAGGAGCATTTACAGTGAAATTAAACAGTGCAACATTCTAATTAAACTATCCTAACATAGATAAAACAATGAAACATTAACAAAATTTACAAAATAAAATTAACAGTAACACAGACAATTAACAGCAAACACTAAGAATAAAATTGAAGCATGAAATTGGAATTGAAATGCAATGCAATGAACATGAAATTAACATAAGGTAAATTGAACTAACATCAAAAAAAATTGAAATTGAATTAAATTAAGAACCCTAAAATTTTAACAGTTGAAATTGAAATTGGAATTAAACCTAAAATTGAAATTAAACCTAATTGGTAACTTGGCTAGTCCAAGAACCCTTCTATTCGACACCCTTGTGTTCAATTTATACAAAAAGGGACCTATGAACCCTAAATTAAAAACCCTAATTTTATAGACCTAGGGTTTGATTTTTTTTTTACCTAATTTGATTGACAGGTCTTCACCACATCGTCGACCCATGCTTTATCTCTCTGCTCTGATTCTTCTCACGCTCCTGCTTTGTGTCTAGCATGAATCACTTCATCAACTCCACACCCTAGGGTTCAGAGGCGTGAGTGTGGGTTTGATGAAACAATAAAGGCTAGGTGGATGGGTTTTTTTTTTCCGCAGATATGGGGGGTAGTTGGTGGCAGTTGGTGTAGGTGGTGGCGATGACAGTGGAAGTAGCAGGTGGAGGTGATGGTGGCGGAATGGGTGTTTCTGCAGAGGAATGGGGGAGAAGAAGTCGATGGGAATGATGGAGGGTATGTTTGGTTAAGGTATAGGCATTAGGTACTAGAGTGTTGGTCGGGTGTAGCGGATTTCGATGTTGGCGAATCTGAGTCACTGGATGCGAAGCTGTAGGTGAATCGGATGGCTACCCCTGAAGAGGCTGGTAGCGACCGTCGGATGTCTTGATACAACAAAGTTAACGGCGAAGATCGAGGTTAGGTGTTGTAGTGTTAAGCGAAAGTATCGATATTTGATGCACAGGCAAAGAAGCGACCGTAGGATCTAAATGTGATCTAATCTGAAGGCTTGGAATTTAGGCACTATGGTGTTTTGCAGGGACTTCAGATTTTGATGAACGATGAAGAAGCGACCATTGGATGATGAGATGGATCCGATATAACGGCTGAGAATGGAGGCGGGTATGGATATAGAAAATGGGTTTGGGTAAGGGTTTTGGGCCTTGGGTATGCCAAGCCCATATCTTCTTCAAGAACAATTCTTCCTTCTTGAGCCCATTCCTAGCTTTTTGGACGTGCGCTCCATTCTTTGCGGCTTCCTTGCGTAATTTCTTCCGGCTTTTCACCACTCTTCAGCTCTTTTCCGCTCCGCAAGTTATCCAGACTTTATTTATTACCTAAAAATGCAAAATTAAGTAAGAAAAATATTTATTCTTGAAAACAATGAAAATACAGAATATGGGATAAAATGTAGAATTACTGCACAAAAGATGAGTTAAATGCCAACAAAAAGGGATAAATATATACAATATTTGGCACTCATCATTAACGAGGAAACCGCAAATGCAGAGAAACCCCGGGACCTAGTCCAGATTGAACGCATACTGTATTAAGCCGCTACAGACACTAGCCTACTCCAAGCTAACTTCGGACTGGACTATAGTTGAACCCCAATCAGACTCCCACTGATCCAAGTTACAGTTGTACTACCTACGCCGCTGTGACAGACCGGAAAATTACACCCTTGGCACGTTGAACCGCAGGCCGTAACTCCCCCGATGCACCATGATGAAGCTACGATCCGGGCCTTAAATCTAGGAAAATGCACTTCCATCTGCCCTTGCAGGAATGCTCGTGGAGCATGATGCATCTAACTTAGCTTCCACACCGTTCCAACTTACCCTTGTTCCGCAAAGGGTTTATTAAGAAAACATAAACTTTCCTAAAACGGCAAAAACGACCTTTTGATGCCCTAAATGATGGAATTTGGCTAAATTCTGGTGACCATGTGGATCTATAGATCGATATTTCTTAATCTTTGGGCCGTTTCCCATCAAAATGGACTTCTCTTGATATAAATTATGACATTCGGGTTTTTTCCCATGTCGAACGCCTTGACAGGAAGTATGAGCATCCAGTGAATAGAATGCAACTTGCCTCATCAAGTTTGGCCACAATCATTTCTTACGTCAAGCTACCGAGCCAGATGATATGAGAGGCCAGAAAATCGCAATCATATTACAATTAGATGATATGAGCGACAAAGTGCTGGACCGGCAATGCTGCAACTCATTGCGGCTGCCTACGTATCCTGCCCTACTATAAAGGGATCAAGCACAGACCGTAGTTCATCCTCGAAGGGATAGAAACTTAAACCAACTCATTGCAAGTCCGTGGCCTAACAATAATGGTAATGGCCTGGTCCGTATAGGCCATTCCGTCAAGATGCACAATGATTATGCATCATGGGGTCCGCGATATGGCATAGTGATGCCTAAGCATCAAATGCCCTCTTCGAAAGGCTACGCAACTATAAATGATCCTTAGGCATCATTTATACTCTTCCTTCTAAGCTATGAAGCTTACTTGGTACATAGTCCACATATGCACCTTCAACCAACTACCCCTCCCTATATATGTCTTAATGAAATTTCTACAAGTATGGAAAGGGGACCAAAATGATATGCATGCTTCACTGTTCATCGCAATGATCGTGTTCATCTGCAATGATTGCATTACTTCGCAATGATTGTGTGCATCCGCAATGATTACGCAACACTCGTTCGGCCAACCCTCTCTGGCCTGATGCACAATGATGGTACGACATTATCTATATGCCAATAGCCTCCGTAATACGCAATGATTACGCTGCAATATCGAGGCCACCTACCCTAATGGCCTAATGCATCTTGATGATACAACATTGGAATTTTGCCAATATGCCTACGCAATGTTCCTTCCTTTTCCCCAAATGTGGCCCCGAGCCAAGTGCATCTCACTATGCAAAGGAAGCTTTGGATGAAGCTTCATCACAAGAAAATGGCGTATCTTTTTGCATCCGCCATGCTAAAAACAAGGGGTGTTACAACCTCTAATCCCAACAGGATACTGCGCACTTGATTCCCTTAGCTGATCTCACCCACAACTAAGAGTTGTTACGACCCAAAATCACAGGCTTTGACAATAAACAAATCTGCCTCACACAGAAAAATCTATCAAAGGATCAATCTTTCTCCACAGAAAAACCCTAAAGTTTTTGTTCTGTCTTTTGATAATAATCAAGGTGAACAGGAACCAATTGATAATCCGGTTTTATATTCCCGAAGAACAACCTAGATAAATAAATCACCTCACAACAATATTAATCGTATGGTAGCGAAACAAGATGTTGCGGAATCACAAACAATGAGACGAAGATGTTTGTGACTACTTTTTATATCTAGCCTATTGGAGATATTAATCTCAAGCCAATCAATATGATTGTACTCGTACGATAGAAGATGCAAGATAAGATCACACAACTACGATAAAAGTAGTATCGGTCTGGCTTCATAATCCCAATGAAGTCTTTAAGTCGTTAACCTGGTTTTAGAAGAAGAAAACCAAAGGTTAAAGGAGAAACTACTCTAGCATGCAAACTAGTATCACACGTGAAGTGTGGGGATTAGTTTTGCAGAGTTGCTAGATGTCCCCTTATATAGTCTTTCAAATCAGGGTTTCGCCTTGGTCACAAAGCAAACAATATCCACCATTAGATGAAAACCTGATTTAGATTCAAGCTAATATTTCTCAACCGTTAGATCGAAAACTTAGCTTGTTATACACAAATGAAATGGACCCTTCTAGGTTTGTTAACCGTACCCAAACGTGTACATTGTTGGTTCAACAATAGTTAACCAAAAGGTTAGACATATGAGCATTTCATACAAACCATATTCTTCTTCACCCTAACTAGTTCAAATGACTCAAATGAACTAGTTAGAGAGTTGTTCAATTGCAAGGAAATCTTATGTACTACACAAGACACAATTGAAGCAAATATGATTTGATTCACTCGAATCGGTTCATGAACTTTATAGCCACGGTTTGCAAATTGCATTCCTTAGTCTTTATTAGTTTAAGTTCAGAAATCATCTTCAGATATATAACCTTCTTAAGTTCGCACACTAGGCTCGCGGACTTAAGCAACCTGGCAGAGTTTACAAACTCCAGCAGAAAATCTCGGCAAAGACTTGGTACTCACGCAACAAGTTTGTCAAACTCCAGCAAAATTTCTCGGGATGAGAAGTTCGGAAGTTCGCGGACTTGGCAACAAGCCATCTTCCGGTTTCTCTTGATCAACAAAGTTCGCAAACTTTGGTTCAAGGGATAGGACTTATGCACATATGTGTTTCCAGAAAAATACTTATGTCCATCATTTGTTATGTAATCTAAACTCTCATTCCAACCATTGAAACATTCTTAGAGGACGTTATATAGTTGTTGCACCATTTCTCGTCAAAGCAATTTTCAAAGTGATTGAAACATATCATGACTTTCGTCACTAGGTAAAGATAAACATGGTCGAAGCGAAACGCTGACCAACACATATTTCGATATATAGATAGGCGAGGTATACTCGGCTCGAAATACCAAATGTGTATGATCTAAGTCTATATATAGCATACGACTTTTAGTCTCATGAAGTAGGTGATAGAGTAGATAGACTTTTGAGTGACAGATAAGTTCAAGTCTTCACATACCTTTTTATCAAGAAGTTCCTCCTGTTCCTTGAGTAGTTCTTCTTCTTGTATGATGAATCTCCATGAAGTCCTTGAGCTGAACTACACTTTCTATCCTAGTCCGAGACTTAGCTATAGTAGACTAGAAATCAAGACTTATAGTTTTGATCACTAACATTGACTAACATGCTTGAGATAGCAACACATGCGAGTTCGACCGAGCAATGCTCTAACAATAGACTTGGTTCGCGTTTAGGCCAATCAAATTTCTTCTCTTAAGGCTGAAGTTTCGAGTCTCCAGGGTAATGTTTCTTTGCTCCAGAAGGATCGCGATGGATTTGCAGTGGAATCTTCTACTAATGCGAACTTGGTGACCACAACTCGCGTTCAGAATGACTTGTTAATTGGTAGGTTTCGCTATTTTTATCCTCTACTTTATGTTTCCGTTTTGCCTTATTATTAGTCCCTTTAGGGATAATTTTCTTAGATGAGGGTCGTGTGGTTCCTTGCAGAGGTCTTTGGTCTGTCTAATCTTGTCATTGCTGCGAACTTAGATAGGGAGGATCTCCTGGCGCATTTTAATTCTCTTAGACAAGATTTTGTATTGGCTTATAATGTCGAGGATGATATTGAGGATGACGCTGAGGATTATAAGAAAAAGTATGGAGATCTTAAGCTTAATTTTAGAAAATCATTAGCAATTATATGATCTCTCAGGGCTCGTGTTCGAGATCTAAGGGAGAGTATCAGAGAGTTGAATGAATAAAAGACAACTTTGTCGGTTGAAAAGAATAAGGCTGTTGAGGATGGGGCGAAGGCTCTTCAAGATTGTCAGAAAGGGAACCTTGAGCTTCGTGTAATTCGTGAGAAAATTCGGAATTGCCTTAGAGTAGAAAGCGACGATGACTTTGAGAAAGCCTTAGGTGAAATTGAGGAGAATAGGGTCACAATGGTTAAGTACGCTAGTTGGGTAGAGCATCACCAAAAGGTTTTAGATTCCGTGCTCGTTCAAAAAGAAAGTGTCTTTAATGGCCCATCTTAGTCTTTGTGATTTGCCTTCTCTCTAGGTGTTTTCTTCTGTTTCTGATTTGTTCTTATTCTTTGCAGAAAATGAGAAAAGTTTAAATGCTGAGATGGGTTCTCTGAGGGAGAAACTTGAGAAGCCGCAACAAGAGTTAGAGATGTTCAAGGGCGGTGATGGTTCTTCTTCGCAACTGGTGGATGATCTATCTGAGAAGCTTTCTTCAGCTAATAATGAACTTGTTCGCTTGAGGACCGAGGCTGAGCAGTACAAGGAGGGTATGAGGCTCGGTACACGTTATTGAAGCGTCGCAAGAGATCCCTCCTTATTAATGCTAATCGCGAAGCACAGAGGCAATGCAACCAAGTTACCCGAGAAATTGCTGATTGGATTACCACAAAAAATGGTCTTCCTACTAGAGAATTTCCAGATGTTTTCGTGCCCGAAGATGAACCTGTGGATCCTGGTTCTAGTGATGGAGAGGACATCACTGAGGGCGAGCAGTCCAGTGACGAGGAAGAAACGGATGGAGAAAATGTTGATTCTCGGGATGAGCAGGGTGAAGTCAATGAAGTTGTTATGGGAGGTGATCAAGGAGATCATCAATCATCTCAAATTGCTAGCAGCGTGGGAAATGATCAAGAGGTGGGTCACCAAGAACCCGTTTTATCTCCTAAGGGTGACATTCTCGAGACTTCACGAACTGAAGCATGATATCTTTCCCAAGTTGTTTCTCCTTCGCATAATTAGGCTCATCTTTAGTTACACTCTTTTAAACACCTTTCCTTTGTCTGAATAGTTTTTTGGGCGCTCCCAAACTTGGGGTGGGGGGGGATAATATGACTTTTAATTGTTTCTTCTTTCCTGTGGTAGAAGTTTAGGACTTGGACAAGTGTATATAAAAGTTAAAAGTTTTTTTTATATAATGTTAAGGGTCTTATGTCGATCTATCGAATGTGCCTCGGTTTATATGGAAGCTTGCCTCTGCTTTCCACCTTCGAAGGAGGGTTATTGCCTTAAATATTACGTTTAGTCTAATAAGGAATTTTATCATATAGTTGAGGAGGATATTCATATAGGCGAACTAGATAATGCTTTAAAAGGGGATTAGAGTATGAATGCCTCTTCATGGTTCTCATGATTATTAGGTTCAAAATTTATGCGAAGCTAGGCTAATGCGATATATATTAATGCGACAGGGCACAGTTTCAGGAATGTTCATTTTAATGCGAAGTGCCAATGTGTGAAGGGCGTAATGTCTAATATTTATGCGAATGACGAGATACCACACTACCATGTTTTAACTGGATAATTTAATGTAAGCAATTCTTAAGACTTATTTCGAATCTTAGTTATACTTATCTTGATGAGGGTGTGCCTCCTTAGCATTTTTTCGTGCCTTAGCGCGATTTTTCATTGCCTCAGTTTCATTCGCGCTCCTTTGTAATTTGTAGTTGCACGATCTTTTATAGGTCTTATTTGCCTCCTAAGTAAGGTCTTATTGCCTTGCCTCGCATAGAGAACTTAAAGGACTTATGGTCGCCTTTGGAAGGGTCTTTGACATTGGGCGACAAAATCTCATATCCATTTGCTCTTGCGAGTCATTGGATATCGATCTTGCTTTATACGTGTTAGTATTTTTACCTCCTTAGGTTGTATTTGCGACAATATTCCAAGCCTAGGATACTCCCATGAGTACAAATCCCCAACACATTCCCGTCTTTGACACAATTCAGCTCCCTAGTGGAGGGTGCAGTCCCTTTATATTCCCCCTGAGTTGCCTTTTCAAGGAAATCACCCCTAACCATTTCAGTTGGGCTCCTCCCATCCAGTCATGCGAAAATCAGTGTTATCGTGATCTCATTCCTTCCGCCTATGTTGCTTTTGGGTACGAGAACACACCCTAGGTGGGGTTTCTTTGGGACCGAGTGTATCCAAGCCAAGAACTCCTTCTACTCCACTTGTTATGTTTCTACACCCCATGCCGAAGAACTTACTCGCCGAGTGGTTCTTTCTCAGTGTCCTCCAGCGGATAGGGTTTTATTTCGCCCCAATATAAGTAACTTCTCTAGGATTTCCCCAATATGACGCGCGTTATGGATTATGGTCGCCTCTTATGTGATCATGCTTAAACATCATCGTACAACCACGCGAACTAAGTTGACACTCCAAAATTGGGTTCCCAACCTCCCTAAGTATAGGTTTTAATATGTAACTTGCTTCCCCCTATTGAGGTATTACGTAATTGTCATGTAGACTTTGTTTCGCCTTTGGCTTGTTCGCATATAAAAATAACTTTGCTTCACATTAAAGTTTCTTTGGTTGGTACATTGTTTCAATGTTATGGACATTTTTTCTTCGCATATTCCTTTTGCGCGTTGGATCGAATTCGACATGTGACCTCCCTTTTGAATTCAGCCAAGGTTTTATCGTAGTGGGGATTTATGACGGTGATCCCTGAAAATCCTTTCTTCCATTCCCGCTTTTCTCCCGGTGATGATATACTACTTGTCCTGGTGATCTCTTGCCGTCAATCATCGCGTTCGAGAACTTTCCTCAGCATTATCGTGAAACCCTTCCATTTTATTTTATGGTTGAAATGATTGGGTTGTATGGATGACGCCCTGATCCCTTCTTACTGGTACCTGGATGTTTCTTTCGCACTGAAACGTCCTTCCCCATTGTTCGTATTGGTATAGCATTCTCATGCTTCTCCCATCTCCTTTTCGCCCGTACTGGTGCACCTCATCCCATAGTTGTCTATCTATCTGTTTCGCTCTTTCTTTTCTTTCAACATCTCTTTCTCTGCAAGATCTTTTGTAGATTTCTCCATATTCTATTCCCAGTTCGTATTCTCTAACTTTTCTCTTTAAGTCATGATTTTCTATCATCAGTTTACCATATTCTTTCGCGAGGTCTAGTCGCTCTTCAATCAACATCTTTTATGTTCTCTTCCATTGTGCGAGTCTCTCCTCGTATTCTTGTTTTGTAACAGTTTCTTTTTCGTCCTGGTTCTTGTAGTTATACTACTTTCTTTATCTTTCATTGTTTATAACAACAACTATCATTTGCCTTTCCTGATTGTACAGCTCGACCCATTCCGTCCAGTATTATGTGTTTTCTGTTGCAGCCGCCATTTCTTTTGTCAGTGCCCCTTCTTTGTGCCGCTGTTGAATAATCATTATGTGGTACGATTCTCACCATCTTACGGTCAGGAGGAGATCCAATCGATGCCACTAACAAAGAAGATTTTCGAGGAAATTTCTTTCTGAGAACCTTCAGAGTTTTGAGAGTATAGAGTTTCTGATAAAGCTCTTTGAATAAGATAAAAAAATTGTGTCTTGTTTATTAATTGGGTTTTCATGGTGGACAGGAAAATGAAAGTAATGAGAATAAAGAGTTGTTTCCGGAAAATGATGATTTCTAGCTGGCAACTAACATGTGAGGATGAATCCTCCATGTTTCTAGCGCCAAAATGTAGTTGCGGAAAACCACACAACTACACCCGTTGTAATGATAATAACACAAAGCTTAAGTCATATGGATCAACCCAAACATTAATGATATTATTCACCACTTTGACACTAATATGATCCTATCAAACACTTTGTATTGAATGTGTGATGTTCTTACAATTATTACAAGATTATTTTGTGTACAACAATGGAGAAACATAGGGTAAAAGTTAAGTGCTAATGGCTCCTTTCTTTTCTCTCTAGATAAATTCCTTAGCTCTTCTATCAACTGAACTCTCTCTCTCTCTATCATTTTGGAACCCTTATATAAGCAAACATATCAGTAGAAGACAACTAAGAATCACATGCAAGATCTTAGTTGACTGATATTATATAAGTTTGTCTTATTCGCCATACTTTTGAGAACTGTCTCTATCTATCACGCTGATGCTTAGTCCTTCGTGCTTCTTACGATGTATATGGCATTGTCTTTATCGTGTTGTTTTTCTTCGCGTTGCCTTATCCCGTAAATATTCTTCGCCTTATCTCTTGATAACTGTTGTCTCTTCATCCTTAAGGTTGTTTTGATTAGAGCGAAGTTGTATATCTGTCTTGTGCGGTATTTCTCCACGAAAACTCTTGCAACAGCACACTAATCTTTTATCCTAGCCAGTCCGTGCCTAAGTTTACACGCCAAAAAGCCAACATATCATTCTGATATGCATAACATAGCTTACTGCCTTCAACTCCGACTGACATTGCACTCTTGCAGTTCAACATGCCTTACTGTAGACTAAGTGTTCTTCAATCACTTTGCAACTCTCTTATGAAAATTCGGCTGAAATGCATGACATTAGCCATGACTTAGGAAACTCGGGACATCCCACTGTCACTTTGGATAATGTTCCTCTTCACGCGCCTTTGAAACTAACAAGGCCTCACTTGTTCTTTCAAACTGTTACGCTTTAATGTAGCGGAAAAATAATATCATGTTCTTCCTAACTATGAGTTACTCTTAACTCATATGCTTGATGGGATTACATCTTCATTCTTGCTGCGTTACTCCATGCTATCGCTTCCAAATACTTTTGCACTTCTACGTAACTCTCCCAACAACAAACTCGCATATGCCACCAACTTCTTTTCTTCTTGCTTGGCCTTGCTTTCAGCGTTTCTTATTGTATACTTTGTTTATGTATACTTATAATGCTTCTCCAATGAACTAGCTTTACATTAAGCAAAAAGAGACAAGGTTTTTGCTTAAGCACCACCTTCATTCATTACACTATCCTTGCATAAGAAACTTAAGGACTCCTTCCTAATTTACGCAACTGGCCAACACTCGGCCTTACTGAAAGCAAAAAATAACTAAAGCAAATACACCAACAACGTTGTGCTATTTTTAAGACCATAAGATGAGAAACACCCAACTTAAACTTCAAACATAGTCAACAAACATAACATACTAAAGCCTCCATACTTTAGCAACCTTGCAGGTTCAAGCACTTGCAAACAGCAATGCAATGTCCCTGCTTCATACATAGGTTAGTTGTCACGAACAAGGGATAGTAAGATCCATAGGATATCTAAATTCCTCACGAATCTCAGTTAAGCTTTATTTGAACGAGTAGACAAGGGCAAACTCACTTACCCTTCCTTTGTCGCGCCTTATGTCATACAGATTGGCATTCCTTACACCTTTCACGAAACAAGGTGCACTTGGACTTTGTATGAAAATCCCCCTAAGGTGAGGCATTAATGTTGCCTCTGCTTGCTTGAAAAATTTGTTACCAAGGATCATCTCAAAGTTATTGAGATGCATCACCATAACACTGACTTGTCCACGCCATTCTCCCACTTCAACATTTGCCACAACCATCCCCTTGATTGGTTTAGCTATATCATTCACAATCTTCATAATATACGTCCAAACCTAAGTACTCTGCCATCGACAAGCTCATAACAGTGTGCAAAGCACCCGTATCGGCCATGCCCTAGAGTCTATGGTTGTGAATGCCAACCTTCACATAAACTAGGCCAACGCCGTTCATCCCATGTTGTGTTTGCCTTTTGTGCTACTATGTCGCATAGTTGAATAAGATTAAAATGTTCTACCTCATTATTATCATCTTTCTCGCCACTGCACTCAGTGACTATTGCGGATAATTTTTCTCTCTTTGTACAATCACGCGCAGGTGAGAACCCTTTCATAAGAAATAACCACCCGTCTTGTTCTTTGTATCTACACTATCATCCCTTTGATAGTTCTTCTCCTTAGCCTCAGAACTTTTCATACTAACATTGTCCTTGTATTTCTGGTTCTTCTTATCCTTGCCCTTCTTATTAGCATTAGTTGAGGTACTAACTGACTTAAAATCAGCAAGGTTGTCCACTATTGCAAGGTCCGAAGGTAGGTCTTTGGCACCCTGCCTTCTCACTTTGGCCCGAGCCCATGCTTGCAAACCAGACGTAAAATTAAACAACTTATCTTCCTTAGACATGTTGCGATTATCTAGCATCAGAGACGAAAACTCTTTGACGTATTTTTGTGGTGTACTGGCATGCCTTAGGTTACGCAAGTTCTCTCTGGCTAGTCAAGCAACATTGCTTGGTAAGAATTAAACCTTCAATTATTCTTTTATGACATCCCATGTCACGATGCCTGGATGACCAGCAGTAAGGTCATCATCAGTTCTAGTCGTCCATCACAACTTTGCATCACCTTCCAAGTACATGATAAAGGGGGTGACCTTTTGCTCTTACGGGGTTCTAGTGGCTTTGAAGTACTGATCCATGTCCCACATGAAATTATCTAATGCCTTCGCATCTCTTTTGCTAGAAAACGCATTAGGTTCAGGTACTTTAATCTTCATAAAGTCTCCACTACTACCACCACCCGTAGAAGCATGGTATTTTAACTCATCATACCCACCATTCTCCTTAAGAAGCCTATCTCATCAATTAACTCTTTCATGGAGTATGTGAACATGGCCTTAACAACAACTACTTGTCCTTCCAAATCAGCATGCTTCATAGTTGCAGCCTGACTTGCAACAAGCATATCAACAACATAATTGTCTGATGCTAGATTGAATGTGTGCCAACACTGTAGCATCATAATTAGCATCATTAGCATGACGCACCTCATCACCAATCCTGTCTTCCAAGTCTGATACCCAATCATTTAAGTTATCTATCACACTCTTCTTACCAGCCATTATGATCTAATAAGTTCAAAAACTAAACTCGAGCAAAACAAATAAAATCTTCCAAAAACAATGCCAAACAGAGCAACCCGTGCTCTGATACCCAAATTGTCACATCTGCAAATGCTCCAAGCAATTTTTTGCCTAACTATGACCCGACAATACAGTGGTTCAGTGATCTCTTATCACCCACTCGTATTTCAGCCTTATAAGTTTGCACCTATGCAAACATCCAACTTCACTGAGTTATGCAACGATAGACTTACTTAGATTTTCGTTTTTTCCTTCACTTGCATCCCATACTACAAAGAGGGGTTAATGCCATGCTATGCTTCACAGAATTTAGGGAGTATTTTCGAATCAATAAAATACTAAGGAAAACATCTAAGCCAACAAACTCTCTTTCGTTAGCTTAAGGGGAAGATTATAAAATCTCTGTCCAATAAATGGACTTACAAGCTTATTCACTATAAGCCTACAACAAAAACACTCTCTACTGCAATGTGGTTCCTCTACACATGAAAACTTACATCTGAGTAGGTTTTCTGACCTATTTATAATGCCAAGAACCAGGTCAATCCTTGTGCAACTCATTTACACGGACTATGAACAGGCATCTGTCCATAGGCAGTTCCCCTAACTACTACAATTTCTTTTTAACTGCTACCTTTAGTGCTGGCTTGCAAAATGGTGCCACCCTTGTCTTTAATAGTTAGGATATTCCAAACTCGGTTATAAAGTAACTTTATAATCATCTCTAACTTGCTATTTTGATATGGCATATGTGTGATGCACACACACTCATAACTGACAGCTTGAGCTCAAATCCGGCAATCGTTCCGCTGCGCTCAACTTGGCTCGTGCCAATATTCGACAATGGTTGCGCTTCACTCAACTTGGCGTCTGCCAAGTGCGACAATAGTTGCGGTTCATTCAACTTTGCCTCTGCCAAGTATGGCAATGGTTGTGCTATATTTATCCCAGCCATATACTTAGCTTATTTGGATGCCAACATCCAAATAAATCATGCCAATCGAGTCTTTTCTTACTTAGTTCAACTTCATACTTTAGATGCATCACTTTCATTCTTTTTAGCGAGAAATAGTTATCAGTGGCGCATTTGGCAACGTCATTGTCGCATATGCATTGTCCAAGCCTTGACCAATGTTTGGGACAATGCCTTGCTAAGTCATTCCATGACATACGTTTCATCCTTTTTAGCGAGAAATAGTTATCAGTGGCGCATTTGGCAACGCCATTGTTGCATATGCATTGTCCAAGCCTTGGCCAATGTTTGGGACAATGCCTTGCTAAGTCATTCCATGACTTACGTTTCATCCTTTATTCCTTCCTTGAGATGGCCTAACTCTGAATAAGGACGTTTAACACTATTGCAGAATATTGCATGTGCCAAGTAGCCTTTCTTATCTCAGCCATGTTGGTGCTACATCGTCGGACTGTGCAGCTCAATTAGCTATGCCACAACTTCAGTATTGTGCAACCTTTGCGCTTTACTGTTGGGTATGGTCATAGTAATGTTATGGAAATCATTAAATATTTTATTAATATCTCGGGTTAGGTTATCAACTTTAAAAAATATGATTTTTTTTCTGTAAATATGTGCATCCGGACCATTGTGTGTCGCTGATTCGACAACTAAGTGTTAAGAAAGTTGACATGTCGCATAAATATCTTGGTATTCCACTTTTCTTAAATCAATCTAAGAATGAAACTTTTGATCATTTAGTTGATCATTTTGACAAGAAATCTGCTAAGTGGCAAGGTAAGCGTCTTACTCAATCTAATAGGTCGGTAATGGTTAAGCATGTTCTTAACTCATCAACCAACTACCACATGAATTGTTTTTTTGCTCCCAGACAAAATCCTTAAGAAAATGGATGAAACTCAAAGGATTTCTGGTGGATTAAAAATGCCCCCGGTGGAAGATATATGAAAGGTTGAGACATCATTTGTAAGTATAAAATGAACAGTGGTCTAGGTGGTCTAGGTTTTAGGAGTCTTAAAAGATTTAATATTTTTTTGCTTGCCAAAATAGGCTGGATCTTAATCCACTCTCCTGATGCACTTTGGGTAAAAGTTCTTAAGTGTAAATACTTTAAGAATCGTAACCCTTTACTCATGGGTCTGGCGAAGCATTACTCATGGTATGGACTTCATTATTTTAGATTCTTTATGGAAGGTTAAGAATTGTAATAGTATTAATGCATTATATGATACTTGGATTAAAGATGTTAGCTATCCACATTGCATTACATATCCTAATCCTAATATATCTGCTGCTCACCTTATTAATTACGATACTATGAGTTGGAATACTGAACTCATTCGTTCTTTCTTTACATCTGATTCTTCTAACAAATCCTAAGCGCTAGAACCCTTATTTATGATACGGATAGATTAATCTGGCCTCACATCAAATCTGATACTTTTTCAGTGAAATCTGTAAATAATGTGACTGCATCTTTACTCCGTGTCATCCGATTTATTGCCCACATGTTAGACCCAACGAGGCTACACGTGAGGGGGCGTGTTGAGATTATTAGTCCCATATTATCTGCGTTACCTAAGATCCTACGATTTATTATAATCCTTAGGGTCTCTCCACTTATTGCTAATTGATTTTGAGTTGAATCCCCATATTCTAATAGCCCCTCAAACAGGGTCGGCTTACGATGTAGGCAGTATAGGAGAGTGCCTAAAGCCCCAAATTATTGGGGGCCCAATTTTTTTTTTTATTTCTCTTCTTATTATGGTCAATTTGTAACACTTATAAGTGTTAGTGAAGCGTCTTGCCACAGTTAATAACTTTACAGATAAATCCAACACTTATAATGTTAGTAAATAACATAGAACGCCTACAAGCACTACTATATTTTTAATTTTGCGAAATCAATAACCAATTTTAGGAGCATTTTTTTGAATAAAAATACAAGCTTATAACCTGAAATCTAACCAAAATTCTGGAAAAAAATAGGCGGCTTTCACCCGCATAGTCGGGTTCTAAATTATCGTTTTACAGATTTATCTCTCCTAAAAAAAATTTAGTTATATCCCTAATTGGTGACTTATAAAAAAGGCCCAATATTTTTAGTTCGCCTAGGGTACCCGAACCCTATGAGACGGCCCTGCCCTCAAATCATGATAAATAAAGTAAGTGTGCTTTGTTATTCTTTCTTTCTTTCTTTTTTAATCGGTAAAGAAGTTGGTGCTAGCAAGTTTCGAACTCAGATCATTGGCATCATCATTCAATGATTTTACCGCTGTACTACAGTGAAACCGGCTTGCTATTCTTTCTTATTCTACGTTAAATTACTTGAAAGCTCTACTTTATATTCAAGCAAGTTTTTGTTCCAAAGAAAACAAGATGATAGCAAAGTAATCTAACACCACGCGTACTGGAAACTTTGAGAACTCAAACTCTAAAATCCAAGCAAATCCAAACCACATGAAAAATAAATATCCTTCACATAAAAAAGAAAAAAGAAAAAAACAACCATGAACAGCAGATTATTTGATTGATTGATTTCTCTTAACCTACAACACTCATCAACATCACCATATCCTTTCTCTGTTCTTTGTTATTTTATTCAATTTCGGATGATAATTTCCTTATCATCATTAATCTCAACCATTACTTTCTTTAAGCTTCAGCAGTCTCAGCTGATTCAACAGCTGCAAGGATAAGCTCTGGTACAATACCTCCCATGTCAGTGTAGTTTCCATCAATCACATTAGGTTGTCCCAATGCCTTCAATGCCAAATGTGCTGCCTTTTGCCCTGAGATCATCATGGCTCCGAATGTTGGTCCCTGTATTTATATTCCAACAAATTATCAGATTTAGACTCAAACTTAAATCTAATGAAATGAAATCAACCTAACAAAAACAATTAAAAATGGGATCAAGCAATGAGTAGAAATGTTGTTACCATTCTTGGGGCACCATCAATTTCCGCAACTTCCATACCAGTAACAATCATACCAGGAACAATTTCTCTAGTGAGTCTAACAATGGCATCTTCAGCGGTGTTCATGTCAAGAGCTTTCATTCCAGGAACTGAGTCGATTAAACCAATACTCTTCAACCTTTTAACACCAGTAGCACCAAAAGGACCATCGTGACCACATGAACTAACAACAATCTTGGCTTCCATGACATTAGGGTCCATGCAAGATTGTGTATCATGGTTCATTGAGACTAACGCCCAGTTGGTAACAACTCCTGCAACTTTATCGTTTTTAACGATCAAATCCTCTGCTGCAACAGCATTGAACAACTTGACGTTTGGTCTGGCCAACAACTTTGACATGATGGTGGAAGTGAACAAGGCAGCGTGCTTGATGACGACGTAGGTGTCTTGTTCATCGTATTCGATCTCGAGTTCATCGAGGAATTTGTGAGCTGGTTTACGAACAACCATAGCAGAGAAAAGTTGTCCACCTAACCAAGCACCACCACCTGGAGACACTGATTGTTCAATAAGTGCAACATTAACGTTAGGGTTCTTACTGATTTCATAAGCACATGATAAACCAGCTGAACCAGCACCAACAACAACAACATCGGTATCGGCGTAAGTAATCATATCCATCATGTAACGACGGGTCATTTCACGAGAAACGATTGATTCTCTGATTGGTGCAAACTTGAAATCTGTAAGATCATAAGGTGGGTTTGCTGATGACATGGAGATTGATGATGAAGTGTTGTTTTGGGAAGTTGATCGGATGGGTTGGACTCTTGATGGGATTTGGATCCCATGGAATGAAGATTGATTTTCTAGGAAAGATGTTTTAGAAAGGGGTGAAGAAAGGGTCATTGCCATGGTTGCCATTAGACAGAAAAAGTAGAAGATTTCTTAGGTTCTGTGTTTTAGATGGTGTTTAAGATGAGTTGCGTGTTTCAGTATGAGTGGTGGTGTTTAAGATGAGGAATGCGAAGAGTTTATATGGAAGAAAATTGTTAGGAGAAAATATCTTATCTACACTTGACACGAGTAAACTTGGAATATGAATGGTGTATGCGCCCCCTGATCATGAAGCGCACTCATGGATTCTGTATATGAATGAAACGTAAAGTCCATTGTTTTTTTCTTGTTATTTCAGTATCTTTTTCTGTCACTCACTTTTCAGCAAAATAAAAGGACGAAAGAAGAAGACACCATACTAGTAGCTCCAATGTGATGTGATGTGATGTGACACTGCCACTAGAGGTCCACCATGCACAGTGTAGGAAATCATGTATAGAAATATCAAGAAAGATCAGTATTCCAATCTTTGAAAAAATTCCGTTATAGCATTTGGGCAAAATGAAAATCACTGAATGTAAGACTAGTGTACCGTAAATTTTGTTAGCCGAGAATTTAAAATGCAGCTTGTAAATTTGTAAACGGGCAATGTAATTTTTCTGTCTAGCTAACGAGAAAACTAAGTTGACAAATGTATATTCAAATAACAATGTCTACTACCAAATAATTAGTACTAATAAGATACCTAGACTAGGTTATTAGTGTACTTTGATTTGGATACTGCTAGTAGCTTTCAAAAGCAGAGGATGTGGTTTTTCTTTTTTTTCTTTTCTAAAACACAGTTAATGGTGGTGGTCTTATGTATCAACGAAAAAGTTCAAACATAGAGAATATATTCCGTTGAGCCCAGCTCTGGACAATAGCTTGTTTCTCATATGTGGTACCACCATAGGTCCACAGTGCGCCAGTGGTACCGTAGTGATCTGAGTAAATTTGTATAGATATTTTGGTAATTGATTTTGAAAAGGCGGAGCTGAATAAATGACGAACCTAAGAGAGAGAAGTTTATAAAAGAGAGCAATCATGAAGAAACAGAGCTGAATGAATGAAGAACCTAAAAGAGAGAGAGAGAGAGAGAGAGAGAGAGATTAATGTGAAGCACCTTCCCATTTCTTCTTCTGGTAAGAAAATTTGAATTTTGTTTTCTCGATTGTACTTACTTAGCCGGAAGAAGAAATGGGGTGCGTGATTTCTCTTTGAAATTGGAGTAAATAATGACCGTATTAGTTGCGCTATGAAGAACGTCAGTAATGTTTGGGGTTCGTGGCCTACAAGCTCAAGGAGTTGGAATCATGCCCTCGCTAGTAAATACAAGTCAGGTGGGCCAAAGTACCGGGGGAGGGGGTGGGCGGAATGCCCCATGTCGTCATGACAGTGACTATATATAGGAGGAGTAACGTACGACGTCTACCTTGCCGGCTCGAAGAGATGAAAAGCGCTTGGGGTATTAGGGTTGAGGACGGGAGTGAAGGTCAAAGTCAAAAAGTTGGACTAATATCACGTGGCATTCGTTGATTGGTGAACAACTAATGCAATTGGACCCACTGTAAAATGGTGCATCAGTCTTACGAGATCTAGTAGTTTTTCATTTGCAAATTTACTTTCATGCATACGTATGATTAAAAAATCTTACGTTTGACGTATCAGAATATGCTTTCTTTCCACTTCTTTTTTTCTCGGAACGACGCTTGAACATTTTCTGTCACGGTTAACCACACAATCAGATTAACTTCACTTACAGGAGGAAGTTGTTACCGATTTACACACAAATCTCAGTAACGATCACCTGTGCACAACCTGCCCTTTACGAAAATTTTTAAAGGATTAAACTACGTGTACATGATTGATTCATTATCCGTGATAATTAACTTAGCATTTATTTTTGTTTCTCTCCAAATTAACTCTCTAGTCTCTCCTTCGACTTTTAGCTGAAAAAGGATTTTTTTATGTCTTTGGCAATGGTTCCGGCATCCATTGAAACCCCTGCTAGTCCTCTCCTAGACAATCCAGCGCAGTATAAACCATTTGCTCCTTTCCAATGATCTGGGAATGGGTTCTTTGGCATTCCACTTTTTCCGAGTAGGGAGTCATGATCATCCTACTTACACAAACCATTTCTATTAATTAGCATCATTCATGATTGCTTACAATAAATTCTACCAAAATGTTAAAATCTTTTAGATTTTCCTAGTTTAATTACGAACCGTAAGCCAATTGTTGACTGTACTTCTATATCCAGTCGCAAATATTATGGCGTCGAAATGATGCTTTTTCGTGTCGTTATCGAACACAATGTTGTTCTTTTCCATCCTTGATATGCCGGGCATTACCTGTATCATACATTGATCGACATCAGGTTATTAATTAATGGAGCAATATATTAATTATCTCCAACGCGAGTTGTATATAAGTACCGGCCCTCAGAATTATTGATATATATTTTTCTGTCACATACCGTAATCACTCCATTTTTAATCCTTTCGACAGTTCCCACATCGATCACCGGAGACCTTCCTGCCTTTGCTTTTATCTCAAAGGCTCCAGCGGCAGGCCTATGAATCCCGTACTTACTCAAATCTCCATAACTTAAATACGACAGCATATTTATCAGTGGATCGACACAACTAACAGGAAGGTATTTCAGAAGAACCATTCCCAAATAGACCATTTCTTTGGTAAGCACATGAAACTGCAAAAATAATCAACCGCATTAGGAAACCACGAAATCGAAATCGATAAGATATAGAGTATCATGAAGTGAGAAAAGATACTTACACGGCTCCTAACAACAATAGAAGTAGATGCACCATAATTAGAGAGATCATATGCGATCTCCATACCAGAATTCCCACAGCCAACAACCAAAACTTTCTTCCCGTTATATTCCGCCCCAGACTTATATTGACTTGAATGAATTACCTTCCCTTCAAAACACTCTAATCCTTGGACTCGGGGAATATACCCCTTACTATTTTCACCGGTCGCGATCACGAGGAATCTCGCAAAGTATAACTCAACCTCTCCTGTCATAGTGTTGGTAACTTCAATTCTCCATTTTTGATGGAGCGCGTCATACTTGGCTGACACAACCGACCGATGATACTTAGGCTTGATGTTGAAAGTGGATACGTAATCATCGATATAACGGATAAATTCTTGTCTAGGCACAAATGTTGGTGCGTTAGGTGGATATGGCATATGAGGGAGGTGACAAAACTGTTTCGCAAGGTGGAGTTTTAATCTATCGTAAGATCTATCTTTCCAAAGAGAAGCATAAACATTCTCTTTCTCGAGGATTATGTTGGGTATATTTAGAAGTTTGAGACAAGCAGAAGTTGCCAACCCTGATGGACCAGCTCCTACAATTACCACTACTTCCTCCATTTCAATATAACAGTGTTTTTGTTACAACGATAAAAACAGTGAATTTTTTTCAAGTGTAAAATTCAAGTGTTAGTTCCTATATCTGTTGTGTCGCTTGTAGTGTTCTTGTGTGTATATATAGGTACCATATCCAGGTATATAATCAATGTCCTTTGGATCCAAAAAAAAAAGATGTATCCTATCACGAAAATGACGGTCCGAAATTTGAGATGTTGAGCCAAAGACTCTATCCTATATTTTTATTTGGATAGAGTTGTTGTTTCATAATACAGGGAAAGATTCAACGAACAGGCACAATCGTTCATTTACGTAAATGGTGAATTCTTGGTAAGATTTCATAAGGTAGTTGGTAAGATTTCATATGGCGAAAAATACATTTATGGCTAGGAGATGATATTATTGCATTGAAGTGGATTAATCTGGATTATGCATATAATTTTGTGCTTGTTACCTAATCCATTTAGATTTATGGGGTTAGATCGACCTTATCTATCTCTGAATTCAGTAAAGATACTACCGTGAACCAAATAAATGTGCCTGATTCTTTTGCGAAATGAATGACGCCTCACCTTAGTTTACGCAATTTTTCTCCAGGAAGCGTATTCCTGGTTACGCATGCAAGACTAATACACATGTCTCAGCATTTATATTGATGCCATAGCATCTGCACGTAAAACCATTACAGAATGAACAAGGTAAATCCTAAATGTTGTTGCAGTGAAGAATGCTTTTGCAAAAAAAGAAAAAAAAGTTGGGCATGGAGCCATTTATTATGATCCAATATTACAGGCATTCTGGAGCACAAGGAAAAATAAAAATAAATACACTACGCGTTACTGGTTGAGTTAAGCAAAAACTCTTGCGACTTCTTCTCATAGTAATACCCATTTGAATCCCCAACATCAGCTGAAAATATCATAACACCATTAACATCAAAACCATTAGTTTCTAATAGTTTCAATGCGTCAAAAAATGCATCCCCTTGAATACCTCTTCCATCAGTTTCATAACTAGGCAACAATTTTTCTTTTCCAAATTGGTGTGCTCTCAATGCAAACGTGCTTAAGTATCCATCAGCTATTCTACCTTTATCCGTATAAAACTGGTAGTTGACATAATCTATAACGTCGCCATAACGATTATAAAGGTCGAGATAAGGATTAACAGTTATGTAAAAGGGTGCAATAGTAGCCACGGTAATAACACTTTGGTTTTTCAAAAGTGTGATAAGTTCACCGATGCAGTACGCGAAGGTTGAATTCTGTTTGGGGAAGTTTTCGTAATCAATGTCAATTCCGTCCAGATGGTATTCCGTTATGATTGATTTGAGAGAAGAGAATGCATTTGAGATCCATTTGTTTGGCTTTCGAGAGTTGTACCACCTAAGAACTTTTTCACCAATGCTCCAGCCAGAGAGACTAGCTAAGGCTTTGACATTTGGGTGAGCTGTTTTTATGGCTTTGACGGATTCTGGCGTTAGTGTTGGTTCCCAGTATGGAGAAAATATGCCATTTTGATGTTTGCCGGATGGGATTGCGTCAATGGCAAAACTCAGGATGAAATGAAAGTCGATATCGTTCTTGATTGGGACAGATTCGAACTTCACAGGAACACCTGTGGCTCCAATGTATTCCATCATTACTTCCCATCTGAAAAGTAGAAATCTATCAGTTGGAAAAAAAAATGGAAAAAGAATGAAAGTTTTTGACAAGCAAAGTGATAAAAACTAATTACATACCACAAATATTTGATGCAGAAATGAGAGTGAAACCAACAACTTGAAGAAGAAAAAAAAGCTTGGAACTGATGTGCACTTTCATCCTTCTTCTACTTCTTCTCCACTTGTGAATTGGAAATTATGGAGAGGTTTAATATTTCTTTTATGGATTCATCATTACTCTTCTTGCTCTTTTTTGAATTGTTTAAGCCGGCTAATTAATAAAATTCTGTTTGTTAATTTATCTCAACGGTGGATATATTTACCGACTAAAACAATGTTTATTCGAGTTGACTACAAACAACTTTTGTATGTTTATGTTGCATGGAGGGACGGCTTCTGTCATCCTTTTGTCTCCATATTACTTGGTCTTTAGGCCATTTCTAATGCCCATTTCATATTGTAAATTTGTAATGCGACTAGCTAGAGCAAACGCTATGGGTAGTGTTACTCAATCAAATGAAGGAGGCAATTACCGTTTTGATCAAATTAGACCCATTGTGGGAGTCTTTCACCCCACTTCCAACCCCAAGACTTTTAAGCACTCCTTCAAATGAAAGAGTGGTTGGTAGTTACCACTAGACTGGGGACAGTTCCCGTCAGGAACAATAAAACTACACGGTTATCTCCCTGTAGCAAAAAAATTTGCACCAAATGGGGAACTGTTGCCATTTGGATGATTTTTATTTTTATTTTTACATTTGAACGGGGGATAATCCCCCGTCTGTCTCACGTGTAGTGTCTCTTTTCTATTTACCCATAGTGGGTTCTCTTGTCTGTTTGATTGAGTCATTGTTAGTCTCCATTTAGAGACTACCCATAGCCCTAGCTCTTATGCTGCCTAGGCTTGATAATCCTATTTTGGGCCGACAAACCTATCAACCACCTAGGCATACAGGCTCGACATTCCTACACCAGGGACTGTCTCCCTGTAGTGCCTATTTTCTATTTACCCATAGTGGATTCTCTCGTTCACTTGATTGAGTCCTCGTTCATTTAAATGAGTTAGTTTCCATTTGGAGACAACCCATAGCCCTTGTTCTTATGCTGCCTAGGATTGATAATCCTATTTTGGGCCTATAAACCAATCAACCACCTTCCTTTGTAACGATCAAGGCTGGTAAGTCCATCGGTCCACACAGTTGTCCATGTATCCGGGGGGGGGGGGGGGGGGGGGGTTGGAAGCCCAAATTCTTAGAAACTGAAATGACGAGGGTACCAACTATACCACAATCTTTTCGTTGACAACCTATAAATAAGATACTGGTGCGCGCGTTGTCTGCACAAAAAATTAGATTATATTTTTCCCACTAATACTAACAAGTAGTATAACATTAGTAAGGATCGTTCTCACTAAAAAATGTGTAGTTGTTGTTGTTATTGACTTCTTAAATAACTAAAAGGGGTTGTAGTATTTATAAACTAAATTAACACACAAACCTTCCTATTATTTTGAAACGGGGGAGTAAAATTAAAACAAAGGAAATAAAAAGTGATCAAGGTGAGAAAATATAGATCGGGGGTTTCATCTTCTATCGACAATCATGTTCCTCAATTGATTAGAATCACCATTCACTCTCTCTTCATACTAATAATCCTAAAGTATGCCCAATCGGTGTAATACTTCGTCGCGCCTTCACATATTATTATATACTACAATCGCTAAAATCTATATTATTTTCCACCAAATAACCTAGCGCTTATCCCTAAGAGACGAATTATGACGAGTTATTCATAGGCAATACATCACACAATCATGGCATATTCAACCTAATCCAAGCTTTACTTGTGACTTCATTCGAGGTTCACACCGCTAGTGATCACAAATTGCTACTTGTTTCTAGGATTCCTGATAGAATTACCTATGAAACCTAACTGGCTATAGATGAGTTATTCGAGTCTATTCAGTCTGCAGCTTAAACAAATAAGAGAACCATCATATTGTATGAACACAATCACACAATTATTATACAACGTAAAACATGAACAATAAAAAAAATCTTGAATACTAATAAAAATCAGCCAGATTGATTCACATGTTTAGGAATCTGGATTACATCCCCGACCAATAGGAAATTTAGCTAAGCATGGATATACAAAAACCCATGGAATATAAATAAAAAAAGAATTGTTTCCCGCAAAAGGAAAACCTTAGGGATGTGATGTGAACGATAATCTGAATGGTATAATGTATTTCCAAAGTGCTAATAAATCTCCAAAGATCTTCTAGAGGGTCTTCTTATATAGTGCTCATGTAATCTACGGTTCAGAGTCATCCCGAGACCACGTTTTCTTTGATTTAGAAGCCCAAATTCGTGTCAAACGCCGTAGTTTGGTTGACTTCATACCAGCCATAACTTAGACAAGAAAACAGTGTCGAAATTTCCATAGTTACGTTGGTATGGAGTCTGTTAAAGTCATCTGCAACTCTTCCAATACACTTTTCTTTCTTCGTCATTTGAGCCGTAACTTCTTCATCTGATGTCCGATTGACCTCATTATTTTTCGTTTGCATTCGTATCTTCGTGATCAACAAGATAGCTTTGCTAAAATCTTCATATATCTTAGACTCAATTTAAGGTTGTCTTGGAATCAACCATAACTCTTCATGAAACTTGTAATGGAAATTCAACTTATTTTTAGGGTTGTCTTTTGGGATCTTCTTATCAAGCGTAAATATTTTTGGAAAATGTGTCCAAGAGTTGTTTCTTCACCTTCCAACTTCCTCTTTTCATGCCAGAATGAACTCCTTTCCTCTTCTTAAGCTCATTTTAACTCCATTTTCAAGGATTTTGGATGATTTACCTAAAGAAGCAAATAAAGTAGAAAAAAGGAGTAATACAAGGATAATATAAAATAATCATAACAATAATTAGTATGGATTTGATACTCTAAACATGTGAATTAAACACCTATCGGGAACCTGATGTGATCTAATATAGACATAGACTGTGAACAAGATGATAACAACAAGGTATACACTTGGTATATTGTATAAGTTCGGGACCGAACCTTAACCAAAGGGATCAACCCAAGTGTTAGGATTAACGTACAATTTATTTAGCTTTAATTATAACTAAAACAATATTTATAATCACGGAGAGTAAAAGTAAATACACAACAAGATTTTGTTAATGAAGAAACCACAAATGCAGAAAAAACCTGGGACCTAGTCCAGTTTTAAATACTCTCGGAATTGAGCCTCTATATAAAGAGTACTACCAACTTAATATAGTTTAGACCAAGTAAACTCCCCTTAGTTACCTAGTTTCCTCAATATCCTTGTGCCTACAACCAATATGGCTAATGCACGCGAATCTAAAATAGAGTCCACTATCTAAAGTTTATTTAAGCCTTTGTAAAGACTTCAAGCAATCAACTCCTTTGGATCATCTTCCGAAACAGTAGAGTAATAATCTGTTTGGTAAATACTCTTCCAATATCAAGAAGTAAATAAGAGATTATAGTTGAATTCAGCAAAGGCTCTTCCGTTATAAACTCCTTAATTTGTTGGGTAAGATATGCCAAGATCTATATTATAAAGATTCAGATACTGAATCTTCCCAAGTGTTTGTATATCTAGGTCTACAAACTATACGATTCAGATACTGAAGATTACCACCAAATGACATATCATCGATCTACTACCACTAGTCAATCAATTGTCTATCAAAGGATAAACAAGATCTAGTCGGATATCATACAATCATGGTTCAACCACCATTAGTCAATCAAATCAATAATCGATAACTAAAATAACAATGGAAATTCTAGTTTCCAACCAACAATACTATTTAGACGCTTCTTGATCCTACATAAGTCTTTAAACTACCGGACGTAAGAGATTTCCCATAATTAGGTTAATCTCCAATATAATATTACATGTAATACTATTAGTCGTCTACAACAGAGATTACAAAAACAAGTTGTCATTCTTCCTCAGGATAAGTTTGTAAGAAGAACAAACTTCACTACTTATAGAACAAGGTAGTTTGAACACCAAGGAATTTCCATAACCGAAAATATTATCAAGATATACAATAAACACCTATTTTATGTTATGTCTAGTTCCAACCAATATCCGATTGTCATACAAAAATCTCCCTTCGAATACAACTCAATATTAGCTACCATACAAGATATTTAACTAATATATCTTCCAGAGATATCTTTTGCTTGCTGGAAAAATAAAACATATATGTTGGAAAGAAAAAACGAATCAATATCGAGACATCAAACCTAAACCTCAAATTGTAGCAAATTCTTGATCTCTGTCAACACAACTGAAACCCTTATTTCCTCATCATCCTCAACTTATTAGCATCAACACCATTTACATCGTAAATTCTCATTCAACTCAAACAACGGAAACAACATCTTCTAACAAACCCATTAATCATCTATATTGTATTCAATTCAGCAGAAACACATTATTTCAGCCACGAATTCAACCAGTACTCAAGAAGTCACCAGTTACAGTTGAAAAAGAGGGGGTCTAAAAACCACACCCAATATTTCGCTTAGCAATATGTATGGAAAAACTCCAATATAATTCCACTAAAATCAACTAGTCAGTTAGACTCAATCAATGGAAATATATCCAAGAGTTGTATCTCAGTTTCTCAAATTAATCTGCAATCGAACAGATGGAAATCTGTGAGCCAGATTAATAAGAGAAACAACAAGACCGGTACCAAAAACCAATGTTCAAGCGTCAATCAATTTATATCAACAACCAAAGGTTGGATTATATAATTGATTTAACAACGAACAACCTGTGATATTTCTATTATATAAACAAATATAATGCGAAAAAGAAATGACATAGTGTTTGAGGGTGAAACCAGTTTCTGCTGGTTTCGGTAATTTCGTGTGATGTGGGTGAGAAACAAGTCTAAACCCTAAACAATGTAATGCAAGGGATTACTTTAGGTTCGAGAGATCAATATGTACAAGTCCGGCATAAACCAAGAAATGGTCGTTCCAGACTTGCTTTGGTCACAAAGTGGATGAGAAGGGTTGGTTTTGGGGAGGGAAGCGAAGAGAGTGTTGAGACCAGAATAGTTGATTCTGGAAGAGTAGTTGTTTTGACTTGTATCAGAAAGCGTAAGCTAACAGATGGGAAATCTAACAGGTGATTTCTGAGTGTTGTATGCTCCTCACCAAAACTTGTTTTCGTTGGAAATAGGTAATGCCTATTTATACAAGTCGAAGTGAAACGTACTCTGGTCTCATTAATAAATGGAAAAAACGGGTGAGTAAATGGGAGGAGGTGGTAACAGGTAACACCTGGAATTGATGTTCCATAAAAGAAAGCGTTTCACCATTACTCCCTGTATTTACTAACCGCCTCATCCTTATGACACTTTCTTATAACGGGCGTAGTATACGCCGCACGCTGTAAACCGCCAAACCAATACCCAATGAGCATCCCCCAGTTTGTGACATGCGTTGATGTCTCGAGTGTTTTCATGGAAAACATGTAGCACGTTGTTGTTGTCTGGAAAGTTGAGTTTGGGAGACTTGCCGGCTCGGTGGTGACCTTCGACGGTCGAGATTTTGCATCTTTAGAGGAAAGGTAGCCGTTGATTATTGCAACCCTTCATTTGGTAGCCAGTGGCATGAAAGCATGATCAGTATGGCTTTAATATGGCCTAGTTTAGGCGCGGCCAAAAGTTAGGGTTTTGGCTTTGTTTAGGCGCGACCAAACTAGGGCCAAAGGTTGCTATGCGTTAGATGGTAACCTTGGACGGCTATGGTCTTCACCTTAGATGAAAAAGTGGTCGTTGATTGTTGCATGCCTTCGTTTTGGTAGCCGCATAGGTAAGGTCGGTATGGCGTGGCCAGAAATAGGGTTTTGGGACAAAGGTTACCATGCGTTGTTTGGAAACCTTGGACGGCTAGGATTCGCATCCAGGATGGAAGGGTGGCCGTTGATCGTCGCACGCCTTCGTTTTGGTATCCACATATGGAAGGACGGCATGGTATGGCGTGGCAAGGTGGTTGGCATGCCATTGGCACATGTGGTATGGCATGCCTTGGCACGGTTTGGCGTGGCCAAAACTAGAGTTTTGGGACAAAGGTTACCATGCGTGGTTTGGCTACCTTGGACGGCTAGGATTTGTATCTAGGATGGAAGGATGGTCGTTGATCGTCTCACGCCTTCGTTTTGGCAGCCGCGTAGGGAAGGTCGGCATAGTATGGCGCGGCAAGGTGGTTGGCATTCCTTGGCGCGGTTTGGTGTGGCCAAAACTAGGGTTTTGGGACAAAGGTTACCATGCGTTGTTTGGCGACCTTGGACGACTAGGATTTGCATCTAGGATGGAAGAGTGGGCATTGATCGTCGCACGCCTTCGTTTTGGTAGCCGCGTAGGAAAGGCCGGCATGGTATGGCACGACAAGGTGGTTGGAATGCCATTGGCACATGTGGCATGGCATGCCTTGGCGCGGTTTGGCGTGGCCAAAACTAGGTTTTGATCCAAAGGTTACCATGCATTTTTTGGCTGGACGGCTAGGATTTGCATCTAGGATGGAAGGGTGGCCGTTGATCGTCGCACGCCTTCCTTTTGGTAGCCGCATAGGAAAGGCCAACATGGTGGGGCCAAGGAAAATGGACGGATGGCTTGGCATAGTGGGTCCAAGGGTTTGGCACGGACGACTTGGCATGATGGGGCCAAGGCAAGGTGCGGTTGGCTTGGCATGGTGGGGACAAGGGTTTGGCATGCCATTGGTGCATGGTGCGGCTAGAATGATTTGCCATTGGCACAGTGGTGCGGCTAGCATGGTTGGCATGCCTTGGCGCGGAGATGTGGCTGGCATGGTTTGCCATTGGCACAGTGGTGCGACTGGCATGCCTTGGCGCGGAGATGTGGCTGACATGATTTTCCATTGGCACAGTGGTGCGGCTGGCATGGTTGGTATGCCTTGGACGGCTAGGATTTGCATCTAGGATGGAAGGGTGGTCGTTGATCGTCGCACGCCTTCGTTTTGGTAGCCGCGTAGGGAAGACCGACATGGTATGGCACGGCAAGGTGGTTGGCATGCCATTGGCACATGTGGCATGGCATGCCTTGGCGCGGTTTGGCGTGGCCAAAACTAGGGTTTGAGCCAAAGGTTACCATGCGTTTTTTGGCGACCTTGGACGGCTAGGATTTGCATCTAGGATGGAAGGGTGGCTATTGATCGTCGCATGCCTTCGTTTTGGTAGCCGCATAGGGAAGGACAACATGGTGGGGCCAAGGCAAATAGCCGGATGGCTTGGCATAGTGGGGCCAAGGGTTTGGCACGGACGGCTTGGCATGGTGGGCCCAAGGAAAGGTGCGGTTGGCTTGGTATGGTGGGGACAAGGGTTTGGCATGCTATTGGCACATGGTGCGGCTAACATGGTTTTCCATTGGCACAGTGGTGCGGCTAGCATGGTTGGCATGCCTTGGCGCGGAAATGTGGCTAGCATGGTTTGCCATTGGCACAGTGGTGCGGCTGGCATGGTTGGCATGCCTTGGCGCGGAGATGTGGCTGACATGATTTTCCATTGGCACAGTGGTGCGGCTGGCATGGTTGGCATGCCTTGGTGCGGAGATGTGGATGACATGGTTTTCCATTGGCAAAGTGGTGCAGCTAGCATGGTTGGCATGCCTTGGCACGGTATCATGAGAATTAGGGTTTGGCATAGATGATGTCGGTCAATGTTAAGGGTTCTGCCGTGGAACATGACACATTAAAAAAAAGGTACCCTGGTAATTCTTACGTAGGTATGCTGATCGATTCAATAAATGTGCTAATGGTCATAGTGACGTCATGTCAGATGTGCGGTTTTACGATTTTAACCCTAAGCTAAAAACCACCATCAACATTAAGTCCACTGCTTAGCTCGGAACGGGAGCATCTTTGCGAGGTAAGCATAAAATGGTGACAGGATAGGACCAAAATCGAAACAACAAGTCGTGAAAAGATGGTCAGGAAGGTCCGACAAGCCTTTTTCGAGAGGTAAAGAGAGTTTGTGCTTCCCGTGTTGGCGGCCTTGCATAAATTGTACTGGTGGTGCAGACCGTGGAATGGCGAGATGAAAATTGTCGGCTTAGTCTGGCCATGCATCACCTTGGCTGGGTTAGGGAACATCGTGCGCTGGCTTGGAGAGTTTTTTGGTGTTGGCACAGCAAGTCATGGCGCGGCACGATGGTGCAAGGCATGACACGGTTTGGCTAGGAAAGCATGGCGCAGACGGTGGTGCAAGGCATGACACGGTTTGGTGAGGAAAAGCATGCGCGAACGGCGTGGCCCAGTAGTGGCTTGTCTTTGCGGGCATGGTTGTCTGTCTTTGCGGGCATGGTTGTCTCTTTTCCTTACGTGACTCACATAGGAAGTTCTTTCCTTATTCAAAACCCCGCAAGTATTATGCCCGTAGAAAGGGGGCATTATACCTTCTCTTCATGTCACCTTGTCGTTTTTTTTTTCAAGTCTCGGTGCTGGCGGCAAAGAAGTAACAATGCGGGCAAGCGTGTTTTAAACATGTACTTCCACGTTTTCTCACCAAACCCCTAATTTTCCTCACGTGGCCAGGCATTCCCTTATGTTCGCTAGTAGAAAACGGTTTCATTAGAATCTGATATCACGCCTCAATCCGCGGCTGGTAGGAGGCTTTCCTTTTCAGGACCTCATCGCTATGCTGGTTATAAGAGATGATCTTGAATCCTTCATTTGCACAGGTCGTGCTGAAGTCGTGTCTATCCTCTATTCTTTCTCTAGTTTTATAGCGCATAATGGGATCTTCCAATGACAGACATGTCTCCAATTTTTCGGGGAGAAACTTTGGAATCGACGAAAACCAGTCTTCTTCTCATGGGGAGGCGTTGAATATAATTGAATCTCTGTTTCATGAAGCTGGCGAAATCATTCGGGACATACATTTGGAGAAATAACGGGAAGGCGGCGAAGCATCCCAGTGAGTTGGGAGGATTTGGTGCAACAAAACCTCTTCACGGCCCACTATTAGGGCGGGACAGTTTGCTTCTCAGTTGAAACGGCGGAAAACCGAGCTTGTGAAACTTTTAGGGGAAAATAAACGTAGCTCCGCTGTCCAGGATGGTGTGATAACCCTTGATTCTAATGAATCAGGAAATTCTCCTCGAAAGGTCGCTGAGAAGACTTCCGAGGAAGATGATGATGTTGCGGTTGATGAAACTGAAATAACTTTTGGAGAAGACGGCGAAACTGTTGTCGGTGGCATTCGAGAAGTCGTGATGGCATATGCTGGGTTGGTTGCCGAGGAGGATGTCGGTAAAAATACGGATGACGTTGCTGCTGAGACGACTTCCGGGTGGGATGTTGAGGCTGCTATTGCTGACGTGGCTTCCGGATGGAACCTTTGCTGCCCGAAAGATTGTTGGGGAAAGTGTTTGAAAAAAGCTCTGACCGAGGCATTGTAAATTCACACATTAGATTTCTATGTCTAGCTTCTTCTTCTTCATTGTTTTTATTCGTCGCTTAGTTGTCCTGATGTTTTGCAGACTTAATTTTTTTTTTTACCTTCCTTGTATTCGCGGCGAAGTTAGGGTTTCTTCAATTAGCATCCCGCTTGTTGTTTCTTTCTTCGAATAAAACTTCTCATTTTTTTTTGAAAGACCCAAGCCTTCCCTTAGAATGGGTTGGTGTTTCTGGTTGTGATTGGATGGTTAATGGATTCTCAATGATTTGGGATTTATTTGGTATATTTTTCTGAGATTTGGAAAACTCATTCGGAAAGAAATGTATGCCTTTTGAATTAAAAACAAACCCTAAAGAAGAATACAAACGGTGCATTCATCTTGGGGAAATACAGATATCAAGCGGGAGGAGAAATTGCTGAAGAAATACTAAAGGGAGAGTGCAGGAAGAGGGTAGTTGATCAGATTTTTAATTGTTGTTGTAGTAATATAAGATTCGAACTCTAAGATTTGTGAAGACTAAATTTAAAGGTTTAACGAAAATAATAAAAGAGAGCTACTGGGACTAAGATTCCACCCAATTCATATCATAAGGCTCAATTATTCATTCTCAACAATTATCGCTCAAATAAAAATAACATCGACTCTTATTTTGCCAAGGTAGATTATCAAAATATTAGTTATAAATCGTAAACATGGGACATCAAACATTTAAGCAAGCATGACCCATCAAATAAAATAATAAATAATTAATTCAAATCATAATTCTATTTTAATTAGTGCAAAAGTCATATAGAAAATAAAATAAATTACCCATGTATGAAATTCGGCTTCCTTCGTCGTCCCAGTGTTGGGGTTTAGCTCATTAGGTTGGAAACACGCTCAAAAATATAATTCATAGCTCAAAAGGTGTTTTTATTGAAGAAGAGTAATAATATAGTGAATCTGCAACGCTGTATTGGCGTTACAGACGTCACCGTTACAAGAAATTGTTGCAAATTCAAAACAAGCGTGCCAAACTGACTGTTACGAGTACTGTTAATAAACGACAGTTCTCTGCGACAGTCTGTAGGCGTCAAATGTTATTCTTCTTCTCTGTAGAAGTAGAGAAATATGCTCTGCAACCCTCTGTTCTTCTCCCCAACTCTCGATATCCCTTCTTCACTACCCCAGCAGACTATTTATACCCGACAGCCTCAAAGAAATCTCGGTTTAATGCCAAATATTCTCCATTATTCCCCTGTAATATCCCGTGATATTATTTCCATTTTTATCTCCCTCGCACGACATTCTTCTTCTAAAATCATTCAAACACGCTGCATTATCCTAACTGATTGAGGTAAACTCGTGGAAGTAGGAGATATCCACGTAATCTTCCAAATATATTCCAGAAATTCAAAACAAAGTATTCGCATTTATTCCTCCATGTATTGTTGAGATTTCCTTTTTCTTTCAAATCCATCACATGTCGCCATACTGTTGTGTTGTAACAACTCATACCAAAGAAAACTATTGAGAAAATCTGGCGAAACATCCACCAAATCTTGTCCCGAAAATTCGCAGGTGACGAACTATTTTATCTTGCCCTGTTTATTTGTGTTCGAACGTTGCAGCCCAAGTTTCTAAATTCTGATGGACTTACCAGTCCTGTTCGAGTGTAACAGACCTTATCCAATTGATTGCAGCGTTTTAATCTCACTACAAGTTGTCCAAAACCAAAACCGCAATATCGGGTTTTCAAAACACGTAACTCCCTGATTTATTCCATCTGATTCTCCAGCCAATTCTAACCCAAAACATTGATCATACCATCCTTGCTAAACTTAATCAAGTCGTCCCATGCAATTTGAGTCATTGAGTCTGCTTAAATCTCCTTCAAAACACGAACTCTAATCTCTGCTAGTGATAACCACAATTTCCCGCCAAGACTGGAAATTCAAATGAGGAGGATGAAGGTTCCCCTTAACAGAGATGGGGTGCAAATAGCCATGGGGTGTAAATAGCGAACAAGGTGCCCCTTAGTAACTGGACGCCCCTTAGTAATTGATGTGCCCCTTATCCAAAACTGAGAGTCCGAATAACACGTGTCCTCCGGGTGCAAATAACATTTTTCGAGCCAATTCTCCACAAGAGCTTATTCTTCCAAAAATAATTAAAACAAGTTTATTAGTGATAAAATTAGTCCCAGCTAATGTATTTATGGGTGAAAATGCGTCGCACTTTCGTGCTTGTCAGTAGTATAAAGTTTTAGGGATTGAAAAACTTGAGCCATCGCGCGTGAACTATCACACCTCCCAGCTTGTCTGTGTTGATGAGCTTGCAGTAACCTCCCAAAAGGACGTCTGCCACCAGATATGGCTCGTCTTCTTTTTCCTTGGGTGAATCGGTCCGAACAGCTATCTTTACCGTCATCTTCCTAACTTTAAACGAGTTCACTTTGACCACCACATCTCCGATTTGAAACGAGTTCGGGTGTTGTGTAACCGTTTGAATCTTGGTCTCCTCAGTTTCGATGGCATCTTCCAAATTCTTTGCAAATCGTTTGAATGGCCCAACGCCCCACTCACATCTCTTAACAGCGTCCGCGCCAGTAATCGCGCTGGGTCCCCATGACGGAATAGGGGAAGAAATGACTGGTTGTAGAGAAGATCGTTCGGCCAAACTTACTTGCGTTTGGAATCTATGAGTTAGCGCCAACAGGTCATCTCCAGGTGTCCGGGTTCTATCGGTAACTCGCCGATGCGGTAGCAAGTGGGACGGTTTGTTGGAGATTCTTTCGGGCGTTGACATCGGTAGAAGGGATGTTCATAATTTCGCCTTGTTGTCGAGTACCCACAAGTGCCCCAATATCATGTAGTAAACCAGTTCTTTGACAATGTGAAATTTTTTATGCGTTATAGCGTCTCCCATCTTGATCTCGAGGTTAATGTAACCGTGCGCGTTCAAGGATTCCCCTCCCGGGTTCTTAATCACGGATGGGGAATGGGTAGCCTCTTGTTTTGTAAATCCCGCAGCCTTCAAATTCTTGAAAGTAACAATGTTGAAGTCAGAGGCCGTGTCGATTAGCATGTTGTCCAATTCAATACCTCTTAAATAGGACGTGGTCAGCAGTCCCCAGTTGTCCTTTTCGATTTCGCTCGCTGAGAGAGCTTGGGCTCTTGGTGTGGCTTCCATGGAGGGAAAAAGCCGTTTTCCCGACACGACACAATTGAGAGCCGTGAAGATATCTTGGCGCTTCACCTTGGAAAGGTAGAGAATTTCGCATACGTGCTGCATCATGGATCGCACAATCTCGTGCACGGAGTCCCAGAGACTCCATAATTCCTCACCGGAAGTGCGTCTCGATGTACTCCCTCGTTTCCTAGTTGAAGTTCCCCTGCTTATATCTTTTCTTTGAAGATATGCTTCAGTCTATTGCAATCACTGGTTGGATGGTGAACAAATCTATGGTAGTGGCATTATTTGGGGTTTTCCATCCTGGCCTCAGTCGGTGGGCGTCTGGGAGATGGTAGTCTGATAACATCATCTTGAATCCATGCTTCTAATAGATCGATCACCTCCTCAATGAGAAACGGGAAATCTAAGGTATTTACTTCAGCTTCGTGATGACGCATGGGAGCTTTAGCGGAGGCCTTCCGTGGCGGAGTTGCTCGTCGTGCTGGTTCTTCGCGTTTAGGCTGCTGGTCTGCAGCTGGGGCCTTTATTTTTCCTCATTCGTTTACTACGCTCACCGATGAGGGACCAGCGTTGTATTGTTTGTTGATGAGACATCTATTCCCGCGAGTTTCGCGTACGTCTTCGGCTCTGGTTGGTCTAACTCTTTCTAATAATGTTGGTGTTGTCGTTGCTGATCGCCTGGCAGGCTCATGGAGCTCAGAGAATGTCTAGAAACGCAGGTTCTCTAGCAAGGCGCGGTAAATGGGAGCCATACCGTTGATTCATGAATTCACCAGTTGTTGCTCGGTCACGTTTGGGTCATGACAGTATAGTGCTTGAACCCTGAATCTCTTAATAAAATCATTTGGATGTTCGTTGTCCCGTTGGTACATCCTTCCTAGGTCCGAGAAGGTAACTTGTTCAGACACAAATAAGTACTTCTTGTAAAATGCGTATCCATTCCATCCCAGTTGGGGATGTTGTTTGGCGCGATGTTGTTGTACCATGTGTACGCTCTTCCGGTAAGCGATTTCGAAAACTCCCTTAGACGAAGAACGTGATTGTATTCATGTTCGCCTAGGAACTCCAAGAAGCGAGAGACATGCTCACGTGCATTTCCGGTGCCATCGTACAAGGTTAATTGAGGAGAGGAGTATCCTCTTGGAAGAGGAATTCTTTGTATTTCAGGTGGGTAAGGAGGTTGATGCTGATGCATGTCTATTTCATCATTCTTGATTCGATTCCGGAGAAGTTGTTCCAGAGCCTCTCGTGTGACAAAATTGGACGTCTGACTTCTTTCCAATGGGGTTCTAGAACGAATCTCCTCGTCCGCGGAGACGTGTTCCGCCGAGGTTCTAGCATCGGGGGTGTTAGAGGCGTTTATAATCGGCTCTGGAGGGCGTGACTCACGTGGCAGCTGCTCTTTCAGGGCTTTGAGAAAGACGAGTACTTCTTTCTGTGTCGAAACCATATCCGTCTGGGCTCTAGCGAGAACCTCCTGCCATTCCATAAAATCAGCGATAGTGATATAGGGTCGGCTTCCTCCGGTTTCTCGTCATGTTGGTGGGGTAGTTGGAGTCTTAGTGGTGGTTGGAGGTGCCATGTTTGACGAAGCGTTAGGAGCGGTAGCGGCAGCTCTGGCCCTGGTGAATGGTGGCGTAACGCCTGAAGGAGTGCTTTCAATACTTCCAGGATTAGCAAGTTGCGCAGGGACATTAGAGGCGGAAGCGGCTCTGGCCCTGGTGATCGGAGGTGTTACACCTGAAGGAGTGCTTTCGTTGTTACTGGATCAGTAGGTGGCGTAGTGATGCTGTTGGAAGTAGCGTTAACACTAGGGACAGATTCTGCGTTGGTGTTCTCGGCAGCTGATCCGGATCTGAGTTCCACCATGTTGGAGTTGGAAGTGAAAGGTGATATCGGAAATTTTGAAATCGATATTGCAACCGAGAGATTGATCTCCCACTGTGGTTGCCAATTGTTTGAGGGTGAAAACAGTTTCTGCTGGTTTCGGTAATTTCGTGTGATGTGGGTGAGAAACAAGTCTAAACCCTAAACAATGTACTGCAATGGAGTACTTTAGGTTCAAGAGATCAATCTGTACAAGTCCGGCCTAAACCAAGAAATAGTTGTTCCAGACTTGCTTAGGTCACAAAGTGGAGGAGAAGGTTGGTTTTGGGGAACGAAGCGAAGAGAGTGTTGATACCAGAATAGTTGATTCTGGAAGAGTAATTGTTTTGACTTGTATCAGAAAGCGTAAGCTAATAAATAGGAAAGCTAACAGGTGATTTCAGAGCCCAGCAACAGAGAGTTGGCACAAGCCCAGCAGCAGAGAAATAGGCAAGCCCAGTTGACAGCTTCAGTTGGCAGCCCAGTTGGCTTGGCAGCAGCAGCTCCACACCAACAGCAGCAACAGCAGCAGCAACTGCAGCTTCACAGCAGCTTCAGCAACACTTGCAGCAGCACAGCAGCAGCTTCAGCAACACTTGCAGCAGCACAGCAGCAGTGCAAGGTAGTGCAAGGCAGTGCACTTAGTGAAGCAAAAACAAGACAGGAACAAGTAGCAGGTATGTTATGAATAAGTTGCAGGAACAAACAGAAAACAGGAAAGAAACAGAAAACAAGCAAACCGCTACCGAGTCCCCGGCAGCGGCGCCAAAAACTTGGTGTAAAAGGAAAAGAACTACCTAAACTAGCCTGCAAGTGCACAGGGAAGTTGAAGCAAGAAAGAGTAAATAAGGGTTTGTCCACAGGGACTTGGAGGATTTGCTAAAGTTTTCTTTGGGGAGTTTCTAAGGTTATCTGAGTTCAAGGGAGGGTACTAAGGCTTTTGATTCCACTACTTGACCCTAGGCTAAGGAAATTATGATGCAATGTATGTCTTGTTCTTTCATGAAAGACTACAATGAAGAATAGAGTAACTAACCTAGCTAAATGACCCCTAGCATCAGCTGTCTTTCAACAGCACAACTGATCACAAGTATTTAGCTCAACTAGTTAACTGAGCTTAAGGCAGTCTCTCTAATGGATTAAATTCTTATAAACTGACCTAGCTGCACTCCTAGCATCAGCTGTCTTCTAACAGCACAGCTGATCACAAGTGAGGTAACCCAAGTGGCAATTCATCAATCCTAAGGCAGTTAAATCAATCCAAGACAATACATATACATTTACTATCCTAGCATATGATCAAGAGCTTCCTCTAAGCCCTAGCAAATGAATTAGAACATGGACATGCTTGTAATCATGATGTTAACAGATATAAACATGCTCCACATTATAACAGTACACAATTTCACTTTCAAATTCACTGGATATGTCACTGATATATGAAGTAAAATGGAAACTTAAACATGTGTTCACTGGCTAGCCCAGAGATGTCAATTTCACAACCCATGACCCCAATTTATAGTCAGTTACAATTCCCCCAAAATACCCAAATGTCAGAAATTAGGGTTTCACAAAAAGGTGAAATTGACTTACCTAATACACTGATAACAACTCTAAATATTCCCCACATGCTTCTGTTGATCCAATCACATCTACCCATGCTCTGATTTCTTCTCCAACTTCACCTATTCTACCAATTTCAAACCTAGGGTTTCTGTGAAGAAAAGGGGTTGAAATCGATAGAATATGTGTCTAGAGAGGTAGGGTAATGATGGGTTATGATTACAAGTAGCCATGATGGCTTTGGAAGAGGCGTGGTGGTGGTTGAGGCAGAGGCAGGCGGAGTTGGTGGCGGACATGGTTTTTGCAGAGAGAATGGGGAAGAAGATGGGGTGAGCTCGATTAGGTTTTGGCTAGGGGTTGTTTGGTTTGTGGGATATAAACTTAGGTGTTTGAGTGTTGAGCGGGATCATCGAAGTTTGATGTATCGCAAAGCAAAACCGTGGGATGATAACTTCTGAAACGGATCTAACGGAGAAATTGAGACAGATCATGAGCGACCGTTGGATGCAAAAATACAACGAAACTGACGGCTCAAGATGGAGTTAGGTGCTGTAGTGTAAGGCGGAGATATCAAACTTCGATGCACAGCAAGGGAGCGACCGTCGGATGCTTCTGAGAACTGATCTGATGGCTGAGAACGGAGGCGTTTTTGTGTGTAGAAAATGAGGTTGTGCGCACCATTCTGCGCGGCTTCCTTGCGTGATTTCTCCCGGCTTTTCACTACTTTTCTGCTCTTTTTGCTCCGCAAGTCATCCAGACTTTATTTATTACCTAAAAATGCAAAATTAATTAATAAAAATATTTATTCTTGAAAACAATGAAAATACAGAATATGGGATAAAATGTAGAATTACTGCACAAAAGATGAGTTAAATGCCAACAAAAAGGGATAAATATATACAATATTTGGCACTCATCATATGCGCCTGATCAAAACTTGTTTTCGGTGGAAATAGCTAATGCCTATTTATACAAGTCGAAGTGAAACGTACTCTGGTCTCATTAAGAAATGGAAAATGGGTGAGTAAATGGGAGGAGGTGGTAACCGGTAACGCTTGAAATTGATGTTCCATAAAAGAAAGAGTTTCACCATTACTCACTGTATTTACTAACCGCCTCATCCTTATGACACTTTCTTATAACGGGCGTAGTGTACGCCGCACGCTGTAAACCGCCAAACCAATACCCAATGAGCATCCCCCAGTTTGTGACATGCGTTGACGTCTCGAGTGTTTTCGTGGAAAACATGTAGCACGTTGTTGTTGTCTGGAAAGTTGATCTTGGGAGACTTACCGGCTCGGTAGTGACCTTCGACGGTCGAGATTTTTCATCTTAAGAGGAAAGGTATCCGTTGATTATTGCAACCCTTCGTTTGGTAGCCAGTGGCATGAAAGCATGATCAGTATGGATATAATATGGCCTGGTTTAGGCGCGGCCAAAAGTTAGGGTTTTGGCTTTGTTTAGGCGCGACAAACTAGAGCCAAAGGTTGTCATGCGTTAGATGGTAACCTTGGACGGCTAAGATCTGCACCTTAGATGAAAAAGTGGTCGTTGATTATTGCAGGCCTTCGTTTTGGTAGCCGCATAGGAAAGGCCGGTATGGCGTGGCCAAAATTAGGGTTTTGGACCAAAGGTTACCATGCGTTGTTTGGCAACCTTGGACGGCTAGGATTCGCATATATGATGGAAGGGTGGCCGTTGATCGTCCAAGCCTTCGTTTTGGTAGCCGCATAGGGAAGGCCGGCATGGTATGGCGCGGCAAGGTGGCTGGCATGCCATTGGCACATGTGGCATGGCATGCCTTGGCGCGGTTTGGCGTGGAAAAAACTAGAGTTTTGGGTCAAAGGTTACCATGCGTGATTTGGCGACCTTGGACGGCTAGGATTTGCATCTAGGATGGAAGGGTTGCCGTTGATCGTCGCACGCCTTCGTTTTGGTAGCCGCGTAGGGAAGGCCATCATGGTATGGCGCGACAAGGTGGTTGGCATGCCATTGGCACATGTGGCATGGCATGCCTTGGCGCGGTTTGGCGTGTCCAAAACTAGGGTTTTGGGAAAAAGGTTACCATGCGTTGTTTGGCGACCTTGGACGGCTAGGATTTGAATCTAGGATGGAAGGGTGGTCGTTGATCGTCGCACACCTTTGTTTTGATAGCCGCATAGGGAAGGCCGGCATGATATGGCGCGGCAAGGTGGTTGGCATGCCATTGGAACATGTGGCATGGCATGCCTTGGCGCGGTTTGGCGTGGCCAAAACTAGAGTTTTGGGCCAAAGGTTACCATGCGTGGTTTGGCGACCTTGGACAGTTAGGCTTTGCATCTAGGATGGAAGGGTGGTCGTTGATCATCCCACGCCTTTGTATTTGTAGCTGCGTAGGGAAGGTCGGCATGGTATGGCGCGGCAAGGTGGTTGGTATGCCATTGGAACATGTGGCATGGCATGCCTTGGCGCGGTTTGGCCTGGCCAAAACTAGGGTTTTGGGCCAAAGGTTACCATGCGTTGTTTGGCGACCTTGGACGGCTAGGATTTTCATCTAGGATGGAAGGGTGGTCGTTGATCGTCGCACGCCTTCGTTCTGGTTGCCGCATAGGGAAGGCCAGCGTGATGGGGCCAAGGCTAATAGCGCGGATGGCTTGGCATAATGGGTCCAAGGGTTTAGCACGGACGGCTTGGAATGATGGGGCCAAGGAAAGGTGCGGTTAGCTTGACATGGTGGGGCCAAGGGTTTGGCATTCCATTGGCGCATGGTGCGGCTAGCATGGTTGGGGCAAAGGTAAGGTGCGGTTGGCTTGGCATGGTGGGGCCAAGGGTTTGGCATGTCATTGGCGCATGGTACGTCTAGCATGGTTTGCCATTGACACAGTGGTGCGGCATGCATGGTTGGCATGCCTTGGAGCGGAGATGTGGTTGGCATGGTTTTCCATTGGCACAGTGGTGCGGCTGGCATGGTTGGCATGCTTTGAAGCGGAGATGTGGCTGGCATGATTTGCCATTGGCATAGTTGTGCGGCTGAATGCCTTGGCACGGAGATGTGGCTGGCATGGTTTGTCATTGGCACAGTGGTGCGGCTGGCATGTTGGCATGCCTTGGCGCGGAGATGTGGCTGGCATGAATTTCCATTGGCACAGCGGTGCGTCTGGCATGGTTGGCATACCTTGGCGCGGAGATGTGGATGGCATGGTTTGTCATTGGCACAGTGGTGCGGCTGGCATGGTTGGCATGCCTTGGCGCGGAGATGTGGCTGGCATGGTTTGCCATTGGCACAGTGGTGCGGCTGGCATGGTTGGAATGCCTTGGCGCGGAGATGTGGCTGGCATGGTTTGCCATTGGCACAGTGGTGCGGCTGGCATGGGTTGCATGCCTTAGCGCGGAGATGTGGCTGGCATGGTTTGACATTGTCAAAGTGGTGCGGTTGGCATGCCTTGGCACAATAACATGAGAACTATGGTTTGGCATAGATGATGTTGGTCAATGTTAAGGGTTCTGCCGTGGAACATGACACATAAAAAAAAGGTTCCCTGGTAATTCTTACGTAGGCATGCTGATCGATTCAATAAATGTGCTAATGGTCATAGTGACGTCATGTCAGATGTGTGGTTTTACGATTTTAACCCTAATCTAAAAACCACCATCAACACACAGACACCAGAAGTTTTATTTACGAGGAAACTGCAAATGCAGAAAAACCCCGGGACCTAGTCCAGATTTGAACACCAGACTGTATTAAGCCGCTACAGACATTCGTGTTCCTTACGCCTCTGAATCCCAGCATGAATTTGTGCACTTTATTTACTTAGCAGATCTCACCCACAACTAAGAGTTGCTATGACCCAAATTCGAAGACTTGATAAACCAATTTGTCTCAAACAGAAGAGTCTATTGAATAGAAAAATCTGTCTCCCACAGATAAACCTATAAGTTTTGTTCTGTCTTTTGATAAATCAAGGTGAACATGAACCAATTGATATACCGTACTTATATTCCCAAAGAACATCCTAGAAATATCAATCACCTCACAATAATCTTAATCGTATGGTAAGGAAACAAGATATTGTGGAATCACAAACGTTGAGACGAAGATGTTTATGACTACTTTTTATCTTGCCTATCGGAGATTAAATCTCGAGAAAATCTTAGAGAAAATAGTACTCAATCATGATAGAAAACAACAAGATCAGAACACGCAACTACAGAGAAAATAGTTGGGTATGGATTCACAATCCCAATGAAGTCTTCAAGTCGTTAACCTACAGGGTTTCGTCAAAAACCTAAGGTTAAAGGAGAATTGAATCTACTCGGAACTAGAATCACACAGGAGGTGTGGGGATTAGGTTTCCCAGTTGCTAGAGTTCTCCTTTATATAGTTTTCAAATCAGGGTTTGCAATGCTTGATCTCCTTGGTTATGGATTACAAAATAAATAAAACTTTGTAGCTTCTCATCCAAATGCTTGATCTCCTTGGTTCTTCAACATTACTCGAAATCTTCGTCACTTCCAAGTAATCCATGATTATAAAGGTGTTCAACTCAACATCATAGTTGTTGAAGATCTGTAGATATAAAAATGAGAAAACATTTGCTCTCAATTATTGTTATACAATGTCATAGTATTATTACACAGCATCAAAGTTCAATTGTACCACAACTTTGACAACAATACTATGGTGATATGTATTGTTAGAGCATTGCTCGGTCGAACTCGCAAGTGTTGTTATCTCAAGCTTGTTTGTCAAAATTATACGTTTTAATTTCTAGTCTACTTACATCTAAGTCTCGGACTAGGATAGTTAAGTGTAGTTGAGCTCCAGACTCCACGACGATCATCTTACAAAGACGAAGGACTACTCAAGGAACCAATGGAACTTCATCCGACTAAAAGGTATGTGGAGACTTGAACTGATATATCACTCAAAAGTCTATCTACTCTATCTCCTACTCTTAAGACAAAGTCGTATAAGTATGATAGTTTTCATTTATGCACATTTTCTATTTCGAGTCGAGTTTAACTCTCCTATCTATTTCTCGAAATATGTGTTGGTAAGCTTTCGCTTTAACCATTTTCATCTTTATCCGTGACGAAAGTCATGATGACATTTCGATCTTAAAAATTGCTTTGATGAAAGATAGTTTGTGAATAACAACTATATAACATCCTCTAAGAATGTTTCAATGATTTAAATAGAGAGTTGAGATTACGTAACCATCTTGCGTATAAGCATATATAGTGTGTTCGCACATTAGTGTATAAATCCATAAACCGGGAACCAAGTATGTGCATATATGTGCATACGGAATTGGTGAAGGAGACAGGTTAAGTACGCGTACCCGTACGCATACTGGCGGAAGTTCACGTCCGTGAATTTCTGCTGAGTTTGTAGTTTGCAAACTTTGTTAACCAGTCTCCTAAACTAAACGTACCCGTACGCATATTGGCGGAAGTTTTTCACTTGAAAAATTCTGCTGAGTTTGGAAACTAAAGCCAACTCATTCGGTTACTTAAGTATGCAGACCCATACGCATACTTAAGTTGGTTATTTTCTCAAATCGGTAGTTCATGAACTTAAACAAATAAATTCTAAGGAATGCAATCTTTGCAAACCGTGGCTATATTTTTCATGAATTGATTCAAATGAATCAAACCGATTTTTTTTCTATTGTGTCTATAAATAAATACCTAAGCAATTTAAAAACTCTTCAACTAGTTCTTTTGAAGTCATTGGAACTAGTTATGAGAAAGATGAATACGGTTGATATGAAAGTGCTCATATGGCTAACCATTGGTTATCTATTATTGAACCAACTAAGTGTACACGTTTAGGTACGGTTACTCAAACCTAAATGAAATATATTCCATTTGTGTGTAACAAGCTAAGTTTCGATCTAACAGTTGAAAGATATTAGCTTGAATCTAATCAGGTTTTCATCTAAAGGTGAATATTGAATGCTTAAGCGAACATTGATTACAAACCCTGATTTGAAAACTATATAAAGGAGAACTCTAGCAACCGGAAAAACTAATCCCCACACAGTCCATGTGAAACTAGTTGGTTTAGCTAGAGTAGATTCTTCTTTAACTCTAGGTTTCTTATCGAGACCTTGTAGGTTAACGACTTAAAGACTTCATTGATATTGTGAAGGCAAACATAACTACTTTTCTTGTAGTTTAGTGATCTGATCTTGTCGTTTCTATCGTAAGAGTACAATTGTAAGATTGGCTTGAGATTTTATATCTCCGATGGGCAAGATAAAAAGAAATCACAAACATCTTCGTCTCATCGTTTGTGATTCTGCAATATCTTGTATCGCTGCCATACAATTAAGATTATTGTGAGGTGATTGATAATTCTAGGCTGTTCTTCGGGAATATAAATCTGGGTTATCGATTGGTTCCTGTTCACCTTGATTTCTATCAAAAGACGTAACAAACTCATAGATTTATCTTTGGGAGACAAATTTATCTATTGTCGTAGACTTTTCTGTGTGATACAGATTTGTTTATTAAAGTCTTCGACTTTGGTTCGTAGAAAATCTTGGTTATGGGTGAGATCAACTAAAGGAATCAAGTGCGTAGGATCCTACTGGGATCAGAGGCGTAAGGAGCGCAACTGTACCTTGAATCAGTGTGAGATTGATTAGGGTTCAACTACACTCCATACCGAAGTTAGTTTGTAGTAGGCTAGTGTCTGTAGCGGCTTAATACATTATGATGTTCAATCTGGACTAGGTCCCGGGGTTTTTCTTCATTTGCGGTTTCCTCTTAACAAAATTCTGGTGTCTGTGTTATTTCTATTCCGCATTATATTTTTTTACATAATTGAAATTTCACAGGTTGGGCGTAAGATCAATCAACTAGAATATCCAACCTTTGGTTGTTGATTTATATTGATTGACACTTGGGTATTGGTCTTTGGTACCATCCAAGTTATCTCTCTTGTATTTATTCAAAACTCGCAGATTTGCTTGAGTAAGAACTAAATCGAGAGATAGAGATATTGTACTCTTTGATATACTTTACTCTAGATTGAGTCTGACTGTCTAGTTGATTCTCTAGAAAGTATATTGGAGTTAGTCCATACAGATTGTTAATCGAAAGATTGGGTGAGGTTGTTAGACCGCCGCATTTTCAAATGTTATCAGAGCAGGCAAACACGTTCAAGACCTTAAATTCTATGATTGTAGCGATCTGAATCTATGGACAGAGGTGTTATCTCCATAAACGTACCACCAGTCTTCGATGGATCAAATTACTTATGGTGGAAAATTTCCATGCGAGCGTTTCTTCAATCGCGTGATTTTCAATCATAGGTATATGTAGTTAATAGCTATGATTCTCTCGTTGTGGCAGTAGGAAAAGTTAACGTTCCAAAGGATATTGGTACATACGACGCTGCTGAGATACTTGCCGCAAAGCAAAACTCTGGCGGTTTGAATGCCATCATACATGCCATTACCCCAAATCTTCAGCACCATGTTTCAAATTGCACTAGGTCTCAAGATGCGTGGGATATCTTAAAAACCGTATTTGAGGGAAACCCCAGCGAAAAGGAAGCTAGGCTTCAAAACCTAAATTCCGATTGGGAAAACCTTCGAATGGCAGATGAAAATTAATTTGATGAGTTTAATCACAAAGCGTCTTAAATTGTTAATACATATTTTTCATTGGGTAAGAATATTCCTGAAAAGGATATTATGATGAAAATTCTCAGATCGCTGCTAGATACGATTCTAAGAAGCATGCCATCGTTGAAGGAAATAACCTTGATGCTCTCTCCAGAAATATGTTGGTTGGGAAGCTAAAGATATTTGATCATGAACATACATCCAAAACCAATGATGTTGCGTTCAAATCACTAAAAAACACAAAATTACTTGACAAAAGTAAAAATGTGTGTATCTATGAAGATGATCACTTTGAGACTGATTCATCAGATGAAGATCTTGAAAAATCAGTCTTTACGATCACAAGACAGTTTAGAGATCTTCTGTTTAAGAGAAGTAAATGGTTCTCCAAAGATAAGTTAAAAGCATCAATCAAACCTCATAATCGTATACCTCCTAAAAACAGGGACACTGATGAAACTGAAGACGAGGATATGCCTCAGTGCTTTAAGTGTAAATGTTTTGGTCATTTTGCAAACGAGTGTCCAAATCGCAGAAAATACATTGGGAACAAAGGTCTTGCTGCAATGCTTGATGAGATGTCTGACAATTATGATTCTGATGAAGACAAAAAATCAAGTGTTGGTCTTCTATGTGAAAATATTAATTTTGATAATTGTAGAAATACATACATCAATCTTGATAATCTTTAAGAAGATAACCCAATCAAGATGAAAAAATCAATTGACTCGTCTTTTGGAAATTCTATGTTTAATGTTTTAGGATCTACTATGTGCCAAGAAGCTTGCATATCACAGAAACCTGAATCATCTTATGCTTTGACATGATCTTATTGTTCTCAAGGGTCATGAGCTTTCGAAGTGTTTCAAGTACAAACACAAGATGAGATATGTCAACAAGCTTCAACGAAGAGCAGATCGTCTAGCTACCAAGCTTAAACTCGCACTGGAAAAAAAACTTAGGTATGTAAGATCTTATCTTTCTGGAAGAAAATAGTTTTCGATCTAGACCATTAGAGAAGAAAGTATGGTCTAAACACTCAGAAAGGCAGGGTTCCATGAATTTCATCCAAAAGAGTCATGGTGGACAGATTGTTGTTCACCGCAGCACAACAAACTAACTTCGGACTGGACTGTAGTTGAACCCCAATAAATCTCACACTGATTCAAGGTACAGTTGCGTTCCTTACGTCTCTGATCCCAGCAGGATGCTACGCACTTGATTCCCTTATCTGATCTCACCCACAACCAAAAGTTGCTACGACCCAAATTCGAAGACTTTAATAGACAAATCTGTATCACACAGAAAAGTCTACGATATAGATAAATCTTTTTCCCACAGATAAACCTAAGAGTTTTGTTCCGTATTTTGATAAAATAAAGGTGAACAGGAACCAATCGATAACCCGGACTTATATTCCCGAAGAACAGCCTAGAATTATCAATCACCTCACGATAATTTAAATTGTATGGTAGCAAAACTAGATATTGCGGAATCACAAACGATGAGACGAAGATGTTTGTGATTTGTTTTTATCTTTCCCTATCGGAGATATAATCTCAAGCCAATTATTCAATTGAACTCGTACGATAGAAAATGGTAAGATCAGATCGCTCAACTACAAGAGAAGTAGTTTCGTCTGGATTCACAATCCCAATGAAATCTTTCAGTCGTTAACCTACAAGGTCTCAAGAAGAAACCTAAGGTTAAAGGAGAACGACTCTAGCAAAACCAATTAGTATCACACAAGAGGTGTGGGGATTAGTTTTTCCAGTTGCTAGATGTCTCCTTTATATAGTTTTCAAATCAGGGTTTGCAATCTAAGTTACCTTGGTAACAAAGCATTCAATATTCATTGTTCGATGAAAAACCTGATTTAACCAAGCTAATATGTTTCAACTTTTAGATTGAAACTTAGCTTGTCACAAACAAATGAAATGTATTTCATTTAGGTTTGAGTAACCGTACCTAAACGAGTTGGTTCAAAAATAGTTAACCAATGGTTAGCCATATGAGCACTTTCATATTAACTGTATTTATCTTCTTCACAACTAGTTCAAATGACTTCAAAAGAACTAGTTGAAGAGTTGTTCAATTGCTTAGGTCTTTATGAATAGACACAATTGAAACAAAATCGGATTGATTCACTTGAATCAATTCATGAACCATATAGCCACGGTTTGAAAACATTGCATTCCTTATTGATTTATTGTTTAAGTTCATGAACTTCCGATTTAAGAAATATAAACAGCTTGCGTACGTGTACGGGTACGTGTACCATAGCTACCGGATTTGAGTTTAGAAACTCAGCAGAAATTTTCGGTTCGAAAACTTCTGTGGGTACGCGTACCTAAGGTGACTGGTTTAACAGTTTGAAAACTTACAAATTCAGCAGAAACTTTGGGTTGAAAACTTCCACTGGTACGTGTACGGGTATGCGTACCCAACCTGTCTCCTTCACCAATACCGTATGCACATACTTGGTTTCCGGCACATGGATTTATACACTAATGTGCGAACACACTATATATGCTTATATCCATAGTTGGTTACGTAATCTCAACTCTACATTTCAATCATTGAAACATTGTTCTATAATGTTATAACAATCGTTATTCACAACTATCGTCATCAAAGCTATTTTCAAGATTGAAATGTAATCATGACTTTACTCACGGGTTAAGATGAAAAGTGGTTAAAGAGAAAGCTTACCAACACATATTTAGACAAAAAGATAGGCGAGTAAACTCGACTCGAAATAGCAAATGTATATCTATGAAAAGTATCATACTTATACGAATTTGTCTCAATAGTAAGAGACAGAGAGGTAGAATTTTGAGTGACAGATAAGTTCAAGTATTCACATACCTTTTAGTCGGATGAAGTTCCACTGGTTCCTTGAGTAGCTCGTCGTATTTGTAAGATACTTGTCGTGGAGTCTAGAGCTCAACTACACTTAACTGCATAGTTCGAGACTTAGCTATAAGTAGTCTAGAAATCAAGACATATAGTTTTGACAATTAAACTTGACAAACATGCTTGAGATAGCAACGCATGCGAGTTCGGTCAAACAATGCTCTAACAATCTCCCCCTTTGTCAATTTTAGTGGTAAAACTATCAATACATATGGATTACAAAATAAATAAAACTTTGTAGCTTCTCGTCCACATGATTGATCTCCTTGGTGCTTCAACATTACTCGAAAAATTCGTTTTTTCCAAGTACTCTCGTGATTCCATAGATGTTCAATTCAACATCATAGTTGTTAAAGATCCGTAGCCATAACAATGAGAAAACAAAAGCTCTCGATCATTGTTATACAGTGTCATAGTATTATCACACAGTATCAAAGTTCTTATATCACAACTTCGACAACAATACTATGGTGATATTCATCACTCCCCCTTAGTCAATACTTTTATCTCAACATCAAAACCACTCCCACATATTTTCAATATTTAAACGTCATCATGACTTCCGTCACGGGTTAAGATGAAAAGTGCTTATATCCATAGAGAAGTAGACTTTTGGGTGATAGATAAGTTCAAGTCTCCACATACCTTTTAGTCGGATGAAGTTCCACTAGTTCCTTGAGTAGTCTTCGTCTTTGTAAGATGATCTTCGTGGAGTTTGGATCTCAATTACACTTAACTGTCGTAGTCCGAGACTTAGCTATAAGTAGTCTAGAAATCACGACATATAGTTTTGACAACTAAACTTGACAAACATGCTTAAGATGGAAATGCATGAACATTGGTTGAGAAGCTAAGGGGGAGTGATACATATTACCATAGCATTGTTGTAGAAGTTGTGATACTTGAACTTTGATACTATGTAATAATACTATGACACAGTATAACAATGATCGAGAGCTTTTTTTTTCTCATTATTATGGCTACGGATCTTCAACAATTATAATACTGAATTGAACATCTATGGAATCATGGGAGTATTTGGAAAGAACGAAATTTTCGAGTAATGTTGAAGAACCAAGGATATCAAGCATGTGGACGAGAAGCTACAAAGTTTTATTTATTTTGTAATCCATATGTATTGATAGTTTTGTCACTAAAATTGACAAAGGTGGAGATTGTTAGAGTACTGCTCGGTCGAACTCACAAGCGTTGCTATCTCAAGCTTGTTTGTCAAATTTAGTTTCCAAAACTATACGTCTTAATTTCTAGTCTACTTATAGCTAAGTCTGGACTAGGATAGTTAAGTGTAGTTGAGCTCCAGACTCCACGACGATCATCTTACAAATACGAAGGACTACTCAAGGAATCAGTGGAAATTCATCCGACTAAAAGGTATGTGGAGACTTGAATTTATCTATCACTCAAAAGTCTATCCACTCTATCTCCTACTCTTGAGACAAAGTTATATAAGTATGATAGTTTTCATTTATTCACATTTTCTATTTCGAGCCGAATTTAACTCGCCTATCTATTTTTCGAAATATGTGTTGGTAAGCTTTCGCTTTAACCATTTTCATCTTTATCCGTGACAAAAGTCATGATGACATTTTGATCTTGAAAATTGCTTTGATGAAAGATAGTTTGTGAATAACAACTATATAACATCCTCTAAGAATGTTTCAATGATTGAAATGGAGAGTTGAGATTACGTAACCATCTTGGGTATAAGCATATATAGATTGTTCGCACATTAGTGTATAAATACATAAACCGGGAACCAAGTGTGTGCATATGTGTGCATACAGAATTGGTGAAGGAGACTGGTTAACTACGAGTACCCGTACGCATACTGGCGGAAGTTCACGTCCGTGAATTTCTGCTGAGTTTGTAGTCACTTTGTTAACTAGTCCCCTAAAGTATGCGTACCCGTACGCATACTGGAGGAAGTTTTTCACCCGAAAAATTCTGCTGAGTTTGGAAACTAAAGCCAACTCATTCGGTTACTTAAGTACGCATACCCGTGCGCATACTTAAGTTGGTTATTTTCTCAAATCGTTAGTTCATGAACTCAAACTAATAAATTCTAAGGAATGCAATCTTTTCAAACCGTGGCTATATTTTTCATGAATTGATTAAAATGAATCAAACCGTTTTTGTTTCAATTGTGTCTATGAATAAAGACCTAAGAAATTGAAAAAAATCTTCAGTTCTTTTGAAGTTATTGGAACTAGTTATGAGAAAGATGAATACGGTTAATATGAAAGTGCTCATATGGCTAACCATTAGTTAACTATTGTTGAACCAACTAAGTGTACGCGTTTAGGTACGGTTACTCAAACCTAAGTGAAATACATTTCATTTGTGTATAACAAGCTAAGTTTCGATCTAACGGTTGAAAGATATTAGCTTGAATCTAATCAGGTTTTCATCTAACGTTGAATATTGAATGCTTTGTTACTAAGATAACATTGATTGCAAAACTATATAAAGAAGAACTCTAGCAGCTGGAAAAACTAATCCCCATACCTTCCGTGTAATACTAGTTGGTTTAGCTAGAGTCGATTCTCCTTTAACCTTAGGTTTCTTCTCGAGACCCTGTAGGTTAACGAAAGACTTCATTGAGATTGTGTAGCCAGACTGAACTACTTCTCTTGTAGTTTAGTGATCTGATCTTTCCGTTTCTATCGTAATAGTATAATCATAAGATTGGATTGAGATTTTATATCTCCGATAGGTAAGATAAAAAGAAATCACAAACATCTTCGTCTCATCGTTTGTGATTCCACAATATCTTGTTTCGCTACCATACGATTAATATTATTGTGAGGTGATTGATAATTCTAGGTTGTTTTTCGGGAATATAAGTCCGGGTTATGGTTGATTTCTATCAAAAGACGGAACAAATTCGTAGGTTTATCTATGGGATACAGATTTATCTATTATCGTAGACTTTTCTGTCTGATACATAATTTTTTATTAAAGTCTTCGACTTTGGGTCGTAACAACTCTTGGTTGTAGGTGAGATCATCTAAAATAATCAAGTGCGTAGCATCCTGCTGGGATCAGAGACGCAAGGAGCACAACTGTACCTTGAATCAGTATGAGATTGATTAGGGTTCAAGTACAGTCCAGACCGAAGTTAGTTTGTAGTAGGCTAGTGTCTGTAGCGTCTTAATACAGTGTGGTGTTCAATCTGGACTAGGTCCCGGGGTTTTTCTGCATTTTCGGTTTCCTCATTAACAAAACTCTAGTGTCTTTGTTATTTCTATTCCGCATTATATTTTGTTATGTAATTGAAATATCACAGGTTGTGCGTAAGATCAATCAATTAGAGTATCCAACCTTTGGTTGTTGATTTACATTAATTGACACTTGGGTATTGATTTTTGGTACCATCCAAGTTATCTCTCTTGTATTTAATCAAAACTCGCAGATTTGCTTGAGTAAAAATTAAATCGAGAGATAGAGATATTGTACTCTTTGATATACTTTACTCTAGATTGAGTCTGACTGTCTAGTTGATTCTCTAGAAAGTATATTGGAGTTAGTCCATACAGATTTCTAATCGAAATATTGGGTGAGGTTGTTAGACCCCCGCATTTTCATGTATCACTCCACCTTAGTCAATACTTCATCTCACATGAAAACCGCTCCCCCTTACATAATGATCTGTAAACCATATGTATTTGTAGTGTGAACTACACATTAATTCTCTCACTATTTGTCAATATAAATTGGCAAAGGTACATAAACTAGTGGGATCCTAATAAAATTTCCATAGATATACTTCATGAACAAAAGAGAAAGTATATTCTTTGGATGATTTCACGTAGTCGAAACTAGTGTATTCATCAAGGAGTTAATAAAGATACAAGACAAATCCTACAAAATTCCACAGCCGCACTCCCCACAAAGATTTGGCAATTAAGCACACGTTCAAAAAGAAATCTCCCCCATAAAATGTCATCCCCGAAGGAACAACAAGAGCGACCTTAATTTTACAAGAAAATAAGGATCCACAAGAAAACTTTGATACCTAACAAAACTGCTATCTACTTAGAAATAAATATGAAATTGAAACAACACTACACTGACGTTATAAGCCTTGATTTCTCAAAAGATATGAATGAGTCCAGGGGCAAAAGGCTAGAAATATAATGAACCAAAACAACACCAATTGACTGCCATAAGTGTTGAAACGTAGCAGTATCTAAAGGTTTGGTGAGAATATCAGCCAATTGTTATTCAGAAGGCGCAAATTCCATATTGATGATACCATTTCCATAAATATCTCTAATAAAATGATACCTTATGTCAATGTGCTTATTTCTTGAGTGCTCAACAGGATTCTCAGTGATGTGATCACACTTAATTTATCACAAAATATCTTCATAACACCAGTGTCAAATCCATAATCAGCAAGCATTTGTTTCATCCGTAGAAGTTGAGTACAACATGAACCTGCAGCAATGTATTCTGCTTCGCATGTAGAAAGAGATTGTGAGTTTTGTTTCTTGCTATGCCATGCCATAAGATTCAACCCAACATAGTAAGATTCCCCTGAAGTACTCTTTTTGTCTTCCACACATCCTGCCCAATCTGCATATGAATAGGCAGTAAGATCAGTGTTAGTATCAAAAGTATAGAATAGACCATACCTGGCAGTGTGTTGGATATATCTCGCATGATCCTCTTCGCATCTGCAAGATGAGATTCCTTTGGATTAACATGAAATCTGGCACCACAACCAACACTAAAAAAAAATCAGGTCTAGTAGATGTAAGATGTAAAAGTGCTCCAATGATATACCGATAAAGCTTTTGATCCACATTTACGCCTTTCTCATCTCGATATAGTTTACAAGTAGCGGGAATAGGTGTCAGTTTTGGACCTGATTTATCAAGACCGAATCTTGTCACAAGATCCTTAGCATATTTTTCTTGAGATAAGTAGATTCCATCTGTATTTTGTTGAATATATAATCCTAAAAAGAATTTTAATTCACCAACATTGCTTATTTCAAACTACTTTCCAAGAGAGACTTGAAAATCTTTTGCAAGTTTCTCAGAAGTCGATTCATAAATGATATCATCCACATAAACTTGAGCAATGATAACATCTTTCCCAACCAACTTAGTAAACAAGGTTTTATCAGCTCCACCTCTAGAAAAACCTTTCCTGAGAAAGGAAGTAGTTAGTTTTTCAAACCAGGCACGAGGTGCTTGTTTTAACCCATATAATGCCTTTTTGAGTTTAAGGGCATGATCTGGGAAGTCAGGATTTTCAAATCCCTTTGGTTGAGCAACATAGACCTCTTCCTTTATATTTTCGTTTAGGAATGCAGATTTTATGTCCATTTGAAATAGCATAACCTTAAAAAAACAAGCATGAGCTAATAGTAACCAAATGGACTCAAGGCGTGCCACAAGAGCAAAGGTTTCTTCCAAGTCGATACCTTCAATCTGTGAATATCCTTGAGCGACAAGTTTGCTTTGTTTCTGACAATGGTACCAAATTCATCAAATTTGTTCTTGAATATCCATTTTGTACCAACAATATTGATATTGGAGGGACAAGGTACGAGCTCCCATACATCTTGTCTTTGAAATTGATTTAATTCTTCATGCATTGCATTCACCCCAAAGGGATTGCTAACAACTTCATCAATATTTTTAGGTTCTACCTGTGAAAGATAACAACCAAAATTACAAATATTTTGAAGTTGCCCTCTTGTCTTAGCAGTAGAATCTCTTTCTTCAATAATACTGTTAGTATAATGATTTCTTTTTACCCAGATGTGTCTTGGAGGAACACGTTCGTATTCAACATGAATAGCCTGATTAGTGCTCTTCTCCTCGTCGCTGGAAATATCAGGATCAACGACTGTTAGAACAACTTCAATTGATTCTGGGATTTCCTTGACATTCTCAATTGTCTCGGTTGGAGGCAATTCAATCATGACGAAAATTACTAAGATCATCAATGATGACATTTGCAAATTCCATCTTAACTTGGGTTCTGAAATTGAATAATCGAAAACCACGACTATCATGCATAGCCAAGAAATATGCCTTCATCGCTTTTAGAATCAAATTTCCCTTTCTGTTCTCGATCTTTCAGAATATAGCACTTACTTCCAAACACTCTAAGATAATGTAATTTGGGCTTCCTACCGTACCAAAACTCATACGGAGTTTTTAGGGTTTTGGATTGTAGGTAAACACAGTTGATTAAATAATATGCTATGAACACGGCTTCTCCCCAAAAACTTAACGTTGGGTTTTTATTGAGGAGCGTTACCCTGGCCATTTCCTGAATGTTCATATTCTTTTTTTCTGCAACTCCATTAGCTTGAGGAGTAACGGGTGGTGAATATTGTTGAATAATCCACAGTTTGTCACAAAATTCAAACACCTTAGTGCTCTTTAATTCAGTTCCACAGTCACTTCTAATTTTCTTTAGCTTGCGAACTTGTTCACTCTGGAATTTATTAATAATAATCTTGAATTCACCAAGGGTTTCATTATTATGATCTAAAATGCAATCCAAGTAAATCTGGTGTAATCATCTACCATAACTAAAGCATAATTCTTCCCATCAACCGTAAGTTGTTGAATAGGAACGACGAGATCCATATGAATTAAAAAAAGTGGAGATTTAGTGATAATGTCTCGAGATGATTGGTGTGGAACTTCCTTTTGTTTACCCTTTTGACAGGCGCCACAGACACCATCAACAATCTCTTTGTTAATGATCTTAGTTAGGAAACGATAATTGATATGACCAAAACGCTCATGCCAAAGATGTGTAGATTCCACCTTAGTCAAATTGCAACAATTACTAAACTAAGTGTCAAGAAGATAACAGTTACTCTTGCCACGAGTTCCCGGAAAAATTACTTTTCCATATTTGTCTACAATGTCACGTCCATTTGCATTGAAGACAACTTTATGGCCTTTGTCACAAATTTGACTAACAGAAAGAAGATTGACAGTCATACCTTTAACGTATACTACATCATGGATTTCAGGAACGCCGGGAAGTTTGATCGTCCCCTTCTTGCTTATGTAGAAACAACTCACATCTTTGAATGTTACAGGACCTCCTTCAAAGTCGCTCGAATTCACAAACCACAAAATATCTCCAGTCATATGTCGGATACATCCACTATCAAGAAACCATTCAAAGGGTGATGTTGATTTTAGAGCAAAAACTCACATACTAACACTAGTATCCGGTTTGGGATTTCTTGTTAGATTTGTATATCTTTTTAGAGAAGTACACAGTTGTTCAGCTTTCTTATGAAGATTACTCGCAACCTTTAAACTTTTCCTGAAAAATGTACATGTATGTTGAAAATGATTGTGATAATCACAGAACATACATGAACCAACATCTTTAAACTCATCTGAGTGGTTCTGAATCCCACCAGGTTTCACGAAGCCTAAACCTCGCTTATTCCCTGACTTGCGATAATTCTTCAGAGAAGAATTAAAGGAGTTATTCATATCCATTGAAGAAACTTTGACAGACTTCAAATCCTTGTACTTTGCAATTTCTCCAATAAGACCAGAGTTGATCCGAATTTGTTCATCCAACTTCTTCTGGAGAATAACCAGCTCTCCATAACTTTCTCTAAGATCAGAGTTAAATCCTGGTGAAGCGTTTATTGAGACTTTATCCATAGAGTCAGATCGCTATAAACACGGACTTCTAAGGTCTTTAAAGTGTTTATCTGCTCTGATACCAATTGAAAAGGCGGGGATCTAACAACCACACCCAATATTTTGCATAGCAATATGTATGGACAAATTCTAATATAATTCCATGAGAATCAACTAGACAGTTAGACTCAATCAATGGAAATATATCCAAGAGTAGTGTCTCAGTTTCTCAAATCAATCTGCAATCGAACAGATAGTAATATGTGAGCCAGATTAATAAGAGAAACAACTTGAACGGTACCAAAGACCAATGTTCAAGCGTTAAATAATTTATATCAACAACCAAAGGTTGGATTACCTAATTGATTGAACTACGCACAACCTGTGATATTTCTATTATATAAACAAATATAATGCGGAAAAAAAATAACAAAAACACCAGAAGTTTTGTTAACGAGTAAACCGCAAATGCAGATAAACCCATGGACCTAGTCCAGATTTGAACACCACACTGTATTAAGCTGATATATACACTAGCCTACACCAAGTTAACTTCGGATGGAATATAGTTGAGCCTAACCAATGTTACACTAATCAAGGTACAGTCGTGCTACTTATGCCTCTGAATCCCAGCAGGACTCTGCGGACTTGATTCCCTTAACTGATCTCACCCATAACTAATATTTTCCACGACCCAAATTCGAAGACTTGATAAACCAATCTGTCTCACATAGAGGAGTCTATTGAATAGATAAATCTGTCTCCCACAAATAAGAGTTTTGTTCCGTCTTTTGATAAATCAAAATGAACAAGAACCAATTGATATACCAGACTTATATTCCCGAATAACAGCCTAAAATATCAATCACCTCACAATAATCTTAATCGTATGGTATCGAAAGAAGATATTGTGGAATCACAAACGATAAGACGAAGATGTTTATGACTACCTTTTATCTTGCCTATCGGACATTAAATCTCGAGAAAATCTTAGACAAGATAGTACCCAATCACGATAGAAAACAACAAGATCAGAATACGCAACTACAAAGAAAATAGTTGGGTCTGGCTTCACAATCCCAATGAAGTCTTTAAGTCGTTAACCTACAGGATTTCGTGAAAAACCTAAGGTTAAAGGAGAATCGACTCTAGTCGCAACTAGTATCACACAGGAGGTATGGGGATTAGGTTTCCCAGTTGTTAGAGTTTCCATTTATATAGTTTTCAAATCAGGGTTTCAATCTAAGTTCCCTTGGTAATAAATCATTCAATATTCACCGTTATATGAAAACCTGATTAGACTCAAGCTAATATCTTTTAACTGTTAGATCGAACTGAGCTTGTTATATACAAATGAAATGTACCTTCATTTATATATGAGTAACTGTACCTAAACGTGTACACCTTGTTGGCTCAACAATAGTTAATCAAAGTTAGCCGTATGAACACTTTCATATCAACCTTATTCATCTTATCAACAACTAGTTCAAATGACTCAAATGAAACCAGTTATAGAGTTGTTCAATTGTTTATATTCTCATAGAAGTATGCAAGACACAAGTGAAGCAAAATCGATTTTGATTCACTCGAATCAAGTCATGAACATTATAGCCACAGTTTGCAAAAGATTGCATTCCTTATTATATAAATGTATTAGTTCATGAACAAACCGATTCTAGAACTTAACCCACTCAAGTATGCAAACGGGTACGCATACTTAAGCAGCCGGATTTGGATTGTGTCTGACAGTATGCGAACGGGTACGCATACTATCACACATCCAAAACAACTGTCGAATTAGTACGCATAAGGGTACGCATACAATAGTTCCCGTACTTCAACTGAGTTCGCCAGTACGCGTACGGGTACACATACCAAGGATCTCAGACTTTACCTAACCTTCCCAGTATGCATACGGGTATGCATACTATACCGGTCTTAAATCAACATATATGCAAGTATGCATACTATGTCTATAATCCAATTATGGTTAAGTGTTCTAAACTCTGTTTCAATCATTGAAACTTTCTTAGAGGATGACAATAGTTGCTTTCACTAACTATTAGCATCAAAGAGATTTTCAAGTTATTGAAGTAATCAATACGAAATATTCTGAGTCTACATCAAATGATTGTCTCACACAAATCATGTAAGATGTTACCTGGCGATTTTCACATGATCATCTTTTGACTTTAGTCAAGAATATAAGATCAATTTGGTTGAAGCGAAAGCTTACCAACACATATTTCGAAAAATATGTAAGCGAACCCAACTCGAAATATCAAATGTGTATACCCGAATACTATATAGTAATACCACTTTTGTTTCAAGAAGGGAGATAGAGTAGAAATATACTTTCTGAGTGATAGATGAGTTTCAGTCTCCACATACCTTTTGTTGATGAAGTTCCACAAGCTCTCCTTAGTAGTTTTTCGTCTTCAATCAATGAACGCCGTGAAGTATAAATCTCAACTACGCAATCTATCCTAGTACGAGACATTACTATAAGTAGACTAGAAATCAAGACTTATGGTTTTTGATCACTAAAATTGACAAACAAAATTGAGATAACAATGCTTTCAAGTTCGAGCAAGCAGTGCTCTAACATCATTTATATCATCTGTTCTTTTTCTCATCTCAAAACTCAAAACCAGCATTTCTTCAAAACAATCTTTAAGATTCAATTTCTCCGTTAAAAGCGACAGAAACCCAATATTGCCATCAATATTTTTCATTTGGTTCTTAAGAAACAACTCATCCTCTTCAAGCCAATTTTATTGTCTGACGTTCCCTAGTTCATCGCGATCATCCATATTTTCTCCATTGACTCAATTCAACAGATCCACTATCGATTCCACAACAGAGACTACTATAACAACTTCTTGTTCATTGTACGTCTCGATTTCATAATCATCAATCCCACGATCTCACTGTGAATTCCCATAATCATTAGATCCATATATTAGAGGATTTATAATTCGAGGGCCACAAAAACATAAACCATGCCAAACAGTTAGGCACGTCACCATATAACTAGTCAACGTCTGGTCCAAGTACCAAACACAAGGGATGGACAAATATTAGACCGAACCCAGGTTTTGGTCAAAACCTGAGTACCGAAAATCAAATAACATGTATTGCTAACCTCAAGTAGAAGGATGATGTATTATTTGATGTCCATACGACTTCAGGTCTTCAAAGCAATTCTTGTATGTCTCAACATTTCCAGATTTCCTAGTCTAACCTAACAAAGTTGACTCTAGTACTCTAATCAAGCGATTGTGAGTTTGGTACTGAAATATGACAACCAATATTGACGTGCCAACGCTTGGCAGGTTCAACCGAGCAATGCTCTAACATAAATTTTAGGCTTGGTGATCAGTTAAGCTGGGTATCTATGAAGCTTTACACCCATGCTTTCAATTAGCTCAGGCCCTAATCCCCGCTCAAACTAGGTCAATACATATTAACGGAAAAGGAAAATAAAGTTCAGTCCAAATTAAGGTGAAACAAAGTCTTGCCAAGGCTGCAATAAAACAAAAATGAGCCCAAATTCTTAAAAATCTTGAGCTTGGTAAAGTTGCACCCTTCCCTCCTGAATCACGCTCTTACTAGGTCGCAAACATGTTTTGAGAAAGAAAGAAAAAACTTACATGCCAAAATTATATTCAAAGTGGGCTGGTTGGTCCTGGCCGATTCAACTGGATATGAAATACACATAATTTTATAAGAACAATAAAATTAAGATGAACAATACAACATTACCTATAAATAATTGTTTCATAAGCGACATAATTTGTTAAATTATAGTAATATTATATAGTAAATAAAATAATAATTTATTAATTAATCTGGATATTTTACTTTTTAAGAATAACTAAAAAAAAGTTACTGAAAAATTATCAGAACGAAAATAATGTTGAGTGTCATTTAAACTACCTTGAAGAGAACAAAATTTTAGAATTTCTTTATTCATCCATCGGTCGGTAATTTATTAATATTTTTTTCTTATTGTTAGATTTTGTACATTTTTCCTTTTCTATATAAAAAATTCTTTCTAGTCGAAGTAGTAAAAAGTAATAAATTATCACGGTAAATGAACATGTAAAAATTGAGAGACATAAACCAATAAGATTCGTAGTTATTGTGTTTTACTAATTTTAGGGTCATTAAAATATGTAACGTAGATGGATTTCTTCGTAGATTCTTGTAAATATCGCTGTCAGAAGAGACTCCGTATTTGGATTCTCCGGAAAAACTGATTTCTGCAACAATACATTGATAACATTTTCCTAAAAATAGATGTAATTAAATGTTTTGTCGTCTAATTCATAGTATTTAACAACGATAGTTGATTTCATTTCTCATATGGAAAACTTGATAGGAAAACCAAAATTTCTAAACCATTCGTCTGATAAATTTAGCAATTTGATTTTCTGATCGACAAGACACTGGCAGATTAACAGAGAAAGGTTACCATGAGCATGAAATTACAGAAAAGAGTTGAAATGGAGGTAAGAATTTGTGCTAAACGGTTAACATCATTCATATTAATTTTTAAAATTTTATATAGCATCAATTTCATAAAAAAAAATTACATAGCATCATTTTTTATCACAACACTAATGGCTATGGTTGACAGAGAAAGGCTACCATGAGCATGAAATTGCAGAAAAGAGTTGAAATGGAGGTAAGAATTTGTGCTAAACGGTTATCATTCATATAATTTTTAAAATTTTAAATAGCATCAATTTCATAAAAAAAATTACATAGTATCATATTTTATCACAATACTAATGGCTATGGTTGATTTGTTATGCAACCACCACTATTATCCCTATCCGCACCCACAGTGAAGCATATGGGCCCGATGAGAAGACAAGTATCCAAATTTGGGCCTAATAATCACCAAAAAGTTAAGATTTTTCCTACTTTCGTACAGAATCTTTTATTTTTGTATGTAGCCGGTTGTTTGCCGTGCTTTGGTAGCCGGTTGCAGAGACAGACAAGGGGATGAAATTGCTGAATGTCACCATTGTTGAATCCGACGCTGTTCTTTTCAATCTTCGTCATTTCAGGAAAAAACTATATAGGCACAGACACATATTTATGCATAGATGGAATTTATTACCTTGATTTTTCCTTGTTTGATCCTCCCGACTGTACCTACATCTATCACAGGAGATCGATCGTCCTAGTTTAACCTTGAGTTCAAAAGGTCCTCCTATAGGCCTATGTATCCCATGTTTGTCTAAGTTTCCATAAGCTAGCCTTGCAAGGGCTAGTGTTATGGAATCCACTAACCAAAGGGGCAAGTAGCTGAGAAGGTTCATGCCTAACCATATATCTTCTTCTTAACTATGTGGAAAGTGCTTCAGCCTACATTTCACCCATGTCTAACGTATGGTCGTTTACTAGGAATTAGTGGTCCACTATACCCAATTCTAGTAATTAACTGACTGTTGCGACTACTAAGAATTTTGCAACATAGTGTTCGGGTTCACCGGTAAAATTAACTTCGCTTCTTACTTGGACGTCTGGCTGAACTTCATGACTGGTCGACAGTTGAGCCAAAACGTCCAAGCACAAAATAAAACTGTTGTGTCTCGGCTTAAGATATCGTCTGAGTCCTTTTAAGGATTGACGTTCCAACATCGATCCTTGCTCGAAAGTATCACTTATCATCTGTTAGGATATGACTAGATTCATGTGCATGCTTCCCTGGAGTTAATGTATAGAGATCTTCTACACTTCTTTTCAGTGATCCTGAAAATTTTAGGTGTGCTATTATTGACAAATCTATGTATCTGTGGCGATAAACATGATATACACCATGCTACAAGGAAGCATATATATATACACGCATATTGCATATGAAATCTATTGCATTCTCTCATGGTTAGCTAATCAAGTTCACTTGCTGCATATACCTTCTAGGAAAGTTGTTTTTTCTCCAGGTTCACAATGAATCACATGCGCAGTTAAGGAGTTAGTATCTTTTCATATAGCTAGCGGATCAATGCGCCATTGTTTTTTATTATTGAAGGTAATGAATCAATTTAAGCGTCACACATTTTGTTAGTAAGGTGCATTTCGTCAGTGTAACATTCTGGTAAGAGTTAGTCTATACTGACGCTTATATATCATCAGTCTCACCAAATATATATATTTCGTGTCCCTTCTATTCTATATTTCTGCATTTTCATTTACTTAGCAAATTAGCTATTGTTAACACATACTGCACCTTGTTTCCGGGTATATTAGCAGTGAATGTACGTGTTTCCTTGTAAGAGTCCGGTGAGAAGTCATTAAACACTTGGATATCTGAAGTTAGGTAAGATAGATAAGAGTAGCATCTTTGCATGTAGAGAAAAACGATAATGCACATTCGTATTTCATCTTATGGTAAGCATCATCAAAATCCTTATCGCCGTCATTAAGACAGATTAAGGCATTCCTAATCGAACGACTAATGTTCAATCTACATGCATATCTACCTAACTTACTTTCCAAATCATTCTCATTTTCGATGATACTGAAGTATTCAAGTTTATGTCTTTCCTTATGTTCATTTGGTGTTATATGCATGAAGCATAATAAATACAATTTGCTAAAAATAGCTCTATTTAATTATCATGATCAATTAAAAGAAGTGTAGGATTTCTCTCATTAATGTCATTTGGGTGTTTTTGATCCCATCTTCATCTATAAGAACACCAAACTTCAATATGGTCTCTACAGACAAAGTATCGATCTTATCGTTGTATCGTGTCCTTCATTTGCTTATTCTGCATTTCATACTAGGGTTTTCAATGGAGGAAGTAGTGGTGATTGTAGGTGCTGGTCCATCAGGTTTAGCAACATTCGCTTGTCTAAAGCAACTTAATATCCCAAGCATTATTTTAGAACGCGAAGATTGTCATGCTTCTCTGTGGAAGAAAAGAGCTTATGATAGATTAAAGCTTCATTTAGCTAAACAATTTTGCAGCCTACCTCATATGCCTTACCCACCAAATACTCCTACTTTTGTCCCTAGAGCCAAGTTTGTCGAATACATCGATAGCTACGTCGAAAAATTCGATATAAACCCTAAGTGTAACCGATCTGTCGAGTCTGCTGTTTACGACGATCACGAAGCCAAATGGAAAATAGAAGTTAAGAATCTTGTTACCGGTGAACCGGAACATTATGTTGCAACATTCTTAGTGGTCGCAACAGGTGAAAATAGCAAAGGGTTTATTCCAAAAATCCCTGGAATAGAGAGTTTCGCAGGGGATATCTTGCACTCTAGTGAGTTCAAATCTGGCAAGGAATATAATGGGAAGAAAGTTTTAGTTGTTGGCTGTGGAAATTCTGGTATGGAGATAGCTTATGACCTCTCCAACCATGGTGCTTCGACATCTATCGTCATTAGAAGCCCTGTAAGTATTTGTTATCACTTTCTCTTGAATTATTTATTTATTTGTTTGCATGAATAGCTTATTTTTTTACTCCAGTACATTTTTTAATTTTATATATTCTAATTAGAACAGTCTTAGAATAATACTATACTTTATCACATAATTTTTCAATCGAAGTGTGCACCCAATTTATAGTGTTAACCTTAATTTATGAGAATAATACTATACTTTATCACCCAATTCTTAGGAGATTTTTTTTTTTTTTGTAAAATCAATCAATCATCTTATGAAATGAATCTAAAAGACTATTTAGAATCATATTTGTTAGATCCAGGGTCCAATACCATTAATAGATTTCCGGTTTAATACCATTTATATGTTGAATCTAGCATTTAACTCTTTTAAGAAAATGTTAGTGATTATTTTCCAAAAGATTATGAGTATTAATTGTCTTATTCAGTTTGTTGAAATAACAAATTTAATTAGTGCAAAGTCTAATATTCAGAAATCATGATTAACTTTTCCTTAATGACCAGCTAAAATTAGCTAATTTCATTTAATACTCTTGGTTTTTAATTAACTGCCTTGTATCTGCATGCCAAAAAGTTGGTAAAGTCTGACCACAGCCAAACATTTTTCACCTGCTGCTACAGTGAATGCCACGTGTAAGAACAACGACTTTGACTTAATTATAGTAACTTTTTTGCCCTAAAATTAGTGGGACCCAAAAATTTATGACTCCCACCCACTTGGAGAATTCTTGTTGAGATGTTATCACCACCGTTGTATCCATAATATCGTTGGATCCGTTCTAACCTTTGTTCCTTTTATGTGTAGTTCCACATAGTAACCAAAGAGATGATATGGTTGGGCATGAACCTGCTCAACTACTTGCCTCTTTGGTTAGTAGATTCCATAACTCTAGCCCTTGCAAGGCTAGCTTATGGAAATTTAGACAAGTACGGGATCCATAGGCCTAGCGGAGGGCCATTTGAACTCAAAGTAAAACTAGGACGATCTCCTGTGATTGATGTTGGTACAGTTGCGAAGATCAAACAAGGAATAATCAAGGTAATAACTGAATATGTATCAAATGCAAGTTTTTATATGTAAAGAATATAAATATGGATTCCATCTAACACACAAATATGTGTCTGTGTCTATCTATATAGGTTTTTCCCGAAATCATGAAGATTGAGAAGGACAGCATCCAGTTTAACAATGGTGACACTGAGCAGTTTGACGCCCTTGTTTTTGCCACCGGGTATCAAAGCACCGCGAACAACTGGCTAAAGGTATACATGCCTTTTGTTGCACATATGGGACTCGTTAGTTATATCTATACGTGTATTTGGCAAGTGCGTTGTATATATTGTGTATGATCAAAATGCGCTAATGCTAATGATTTTGATGCAGGACTTCAACTACATACTTGGCAAAGATGGAATGCCGAAAAACAAGTTCCCAAGTCACTGGAAAGGAACAAACGCAGTTTACTGTACTGGTTTATCTCGAAGAGGTTTAGCTGGAGTTTCGGCTGATGCACAAAAAGTTGCAAACGATATCGCCATGATCTTCAAAGCAGAGAAGAGGCATAACTAGTTAAATCGATGAATTATCTTTACTTCTTTGTTATTATCTATGGAACAAACGTATATTTCCTTATGGTTTTTTATTTTTTGTGTGTTTAAAATTTTGAATAATTTTTGTTGTATTTGTATGTACGAGGATGTCTACATGAACTTTGCTCCTACGTACCTTTATTTTGTATTGCAGTTTTGCTGTGTTAGCAACAACGATGTGTGTTCATTTGTTTAAGTATCACTTGAATTTTCTCCTATGTTACCTTTATTTGTTCATTTTGATTGTTTTCACTGATTAATATCATTTGATGGTAATTTGTTACATTAGAGAATTTTCTGCAAATCTTTTTGTGGACAAACTCACGTACTCCTAGGGGGCTAACCATGGCAGGCTCACAGCGGTCTAAGCGAACACTAAACTAGAATTGTGAATCCGAGTTAGAGTATAATAACAAAAAGTATAAACAGAACCCTCCTTTCAGATTCATGGTAGAACTGGAAGTCAGAATCCGTTTAGAATACAACAAATCATCCCAAAACCAAGCTCTATATTATATACCTCATCTCTTTTCTTTTAGTTTAACTTTTTTTCTTCGTCATGGGTTTTAAAACCAACTTTTTGCTCTCCATGATGTTTTGTGTGGACTGTTGGTAATGCTGCTGGTTGGTCTCCACAGACTCATCTTAATTACACTCGGTGGGCTAGACCATCCTTTCTAGTTGGTGACAGTCTCCGTTTCGTCTATGATCCCAACATCACTGATGTTCTAGAAGTGAGTTATTGTGATTTCAAATCATGTAATCCAACATCTCCACTCGCCACCTACAACACCGGTAACGATACGATTCCACTAACTAAGGAAGCACACCAGTATTTCATCTCTAGTAATCCTGTTGACTGAAACCACGGCATGAAGCTTGATATTCCGGTGTCAAATTCATCAGTTGTTAGGTTTTGGCGGTCCGGCCCAACATATGGCGCCAATGGTTATGTCAACGTATCCAAATTTGAAGATACACCTACTGAAGCAACTTCAAACACGGCTGAATACATGTCATGTGATTCCACTTCTTCAACTGAAAACGGTGTTGAGGTTGAAGCTAATTCAAATTCATCGACAGTGGCAGCAACTTCGATTCCAACTATGCCATCTAATTCCACTTTTTCAGCTAGAGACAATGTTGAGATTAAAGTTGATTCAAATTTGTCGACAGGAGGGGCAGCAACTTCGACTCTAGCCACGCCACCAACTTCTACAGAGGCAGGAGGGAAAGCCAGGACTCAAACAGATGAAGACGATCAATTCGATCCAGATTCTCTATTGCCTTTGCTTTTGCTTTTGTTTTTGCTTTTGATTTTGTAGTAGAAGTTATTTAGGATAGAATAATTATAAAATCTTCATGTTATATTAATAGTCAGAAAGTTATGATTTTTTATTTTATTATTTACAGTATATATTTGTTTTTTGGAACCAGAACAGAGGCTAGAGTTTTTTTCTTTTTTTAAGAACCGGAATTGAACCAGAACCGGTATTATTATTTTTTCTGGTTTTAAAGATTCCAGAAAGTGGGAGTGTGAACCCAGAATCCCAGATCAGTATTTTTTGTTCCGATTTCTTTGTTTTTGTTCTTCTTCAAAATTGAAATAGAATGATCATCGTAGATTAGATCTGATTAAAAGTTCTGAAGGAAAACCAAAATCTCATGAGATGGTAAAGGGAAGGATTGGTTCTTCTTCTAGAAACTCTGCAAGATATAAAAATATCTTAAAACCATCAGCATCTCTTAATTCATCAATCACTTATGTAGTTCTTGGTTTCTTCATCATTACTGTTTTCTTCTTCATCTGTACTTCAAGGTATAATGATGAACCCTCCAAATCTTTCTTACCAGTTGAGGAGGAGTCTCTAAAACAACAGGTATTTTCCTTTTTGTTTCTTGTTTTTGTTGGAGAGTGTGATTAATTGTTGAATTTGAGAGAAAATGTTTGGAATTTGAGAAGTGGGTTTTGTTTTTAAGCATGTTTTGATCAAAGGGGTTTTTGTTCTCATTTTGTTTTGATTTGTTTGTTTTCAATTTGGAGTTTAGAAGATTGATTCTTTTACTTCCCTGGGACAGTAGTATAGGGTATGGCCTATGGGCAGATGTGTGTTTAGACTAGGCAGTGTGAATATGTGACGGGACATGAGGGTTGAACTTTGGGAAAATTTCATTGTAATAGCCATGGGAGTTGTCATCTAATTGTGAGTTACAGTCTTGAGAGTTCGACTAGTGCAAGACTGCTTAACCCTTATTCATGTTACATTTATCAATGCTGTGTTCGAACCAGTGCGTCGCTGTAAGTCTGTTAAGCTATTTGCACTGCTAATGCACCTATTCATAGTAAGCACAAAAGATCATCACCATGTTGTACATATTGAATTGCCTATGTGATGTTCCTAAGCCTAACCATGAAGTTCCAGTATTGTAGAACTGCCTCTAGAACTCAGATTCGCTTGACATGCATGTGGACCTCCATTTCTTTTTCCGTAAACCACCTAATTTCAGTGGCTGGATAGTGCATGGTCATAATTCACTGGAAATTGGAGTATACGGTACAATTACTAAGCTGTTTGATTTTGCAGACACGAAGTGATCGACTGTGGGAAGCTCCTCATAGTTATGGTTTCCACCCATGTATCAAACCTACTCCTCGATATAAAGGTTCGTCTCAGATCTTATCTTCCTTATTGTGTTACCAGGTGAAAATCCTGGCTTTTCGAAATTAAGCTTCAAAAAATTAGTTTGTTGGAAACTTGGAAATTTGCAATCGTATTATAAAAATTCATGTATCTGTAGGATTGATGTGTTTTTATCTTCCTTGTTGACAAATGTTTATTTTGTTAGCATAACCCTGAGATGTTCCTAAATTATCAGCACCTGAGGAATGGAATCGCTACATAACTGTCAAAAGCAATGGAGGGCTCAATCAAATGCGCACGGGTGTAAGCTCATTGCCTCTCTTTTTCCCTCCTTCTGTCTAATTTCCCTCTGTGATTCCCGTCATTCTCGAGCTATATGTTTGTAAGGTTTCAGATAAGCAGAATAGATGAAAATGGTTACTAAATATCTTATCTATTTGGTATGATGTTTTAGTTTATATCATTATAAAAAAAAATCTGTAGAAAACTATTTAATAACTTCTCCTACTCACAGATTGCTGATATGGTCGCTGTAGCACGAATAATGAATGCAACAATGGTGATTCCTCAATTGGACAGAAAGTCTTTTTGGCAAGATTCAAGGTTTCCTATGAATCATTATTATCTGCATGCACATATTCCCATTATCAGTTCTAACTATCTAAGACTTATACCTTCCATTATAATCTTTACCACGCAGTACATTCTCAGATATATTTGATGAGCGTCACTTCATTGCAATCCTGCAAGAAGATGTACAGATTGTCAGAGAGCTTCCCAAGGAATTGGAATTAGTTCCTCGAGCTCGGAAACACTTCACTTCATGGGGGAGTATGGGCTATTATGAAGAGATGACAGGATTATGGAAGGATTATCAGGTATGTTTTTCTACATTCGAGAATTCAGCGTGATTCCAGGCATGGCATATCATCACATCTTTAGAACCTTAGAAAGTTTTAGATTTTGGATGATTATTTCCATTATAGAGGAGATCGCCACTGTCTCATATGGCCCAAATTATTATAATAAGGTCTTAATAAATTGGTGTTTCTTTGAAAATAAGGTAGGATTCTGAAATGATATTTATGGCAGGTGCTTCACGTTGCAAAATCTGATTCCCGACTAGCAAACAATGACCTCCCTCTTGACATCCAGAGGTTGCGATGCCGTGCTTTGTACAATGCTCTCCGCTTCTCTCCTTCAATTGAGAATCTGGCAAAGGTCTGATCTTTGTTGTATATACAACTCTTATATTACAGGCTAAGCTGAATTAGGAAAACTTGGGAAAATTAATGCATTTAAGAGGTCTCTCCTATGGGGTATCCTGCTTAATTAGGTTCTGAGCATACATGACGGTTAAACCACAGAAGCTGGTGGAGCGACTGAGATCAAATGGTGGGAAATATATTGCTCTTCATCTGCGATATGAGAAAGATATGCTGGCTTTCACTGGTTGTACAGATGGACTGACTGAAGTCGAAGCCAAAGAACTGAGAATTTTAAGGTAAAATCTTCTACCACTTCCAACAGGAAATCGTAGGTAAAGTTGCAATTTAGGTTTCTAGATGTGTTAGTCATTTTTCTACTTCGTTGTCAACAGGGAAAACACGAGCCACTGGAAGGTAAAGAAGATTAACTCAACAGAGCAGAGAATCGGAGGGCTGTGTCCCTTAACTCCAAAGGAGGTTGGCATTTTCCTTCAAGCTCTTGGTTACCCTCCATCTACAATGATTTACATTGCTGCTGGAGAAATTTATGGTGGTGATGCTTACCTCTCTGAGTTTAGATCCCGCTTTCCGAATCTTGTTTTCAAGGTGTTTTTTCTTTAATTATTTTCATTTCTCTTGTTTTTTCACTTTCTGTTTCTTTATAATGCACTTCATGGGTGAATCAGTTACCTGTTAACCACTTTTTAGACTCAAGCACTTGACTCATTAAATATGCAGGAAACAGTGGCAACTTCGAAAGAATTGGAAGCATTTGCAGATCATGCATCTCAAACAGCAGCTCTGGATTATATTATGTGCATAGAGAGCGACGTCTTTGTTCCATCATATCCAGGCAACATGGCAAGAGCTGTTGAGGGACACCGGAGATTCTCGGGTCACCGAAAAACAGTTTCTCCAGATAGGTATGCTCTGCTATTTATTGATTAAATGTACACAAAAGAGAATGTTGGCATCTGAAAGCGGTATAGACTCCAGAATTAACCGATCGTTGCCCATATTTGTCCTTCAGTGGTGTTGGGGTAACTGTTTAATTGAACATGAACAGTACTTCTAGTACATATTTAAGATAAGACGTAAGAAAGAGTCAAATTCTTTGTTCATTTCCTATTGTTTTTAATGTTTAAGTCATTACAAATATGACTTTCAACTTTAAATGTGGAACCTTTACTTGTACCATAATTATTTAAGTTACTTTGAGACTGAGTATAGTGTTAAAACCTGTTGTGCGTTTGTCAGATTTTTCTCCACAATTTTACAAATTCACACCCTAAAAGTGGTCATAATGAATGGTGAAGGGGTGATAGATTAAAGAGTCTGTTGTTAGCATACATTGTTACATGATTGGCTATTTTCTTTATTCAAAAAAGTGAGTGGACGTATACCAATTTCCTTTTCAGGAAAGGACTTGTTGAAGTTTTTGAAAAGATGGAAACGGGAGAGTTGGAAGAAGGAGTTTCATTATCATCGGTCATAATTGGGATGCACAATAACAGGTTTGTCTGGTGTCTTCTGTTCTTTATAGTCCAATATATCAGAATAAAGATTGGTATTGATTAAAACAGTTGAGTAATATGACCAAAGTCGGGCTTTACAGGCAAGGAGGTCCAAGGAAGAGAAGAGGTTCGATGCCAGGGATCAAAGGTCGAGCTAGGTTTAGAACTGAAGAATCTTTCTACGAGAATCCACTTCCAGAGTGCATTTGCGGAACCAAAAAGCATGTTCACCCTGCTTAAAGGTACATTGTTTCTTAGAGATTTTCCACGCATGAAGCGTCTAGGCTGATATAATTTTCCACCCTTATTGAATATTGATTGTTGAATCTTGCCAAGGAGGCAGAATAAATGATTTACCTATACTTTTAGTGAGCTTTCCTTGTGTTACTGACACCTTCCCCTTTTCAAAAAAGCAAAGAAAATAACTTTTCTTACTTAAGCTGATGAATTAGGAAAACACCGGGGATGCATCATTTGTTTTTGTATTTTTTCCTGTGACAAAATTCTTTTATGATTCTGTCGCACTCGTACAGTTAGTTCTTTGTTCCATTTTATTTATTTAATATACTTATACACCTGTTTTCTTTAATTAGCTGACTGGATGGCTTGGCAAAGTTACATTTTAAAACTTTCTTGTTTATATCATTACAGGGATTAATTGTCATATTAGATCATCCACAATGCATGTAGCCTGGTGTAAGACCAAGTGCTGTGACAGTGGACGGATTATGAGGGTGGACTTCTTTTGCAGTTGTAAGTTGGAATTCCAAATCAAGTCTTCTAAAATTCTGGCTTATATTGCCTTCTATTGAAAAGAAATTTATATTCTTTTGTTCTTTTTGATGGAGCATTGGTAGTAATCTGAAATTTTTTGTGTATTTTGATCACAAATATCAATATAATATCTTTTCAGCCTTCATCATTTCTTTTACTATTGCCTAAAGAATTTATTGATTGTTTAAACTGCTCAGTCTCTGATAAGAAAATATGCTTAGAGCCTGCAATAATTGTGTTCCTCTGAATAGTCTCAGAGAAGTTTAAAATATTCACTCACTGTGTAAATAGGATCCTTCGTCAAAAATTGACGTAGGCCACCACCAACTTCAATAATACAAACTCATTTTATTTGCTAATCAATTAAAACTCTCTGTGGTTGGTGATTGTTTTTGTCTTCTTCTTTCTGGTCTCAACACCCACGCATCCTTCTCTCTCTGTGTCTTTGGGCTAAACGAAAATTCTCTGAATATCATTATTTTCTCGGCTTTTTTTACCATGGAAAGTGAACCACTGTTAGGGTCGTATGTTTTTCAAGATGAAGAAATCCAGTCTGCTGATGATGAATTTAGATTACTTGAGAGAAGAAATTCTGGTCTTACAAGATCAAGAACTGCTCCTGCTCTGCCTATCATGCGAGACTTATTGAAACTTAATGATGATCAAACCTTTGAAGGAAAAACTAAACAGGATTCAAATTCTATGGTTAGGCAAGCATTAATTTTACTGATTATATATCTAATTTTTGGTGTTACAATATATTCATTCAACAGAGAGAAATTCTCCGTTATTGAAACTCATCCTGTTGTTGATGCTCTTTATTTCTGTGTTGTTACTATGAGTACTATTGGGTATGGGGATATTACACCACTAACACACGCCACCAAAGTTTTTGCTTGTGTTTTTGTATTAGTAGGTTTTGGGTTTATGGACATATTGTTAAGTGGCTTAGTAAATTATGCATTAGATTTGCAAGAATCTTTGTTTGTGGTAACTAGTCATGTGAATCTGGGTACAAGGCTGGCGACTAATACTAACGACGGTCGTCGTTTTTCGGTCATCAGAAATTATATTTTCGATGTAGAAAAAGGAAGAATGAGGATAAGAATGAAGGTCGGATTAGCAATTTGTGTTGTCATATTGTGTATTGGGATGGGTGCTGCGGTTTTACACTTTGTTGAGAAGTTAGATGTGGTTGATTCAATATATCTATCAGTTATGTCTGTTACCACAGTGGGATATGGCGATAAAGCTTTTAACACGTTACAGGGGAGATGTTTTGCTTTGTTATGGCTTTTGTTGTCAACTTTGGCGGTTGCTAGAGCATTTTTGTATCTGGCGGAGTTAAGGATTGATAAAAGGCATAGAATCATGGTGAAGAAGATTCTGCACAAAGAAATCACAGTTAGAGATTTGTTTGCAGCTGATATCAATTGCAATGGCTTCCTCAGGTTTGGAATTTTACTCTCATTTTCTGTTTTCTTATACTCTAGCTATTCCACTTTGTAGATTTAACCCATAATTTGTTTGAGTAAAGCATGTTTTCAAGTTATTTGTTCAAGGGCAATGTTCTGAAGTACGAAATCATTTATTTACTTTTATGCTTTTCAGTAAATCCGACTATGTGATTCACAAGCTCAAAAAGATGGGAAAGATTAACGACAGAGATATATTGCAGATCTGCAACCAGTTTGACAAGATTGACACCAATAATTCTGGGAAGATAACACTTCCCGAATTACTAAGAGCATATACAATGGTTAGTGATAATGTTATTTAAATGATCCTATTTCTTATTACGGTTATCCATTCATGAAGGAACTGAGAATAGAGAATTAGTATAACAGGATAAGTTTCAAACGATAGAATATGATAATTCATGTGTGGGTAGAAAACAGCCGAATAGAAAAACAATAGACACATTACAGGTTCAGCATTCCACTCTGACGATAACGATAATTGTGGAATCAATAAATGAATAATTAAATGGGAATCACCAATTTAGAGAAAAGAAAAGCACATGACAGTCCCTTCCAATGTAGTACCTAGGCAGAATCTCAAGAATTAAAGCAACTGCCATTGATAGTTTCCTTGTAAAAATATAGTATTAAATTGCTTGATTAAGCATCCCTGTCTATTTTGCACTCGAGAGGCATTGTGGGGAACCTGGCTTTATCTTGGCAGTAGTTGTAGATTGTAAATTTCCTACGCACCCACTTGAGCCTCCTGTACTGGGCAGCATCAAGGTCTTGGTATTCCTTCTGATCCCACCACCTCTTTCCTTGTGTTTCACAGAATCTGGCGTTCACTGATGTCTGACAAGCATCAATGTGGAATCCCTTGTACTTGGCTACAAAGGGTGCCTTGGACCAATCAGTCTTCTCAAGCCCTCCCCTAGTTGCCCAGTCATCTGCGTTCCACAAACTTGAGTACAACTTCATGGGTTTTTCGAATGGGAATTTCAGTCCAAGCTTTTGACTATTCTTGAATATCCTGATTGGGATATCATCAACAAAGAATCTGCATTTTTCCATTTCATTAGTTTTCCGAAAATTAATGGATACTTGGTGGGGATTTATTGACGAGTTGTAAGACACTTACGTGATGTGGTAGGAGTTCCAGAGGATAGAATAGGTGTGGTAAGCCGCTGTTGGATCGAACCAGAGGTAGATCCGCTGCTCTCTTTTACCTTCACCACCTGTGAAGACATTTGTCTGTAAAATGTAGGGCTCCCCTGTCCTGTTTCCTAAGAACTCAAAGTCTACCTCATCATGCTCATTCCCATTGGAAGATAACTGCATTCATTCATTAAGTATAGTGAATCAGATTGCATACTCATATAATCTGATAGAGCTAGCAGCCTGTTCCCTGCCGAATCCCCTCAGGGTCAGAGGAGGTTTCTTAAGAAGCTACCAACACCTCGGGGAGTTGTGGATTACAGGATTAGCAAGATTAATGGTGTATTAGTAGCAATTATCTTACATAGAAAGCAGTTACAGTTCCAGCTGAGTCTCCTGCAACCATCTTTATGTGCATGTGGAAGTGTCCATACAAATAAGATCCCTTTGAGTGAAATCCAGTACCTACAGTTGATAAACCAAGTACACAAAAAAACATCAAAACCAGGCAGATAAACATTAGAACATGTGAATCTGTAAAATACAGAAGATGGAATAAACTCTGGCACACACCAGTGTAGTTGTCGAGGTGGAGCTCAATCTCATTACCACCATCGAAATACTTGATGTGATCAAATGACCATGTAGGGTCATAGTTTCTCCCGAACGGCACACTCACTGCCATCTTTGGTGCAATACCCATTGCCATCCCGATCACAGAGAAAAAACAGACCAATAACAAACACTTCATATTAGATGAAGAATCTGCCATTTTCATCATCGGTGAATGTTTTCTCGGTGAAGTTTGTGAACTGTATAAAGAGAGAGGGAGAACTATGATTGTGGTGGAAAGTGTAAGGGGATGGGAGTCCTTTTATAGTTGCTAGTGTAACAGCACTACATCTCTCATCATGTGAATGTCTTTAGGATTTCTCTTGAGCAAAATCCCATGAAAACACAACCTATTGTTGCACATGGTCAAAAAAGACAAATATTTGAGTATGATGCCGGGGGACAACCTCCACTATCTATTTGCTTGATTGAAAGTTTGAAATCTAGCGGCTTCAAATGTTGTTAGTTGATGATAACATCCACTATATAAGTTTCAAATTTGTTAGTTGATGACAACATCCACGATCAATCTAGCATTTCCAAATTTGTTAGTTGATGATGGAAGTTAGTTACTTGACATTCTTGGGAGGTTAGGATTCAATACTTTTTGTTGGTCATGTGAAAGGATCATGCAGACACATAATGCCTGGAGCTAATAATTTTCTTAATTTTGTCGAGAAATGAAACCTTTATAATTGGTCATGAAGCGGCACATGCAGCAAAAGATCAAAATAAGGAAAAGAATAACAGGTTTCGTATTTCACATGTGATGTATGTAGTTCAATAAAATTACACAAAAATTTTGAATTTAAAAGCTAAAATTTCACGATCTCAGTGCACACATCTAGTATGAAAAAGTAAAAGACTCGCTAATTGAGAGGACAACAATTAGAGATTTTACGTAGTATAGAGACCCAAGTAGTGAATTGTGATCCAAGAACGAAACCAGTAAAAACAAACTTTAGGCCAAGAAAAAATCAGTTGAATCTCTCCAACTTTATCCAGCAAAAAGCAAACTCTCTGGGCTGAGCTAAAATTAATGCTGAAACTCTTCAATGTTAACAAGAGTTCCGTGTCAAAAATCCTCCACAACTGGCCTAAGTTGCTGTAAAAGAAGGAAAAAAACGAGAATTAGAAGCTGACAATTTGACTTATTTTGCTCTTGCTTTACTAATCACCACAAGGATAAAGCAGAGTCACTAATCAACTATTTTTTTTACATTTTTTTAATCGGCACCAACTCAGTATTAACGAGTATCAAAAGTTAAACAATCCGCAGCTTAAGCAAATCTTATATATATGCATATCATGTTTGGAGTCGAATTAACTACAATATTGACTAAAACATTGCTGGGTTACACAAAATATTTTTACCTTTGGGAGCAGCAGGTTCGTCCTGAGGCTTCATAGCAGGGAACAGAAGAACCTCCTGCACCATAACACACAGATAAGTAGAATTAGCCGCCATCCAAGGCAAAACAGCATGTCATAAATGCAAGACTAAAAATCAAAATTACGAGATTAGCAGCAATATGCATTTGTATGTGATGCGATACAGAAATTTCAAAACAACCCAGTTCGAAGAGCACCTTGATATTCTGTGAATCAGTAAGCAGCATAGTGAGCCGGTCAATTCCCAAACCCCAACCAGCGGTGGGGGGCAATCCATACTCCAAAGCCGTGCAAAATGTTTCGTCTAGTGCCATTGCTTCATCATCACCAGATTGTCGGTCCTGAAATCACATTCCCATTTATTAGATAAAACAGAGTGTAAAAATTATAAAAAAAAATGATAAAGATGATGAGAATACACACCTTTAATTGTTCGGCAAATCTTTCACGTTGTACCGCAGGATCATTCAACTCTGTATATGCATTGCAAAGCTGATCACCTCAAATTTGTTAGAAGATGAATTGATATGGATTAACAAAAAGAAAATATCCCATGATAGCATGGAGAAACTATATCAACATACTTCATGCTTGTTGATGAACAATTCAAAACGTTCTGTCAAGCCTGGCTTTGATCTATGCCACTTCGCCAAGGGGCTCATTATCTGAGGATGGTTAATGATGAAGGTTGGATTAACACATGTCTCCTCCAAGAAGTGTCCAACAAGCTGTCATCAGAACAAAAACGAACAAAAAGAATCAGTGATGTTCTTTCGCAATAAAGCATTAAAAAAAATAGCTATCATAAACCAATGTGAATGCACAGCACTCCTTGTCCTGGATCAAACAGACCCTTTGAATGTCAACTAGGTTCTGAAGACAAGGACAGATCCTTGATTTCAAAGAATACATGAAAAATGGCTTAAGATAGATATTACTCCTAATAGGACCACCATTCAGAATAGATTATACCTTATCCAACAGCCGCGTTGTTGTTTGAGGAGGAGGGCACTTGACATCAAACTTGGTGCAAGCATCCAGCAAATACTTGGTGGTTAAGTCGCTTGATAGATCCTTGGGTATCTCAAGGCCAGCCATCTTCTCCAACTCTCCTATCATTTCAATCCTTCTGCAATATTCCAAAAGGCCGAGCTGTTCCATTAGCTTTCAACAGAATAACAAAGTAAAAATGTTGGGATGACTCAAGTAATTTGAATAAAGAATGAAAAAAAATTGCATAAACAAACACCTGAAGGGAGGAGTGAAGTCAATCTCTATTGGTTCCTTGTCCAATCCATTTGCATGATACTTAATTTTATAACCACCAGTTAGTTCCTTGACCATACCTGTTTCAATTGAATAACACTGTTAACATCCACAAGCGGACAATAACGAAGGCTTAATAAAGAAGCAAGTCTTATGCACTTCTTACCACTCAACATCTTCTCCGTGAGATCCATCAAGTCATTGTAATCTGCAAAAGCCATATAAAACTCACACGTGGTGAACTCTGGATTGTGTGTCAAATCAATCCCTTCATTTCTGAATTGTTTTCCTATCTCGTACACACGGTTCAATCCACCAACAATCAGCTGCTTAAGGAAAAGCTCAGGGGCAATACGCATGAACAGCCTCATGTTCAGGTCATTATGATGCGTAACAAATGGCTTGGCTGCTGCTCCACCAGCAATCATGTTCATCATGGGGGTTTCTACCTAATGATGATGATGAGTGAAGTATGAACTAAGTCAGCATACATGATTCAAAAGAGCTGATAGCATCATAAAATTAATAGAAAACCAAAAATAGCAAGAACCAGTACAAACCTCCAGGAAATCGAGATCGTCAAGGAATTTCCTAATGTATGAAACAACCTTAGCTCGAGTTTTAAATATTTGCCGCACCTCCATATTCAACATCAAGTCCAAGTAACGCTGACGGTATCTTGTTTCCTGTAAGAGAGAAATCAGTCAAGTTATAAGTTAAGAACAAGGAGTTAATTACTGTCAGATGCGTACAGGAATTTTACAGACCTGATCCTTCAATGTGTATGATTCGGGATTTCTTGTACTTCCGGGTACCCATAGATCAGTTTTCTGCAATAGAACAAAACATCATCAAATCATCAATCATGTAGCCAATTAAAAACACATCGTTTTGTTGAAAAGGTACATTCACAGGGAATTTATTTTTACCTTGGCATTTGCATTATCACCGCCAGGACCAGCTTTATTTCTTGGCATCATATGAAGACAGTGAGATACAACAACGAAAGATTTGGGGAAAAGACTTAGTTCTCCTCTTTTGCTTTTTCCTGCTCAGTAATATTACAAATATTGCCATACATGAGAGCAAAGTTCACTTTGGAACCAGAGCAGATATGGCAAAATAAACAACAATAGCGAATGTTGACCATTAAACTTTTTATAACTGCAGATACAATTTCAAATGTGGTAGCACTAGTTCATTTTGAAACCAGAGCAGATATTAGTAAGAAAATGCTTCATACACTCAAATATCAATAACTCAGTTAATCTCAAGCGGGACAGCTGGAACTAATCAGTAGTTCAAACCAATGATATATTGCACAAAATTTTCACTGTGCAAGGGAAGCTCTTTGAAAGCAGCAATAACATTGCAAGTCCAATACCTGGAAATCCAGTAACACCAACAATGTCACCACGTTTGACACCAGAATGGAAGCGTGTAAATTCAGCTTCGTCCATGTCAGATTTCCTACACCGAAATAATTTTCATAAATTTATATTTGGTAAAGCTACAAGCAGATGCAGATGATCCATTAAAAAAAATACATATAAGTTCACAAGCGCAACAGAAAGGAAAATAAATTAGTAATAGTGATTCAACAGATAATATCTAATAGTCTTTGCCACCACTCTCTAAATATGTTAATTACAGATCCCCTTGCAGCTCTCCATATAAAGATCTAAAAAAATGTAGTAATGCATAGATGATATAAAATTTTCATTAACATGATAATGCACAGGCCGCCTGGTATATTTTATTACAGTTTCCATGCCATCTCAAGTTCCAAAGAAAAACAAACTCTTAGAAATGCTGTCAGATATTCTCAAAGATCTTTGTCCTTTAAAACCTCAGACAGGGAGTCAATAGGCTATACCATCTTCGAGAATATCTGATGGCATTTCTAAGAGTTTGTTGTTCTGTGGACAATTGAAAGAGCTAGAAGACAACTAATCATTGCATAAAACCAACTTTACAATAGCATTGGGTACAGAGAGTGTCATTCGGCATCAACATAAAAGCCACCTCATAATGCTTATTAGTTCAAATTTCGTAAATGCATATCCATGAATTCGATAACTCAAATAGAGGAATTACAGGGTCTAACAAATATATCAATCCAACATAAAAAGCTATATCAATCCAACATAAAAACCTGCCAAGTTTTCATAAAACTAGTCTCATTATGAACAATGTGAAACACATGACAGCAACAAAGAGAAGACCCACAAAAATCACAGTTATATACCTTGCGTCAACCATGAGCTGAACCTTTAAGCCCTCATCATGCAAATCATAAAAGAACAACTTCGAAGATGAAGTTCTCTTGTGCATAATCCTACCTAAACAAAGAAAAACATACATCATTTACATTTGTTCATAAACAACTCCTACAGTAAAATTCCTGGCCACAAGAGTTTACTTACCACCCAATGAAACTTCGACATCTTCGAGATGTTCACCATCAGCCAATGTTTCGTACTTTTTAATGTATTTGGTAAGAGTCATTGTGACAAAGAACTTGTGAGGATAAGGATTGCTTCCTGAAGCCTTCTGGGACGCAAGCCATTTCTCCCTATTTTCAAAGTATTGCTACCAAAAACAAACAAACAAAAAATCAATTAAAAACAAAAAAAAAATAAGAAAAAGCCACCATATAAAACATTAACAAAATAGATAACCAAATAAAAATACATACAGTGGGATCCATATCTTCATCATCAGGATTAGGATTACTAGCCGCCTTGGAGCTTGCCATGGCCTCAGCCTACAGAGAACCAAACCAAACCAAACCAAAAATCTCTTAGAATCTATTAAACATTATACATTCAAAATAGAAGTCGAAAGTACAGAAACCCTAAGAACCAAATTCTCTCCAAAAATTTCTAGGGTTTTTTTTTAAATTTGTTTACCTTCTTTTTCTTTTCTTCCTCCTTTAACCTCTTCTCCTCCTCTTTCTGTTTCATCTTTTGCGCCTTCTTCAAAGCACTGTCAACATCATCATCACAAAAACAAATCAGAAATTCAGTAAACGAAAAACCCTAGAATTGGAGATGATAACAAGATTACAGAGAATTAGGGTTTACTTTTTGCTTGTAGATTCAGAAGAAGCTTCAGGAGTGGTTGATGATGGATCCATGGTGAGCTCGGAGACCGCTTTGGTTGTTTCTTCGACGCCTCCAACCATTTGCTTCTACTGAGAGAGAGAGTCTGAGAGAAGAAGGGAAGGGTTTTGAGAAAATGCGGAATGGGGAATTTTATTGGTGGGTTTTTAAGTAGGGATTTCGGTGATGGACGGCTGAGATTTTCCACCTTGGTAGTCAAGTAAGTTTGACTAAGGAGCTGACGCTGCTAGTCCAACTGGTCGTTCACCCAAATTATTCGAAAATTTGACGATCTAATAGCAATAGCGTGCTGGTTCCTAGTTGGCTATTCGGAATTCGGGGAACGTACGGAACCGTAAATGTACGAGTGTAAGAAATTTATTGTTTTCAAGCGAAAATATTTTGTCCATGTTTCGCCAGAAGGTCACAAATGGCAGTTGAAAAATTATCTACTGATTTTAACTCAAAAGTTATTGCTCTAGTAATTTTAGAGATGTGATAAGCTACTTGATTATTATCACGACTAATGAATGAAAAAATACAATGAGAAAAACTTAAATCTAATTGTTGATCTAACTGTTTTAGAGATGTGATAAGTTTAATTTCTTTATTTAGGTTTTTGTTTTCCCATTGAATGAGATTTCATTTATTGAACCGATGACATGCTTTGCATCAGCCTCCACATGAATCCTTGAGCATTGTACTCTCTTAGCCCAGCTTAAAACTTCCTGAATTGCCATGTATTTTCCCATCTCTACACTTAGAACTCCATTTGTGTATTCTCCTTTGACACATTGACCTGTATGGTCACGTAAAAAACATCAGTTCCAAGTTGATTAGTGTACTGATCATATGAGGCATCAGCATTAAACTTCGAAACTCCTACTATCTGTGGAGTCCATCTAGAAATGCAATTATCATAAGGTATGGTAGGTGATATTCCTGTACTATGCATGTGAGAAGCAAGATGATAATTAATTTTATGTACAGAAAAGAAATGGTTAAGAGAAACTCCGTGCAAAATTTTGTCACATCGATCCTTCCACAATACCCAGATTCCTATCATAAGAGTGTAAAGTCATTTTCATCATTGACATAGTCCTTATTCAAAAACCAACTTAACACCCATTATGAGACACTGTTACAGTTTCTTTTAACAAATTCAATATCAATTTTAACACCCCTCCAGACTGATCTAGCATGAGAGCACTCAAAAATTAGGTGTTTCATTGTTTCTTCACTGTGTCCACGAATACCACATATAGAATCAATATTGTCATTATAATAAGCAAGCTTATTCCTAATAGAATTAAGCTCTCTTATACATTTCCAAGCAAAGAGTTTTATTCTATGAGAAGCATTACAGCCCCATAAATTCTTCTATACTGAAGTGTTAATAGAATTTCCATTAATTTGAACTTGACTTGGACACTTGTTAGCATATTATAAGTGCTCTTAACATAGAAAACTTCATTCTTGGCAGGCATCCAGATCATCTCATCTTTCTTATTGAGATCAATGTACAGTCTTTGAATCTTACTAGAAGTATCATTATCAAATAATTGATTCAGTAGACTGACATTCCAGAGATTAGAACTAGGAATGAGCAATTCAGAGACAAATTCAAAACATCTGTATAAATCACTATTTGGAGTGGGCGGTTCAGTCATACCTGGTATCCATTTGTCAGCCATATCTTAGTTTTAATACCATTATTAACTTCCATGAAGAAGTTCTTTTGAACAATATGAAGACCTTTATTTTAATACAATTATTTACTTCCATGAAGAAGTTCTTTTGAACAATATGAAGACCTTTAGTGATACCATTCCAAGCATATGAGCCGTTTTTAGCTTTAATATGTTGATGAAGGATATCACCACTACTGAAGTAATTTCCCCTAATAACATGTACCACTATATATTGGAAACTATACTCAAAAATCAAAACGAATCTCAAACGGCTGAGTCGCGGACTAGGTCAATATCTTTTAGGTGTTTCGCGACTCTGCCTCTTGATTGTGCTAGCAATCAAAACTTTTCGAAAACCCTATGGGATAAAACAGTTGATACTCTCTTGTTAGATTTCTCTGCACTTTGAGAAATTAAACCAACTATAACTCTTTATAACACTTGCTCAAGACTCAATATATGTAAAACTCTGTATTTTTCATCTTCTCCAAAAACGGTATTTTTATAACTTAGAAAATAATCAATACGTCTTTAATGAGAATAAATCAGGCTTTAATGCACACATAAAATCCTCTCACCATTTACAAAGAAAACAGTCAGAATATAATTATTGAATTAATTAAATTAATTGACAATAGTAATTACTTAAAACACGGTTTGAAAATCTAAGTTAAAAACGGCAAAAATAAGTTTCTGGATCAGCAGACCTCCCAAGACCCCAAGGACCCGCTCACGGACTAATGTAATATAAGTATATAATATACATTATATATACCCTAGTGGGAATTTATGGGGTGGAATTTGAACCCATGCCTATAGTGTGGGAGATCAAAATAATGCCACTACACTATCTCCCTAACTTTGGCATAAAATTACATAATTATGTTTTTAAATATATACCCCAACAATCCCTCACTTATATTTCAAAAACATTGAGCAAGTGTTGTATAGTTGTGCATCTGCAAAGGTGCTTTTCGACTTGAACCTCTGCATAGTGTTAAATTTTCTATGTACCAGGTGACTAGAGTGACTCACGTCTTGAACTCTAACTAATACTAGATTATTTAACATACATAAATATATCTAGAGCAAAGTCCTTAAGTTCGCACATTCAGGCCATGTGCTTATCCCTTTCTTAACGAATGATATAGAGAAGTGCCCAAGTTCTCATAGAAGGCGGCCACACCTTCACATTCGTATAGGTGAGTCTATCAAGGATAATCCTGTGTATCCCACTCTAACTTAAGAGCTATAGACATCATTAAGAGTTTAAACACTCAAGGTGTTTCCCATTTCAGGATATCATGCTATGGGAATGCATGACTCTATCATATCATTTGTAACTTCTTCTAGTCCCTTTGAACCTATTTCTAGGTTGGGTATCCATTACAAATGACTCAACTTCTCACGGGCAAAAGTCCCATACTTTTAGAGATATTCCATACCTTTTCTCTTGCTAATCCTTTCGTCAAAGTATCAGCTATATTTCCTTCAGACCTTACATGATCTACTCTAACAACACCAGTTGTGAGAAATTCTCTAACTGTATCGTTTTTTTGACGTATCTGCCGATTCTTATTGTTATTATAACAATTCTCTACTACTTCGATAGTCGCGGTACTATCGCAGTGGATCAAAGTGACTGGTATCGGTTTTTCCCATACTGGAATGTCGGACAATAGACTCTTCAGCCATCCTGCCTCTTCACTAGCTATTGCTAGTGCCATCAATTCAGCCTCCATCGTAGATTTGGCTATAATTGTCTGTTTCTTTGATCTCCAAGATACACCGCCCCCAGCAATAGTAAAACCATATCCATTGGTGGCCTTGGAATCATTTTAAAGAATGTTCCAATTAGCATCGCTAAATCCTTCAAGGACTGCGGGATACCTATGATAATGTAATTCTAGGTTTGTGGTTCTTTTCAGATACTGCATAACCTCTCAATAGCATCCCAGTGTTCCAAACTAAGATTACTGGTAAACCTGCACAAAACTCCCACTGCATATGCAATGTCTGGTCTAGTACAATCAGTTGCATAACGTAGACTTCCAATTATACTAGCATATTCAGATTGTCTAACAATTTCTACAGTATTCTTAAACAATTTCACACTAGGACCAAAAGGAGTACAAACAGGAATACAATCAAAATAATCATACTTCTTCATAATTTTTTCAATGTAGTGAGATTAATCTAAAGTAATACCATTACTAGTTCTAGTTATTTTGATTCCCAAGATTACACTAGCTTCACCCAAATATTTCATGTCAAAATGAACTAAGCATGCTTTTAGTTTCATTGACAACAGATAAATTGGAACCAAATATCAGCAAATCATCAACATACAAGCATACAATCATACACACGTCATTTTCAGATTTATAGTAGATGCATTTGTCACCCTCATTTATCCTGAAGTTATTTGAAATCATTAAATTATCAAATTTCTCATGACATTGTTTAGGAGCTTGTTTCAAACAGTAAAGGGACTTTTATAGCTTACATGCTTTCTGTTCTTGTCCAGGAATTACAAAACATTCAGGTTGTTCCATGTGAATTTCCTCTTCTAGTTCACCATTCAAAAAAGCAGTTTTAACAACCATTTGGTAAATAACAAGATTATGAGCAGCAGCAACAACAATCAAAACACGTATAGATGTTAATCTAGTAACATGAGAATAAGTGAAAAAAAGTATACGTTCTCTCGTTGCCTAAATCCTTTAGCAACCAGTCTATCCTTGTGCTTATCTACTGTTCCATCAGGTTTCAGTTTCCTTTTCAAAACCCATTTACAACCTATAGTCTTACAACCAGAAGGTAAATCTACTATACACCAAGTTCCATTAGACATATGAGAATCCCATTCATTATCTACACTTCTTGCCAGAAACTATACTCTGCTGAACTAAACGCCTCTTGTAAATTAGAAGGTTCTTCCTCTACGACATAAAATTCAAAATCAGGATCTCTTGTGTCAGTCCTATCCCTTTTACTTCGTCTAGGTTCAACTTCAGTGATCCTAGTTTCTGGACTTTTAGGTTCTTCTAATCTAGGTTCAGAATCAGCACTAGGTAAAGAACCCCCACTATTACCCCCACTATTTCTAGATTTAAAAGGAAATCTCTCTTCAAAGAAATCATCATCAATAGATTCAATGATAACCTTATTATTAATGTCAAAAAACCTATAAGATTTACTATTTTGAGCATAACCAATAAAAACACATGCATAAGCTCTACTTTCTAACTTATGTCTTTTAGGATCAGGTTTCCTAACAAAAGCCAAACAACCCCATACTCTAAAATAAGGTACATTAGGTTTCCTGTTCCTTCAAAGTTCATAAGGGGATATCTTAGTTTTATTATTGGGAATGCGATTCAAAACATGGCAAACAGTCAACAAACATTCACCCCACCAATGATAAGCATCACCAGAACTAAGCAAACAAGCAACAATAAGTTCAGTAAGTGTACGGTTCTTTCTTTCATCTTTCCCATTCATTTGAGGATTATATGAAGCATTTATTTCATGTGTAATGCTATTAGTTTGATAAATTTCAGTAAAAGGAGCAGAATCATATTCAGTGCCTCTATCACTACGAAATCTCTTAATTTTCCTACCAAATTGATTTTCAATTTCAGCAATAAAAATCTTAAACTTTTCAATAGCTTCATTCTTATGGCTCAACAAATAAACATAAGTATAATTAGAATAATCATCAATGAACGTCATGGTATACCTCTTGCCATTTCTAGTTAGAATACCTTCATATTCGCACAAATCAGAATGTATTAAGTCTAGTGGTTTGGATTCTCTTACAACAGATTTATGTGAACTCTAAGTTATTTTTGCTTGACTACAATATTCACATTTTTCAAATTCATTTTCAGAAAAATTAGGGAGGACACCTAACTTGCTCATGTTATTCACTAACTTTTTACCCACATGACAAAGTCTATCATGCCAAACATTAAAATTGCAAACCATATAAGCAGAAGAATCAATTTTATTCATAGCATCAACATTAAACTTAAACATTCCATCAGTAGCATAACCCTTTCCTACAAAACTTTTATTCTTAGTTATAGTATAAATATTAGACCCAATAGTTTGAAACAGCCCAGCCTTGCTGAGAAAATAGCTAGAAACAAGGTTCTTTCTCATTTCTGGAGTGTGAAGGACATCTTTCAGTATGAGTGTCTTCCCATAAGTAAACTTCAACTCTACCGTACCAGAACCTTTCACCATAGTGCTATGAGTCTCCAACAACACTTTCTTATCCATGGTTTCAGCATAAGTCTTAAACATGGACCTATCAAAACAACAATGACGCGAAACACCATTGTCTATCCACCACCCATCAGATCCTCCAGCCATGTAGAACTCTGGATCAGAGACCATGGAAATTATAACGTCACCCACAACATTAGCTTGTGCGTTATTCTTTGCCTTGTTAAACCTGCAATTCCTATCCATGTGGTTTGGTTTACCACAGGTATAACAAAGAAACTCAGAATTAGAATTCTGTCCATTTTTTGATGGGTGTTGGTTCTTGTTTTGAGTAGGCCTTCCTCCTTTCTTCTGGTTCGGGTTAGGTTTCATATCCCTTTTAATGTAGATTTTATATAACCAAAATAATGATTAAGTGAAACCTAATTATATCCGCAAGCGCACAGGTCAATTGTAGTATAGATAGCAAACGCAGGTCGTTCCCACGAGGAGTGTGAAATACTACTACTAACTAATATCAAAAGTAACTAATCGACAAGATGACGTTTAAGCGATTTTTCAAAAATTTGGAACAAAATGAAATAATAATAATTCTAATGATAAACAAATGAGAACGGGTTATTAGGGTTTTTGGTTTCCACCAGTTAATTATGCAAACTCTCTACTAATCTTTAAAAATATATTTCATGTATTTTCAAATATTGTTTCTCCGCTATAGTTTTCTTCGCTTCGTGGGTAGTGATTCTAAAGCATTATGTATCAATCATAAAACATATCACGTCAAGGGATTTAACCAAAGTACTAAATATCAATTGAAAAGCATAAATAATCAAGAAAATCACATGAGCAATTAAATACCAAGCTATGAAGAAAAACTATTAATCAATCAAATCATTATTAAACGTATCAATGTAGAGTTTTCACAATTAATTGGTTTCTACCTAAACCCTAACAAACAATCTAGCAAATCATGGAGAAAAGGAAATCAAAACAATAAAACCATATTCTTTGTGAACGGCTGTAGCCGCGCCTCTCCCTTTCTTTGCTCGTCTCTGTTCAGTTTATACTTCCCCCTAGGTGCTGCGAAGAGTTCCAAAATAAGACCTGGTAATTAAACTGCCCAATGGGCCCAATGCAATACCCACCAAGATCCGAATCCAACTCCTCCCTGGACTGAACAGAGCATCTTGTCTGACCTTCTGCCGATTGCGACAACACCAGCTCTCTTCTACCACTGCCAATCCTACCGAACAAACAGCTCTACCAGCTACATGCAAAACTCGTCTTCATTCATGTCTCCCGTTCCTTGATTGCACAACTTCGCACTGGACCTCCAATTCATTCACCAGAATCCAGTCCACCACCAACACAGATTTCCCAAATCTCTTCCACATTCGAGCCAACACCAGCAACAACTGTTATTACTTGCTTTTCTCGCTGACTCTTTTGCAGCAAAACCTATTCAATCATCACATGCATCTCCATTTCGACAGCACACTCAACTTGTTGCTGCCAAACTAAGCATCACTTCTGTATCCTTTCACGAGTAATCTCCATCTCACGTCTGCCAACTAATTTCTGCCATCTGAACGTCCGTGCCTTGAATCAAAACAGCACCTCCACTACGAATTCGAATCAGTCAACAAGCAGTTCATCTCTGGAGTCTCCATCTGATACCAGCAGCTTGGACAAAATGAACAAATAACTTCAATCATCTCCATTCCTCATCTTTGTTTGCAGGCACATCATCAGCATCATCACCAATTCGCTGTAGCTTCTGCAATGATGGCCATCTCAAAACGCAACTATTTGTCACCTGCAACCATTCTCCAAACAACTTCTTCGTTCACTGCCTGTTTCCGTCTATCAAACTTCAGCCACAGTAACAACAGTCCTTCTTCTGTCCATCTCGGCTGGAGCATTACTTCTTTGTCGATTTCAATCAGCTCACTCAATATTCCTCTCTTCGAAACCCAACTACAACACCATCTCCGCTTATCAGCATCTGCTCCAACAATTCCGTTGCTGCTGTATAATAACCATCGAGCATAAAATTGGACGACATAATACTCCCAAATTCCATCACATATGGCATGAAATTCAGTCCAAGAACAACCCATCTTTCTCATCGTATACAGCCAGTCACGATTAATCCAGCCAACCTGTCTTCACTTCACTTTATGTCTTCTCAACTTCTATCCATCACCTTCCTTTACCGGCAAAACCAACTCAACCATCTAACCCATGTCCATTGAACTCATAGTTGCTGTTGTAGAGACCAAGAATGACCACCACTGTCATGAGTAGTGCAAGCATGATACAACCATCAAAATTAACACCAGTTGAGAATATAAAACCATGAAAATCCCCTTGATTTGGACCATCGGCTGCAACAACTCTCTCTTGTTGTTGTGCTCATTTCTCAACAGAGAAATCACTTAATCCCAACATCTCAGATCACATAAGAACCTCCTAAGTCCATCACTTGTAGCTCTCATTTCAGCCAGTTGATTCTTTGGTAATACATATACCCCATAGTCGAAGTCTTGAAATAATAAGAGACTTTCTGTACATCCAAGTTGCATGTACTTCTTTTGGTCAAACTGACACATAAATGGTTTCAGGAGGTTGCCATCAGCTGGCTTGTACTCTTCCTTTTAATTCTTGGTGGATTTACTTTCTTTCACCTACTTGTATCTCATCTCCTAATCTGCCTTGATATTCACCACGAATCACAAAAAGAAGCTGTGGTAATCATTTGGACATGTCCCACTCCTTCAACACCTTGTGTAGCTCATGTTTTGGCAACCAAACACATTTCTCTATTCCATTAAATCGGGTGGTGACTGGTTTATGTGCTGCTGATATATAGAAAATACCAGGCCAGCTACATTTTGTCATTGTGGTTGCTGATGCATGGAAATACCAGGCCAACCCATTTTATCATTGTGGTTACTGATACATGGAAATACCAGGCCAAACCTATTTCATCATTATGGTTGCTGATACATAGAAATACCAGGCCAACCCCATTTCATCATTGTGGTTGCTGATATATAGAAATACCAGGCCAACCACATTTTGCCATTTTTGTCGTAAACACCATTAAGTCTCACGTTTTGCTGTTTATTCGCTGGATGATCGAATTCACTTGTACTTTCTACAAAAGCACTAAAATAGTATTATTAGCCAAAATATTGAGTCCTAGCTAATATAAATATGGGTATAAATTTTAGCATTTCCATGTTTATCACCCTTTCTTAGGTTTCAAACTCGGATGAGTCTTATTGTTAAAAACAATGAGGATCTCTTCCTTCTTATCTTGTTTCCGAGCTTCTTCCTTAAGCTTGAGCTTAACAGTCAAATTTTCAAGAGAAAATTCTTTAGTCTTATGACGCAAAGAATTACAAAAATCTTTCTAGCTAGGTGGTAACTTGTCAATCATTACAGAAACTTGCAATTGTTTATCAGTTTTCATACCTTCGGTCAGAATTTCATGGGAATTTTTTTGAAGTTCATGAGCATGTGCAACAACTGATCTATCATCCACCATTTGGTATCTTAAATACCGGCTCACAACATACTTCTTTGAACCAGCTTCCTTAATATCATATTTTTGCTGTAATGCATCCCATACATCTTTAGCAGTTTCAAAAGTTGAATAATACTCATATAAATCGTTAGATAATGCATTAAGAATGTAATTTTTTCCATCAAAGTCATCATCAACCCACTTGTCAATAGCTTTTTGTTTCTCCTCAAGAGTTTGAGAAACAGCTTCTTTGGCACCACCGGTAGGAGGTGGATCAGTAGCAGTAGCAGCAGCATCAGCAGGGGTGCTTGTCTTATCAGCAACAGGTTCTAGGGTTCCAAGATGAACACTCGACACAATTATATGCAGCTTCATGAGTTTGAGATAAAAGAACATCTTCATCTTCCATCTTCTAAAATGCAGCCCTTCAAATTTGAAAGGCTTGTTGGTATCCTCAAGGAGCTTCTTTTCAACCTCCATAGCAAAATAAAACACCTTAAATTGTCGGAAACAATATACAAAACTCAAAACGAATCTGAAACAGCTGAGTCGCAGACTAGGTCGCTATCTTTCAGGTGTTTCGCGACTCTGCCTCTTGATTGTGCTAGCAGTCAAAACTTGTCGAAAATCCTATGGGATAAAACAGCTGATACTCTCTTGTTAGATTTCTCTGCACTTTGAGAAATCGAACCAACTATAACTCTTTCTAACACTTTCTCAGGACTCAATAGATGTCAAAGTCTATTTTTTTCATCTTCTCCAAAAACTGTCTTTTTATAACTCAGAAAATAATCAATACGTTTTTAATTATAATAAATCAGGCTTTAATGCACACATAAAATACTCGCACCGGTTACAAAGACAAAGGTCAGAATATAATTACTAAATTAATTAAAATTAATTGATAATAGTAATTACTTAAAATACGTTTTGAAAATCTAAGTTAAAAACGACAAAAATAAGTTTATGGATCAGCAGACCTCCCAAGACCTCAAGACCCCGCTCCCGGACTAATGTAATCATGAGTACAAAACAAAGCTAGGCTAAGTTTGCCTATGTTATTGGTAGTCCAGATTTGTCCTCAAAAAGATAAATCAATGAATGATGTTTTCCGGACCACACCCTATTACTCGCACGTGTGGCTATGCTTCTAGGTATATGAATGAGAATTCAAGAATGCACCCCACTGTGCATCTCATCGTTCTCTCTCACGGTCTCACCCCATCGTTCTCTCCCACTGCTCAGATCCAAAAAGCACCGCTGCTGCGAAAAAAATAGATGATCCATCGTTTAGTTTTCTTGCCTTTCATTGTTACACATGGAACATGCAAGTTTCTTTTTGGAGTGTATTTTGGTCCTCCTGTTAATCTTGGGGATGTTTTCCCTGATTTTGATCTTTGATTTCTTTACTAGGGAAGATAAATAAGTTCTCCGTGATTTTGATATTTGATATCGTTGCACAGTTTGACTAACTTATCTAGGGTGAATTTTGCAGATGTTACTCATTCCAAAAAATCGTGTTTGTCCAAAACCGTTCAGTTTCTCTTCTCATGTACATATCTGAAACGAAATGCCGAATCAATGGTCACTCCTACCTTGCCGATATTGTAAATTCATTCATCTCTTCTTCCAAACCCAAACCTTAAGTCCGCAAGTCTGAGAGTAATCAAAATCAAATAATGGAATCAGTAAAAAGCATGGTTTTCATTTCTAAAGTCCTTTGAATAGTTGACCAATTCGTTTTAATCAACTATGTGCAAGTGCAAAATTTCATGTTTTTTGGTAAGCTTTCTAACATTCTAGGGTTTTTAGTATTGTAAAATTTTGATATTTAAGTTTTGAAATAAATTCATGGCTTATTGTCGCTCTACATCATCTAATTATAACAATCACATAGATATCCAAACGCTGCTTTAGATTTAATTATGTTCTGATGAAGTCTTGAACATCTCACGAAAGGTGTTTTTTCTTCCCAATTATATGATTGAATAGATAAATCCATTGTTGTGGTTGATTCATGAAATCTGACTATTATCCCGACTCATAATAAAAAAGGGGTACTTGAATCATTTCTATTTTTATCTATCGGTGCTTCAATACCACAAAGGATTACTACTCATCTCTGCATTTCAAGTAAATATTTACGCTTTATCTTACCATCAAAAGTTTCTGATTACGATCACAGAGAATGAAAGATGAACACAAATATGGCACCATGTTAAATGGAAAAATGTCCCAAAATGGACCCCAAGGTTGTGAAAAGGCCCTGAACTTTAGGGAAAAGATTAAAATGTCCTATTTCGTTAAATTTTCCGTTAGAGAGAGTTAGGTAGTCGAAATTTCCCTTCAGGGTGTTCATAATTCAGGGTTCAGTGTTTAAAATTCAGGGTTCATGGATTAGGGTTTAGAGTTTGGGATTCAGGATTTAGAATTCAGGTGGTGGTGGTGGCAACGATGGTGATAATGGCGGTGGTGGTGGCGGTGATGGTGGTGGTGGAGGATGCGATGGCGATAGCGGTGGCGGTGGTGTTGGTGGTGGTTGTTCTAGTGGTAGTGGTGGTGGCGGTGGTAGGGATGGTGGTGGTAGTGGTGGCAGTGGTGGCAGCGACGGTGGTTGTGGTTGTTCGTTTGGCTGTGGCGTTGGTAGTGGCAGATTGGGGGGTTTTGATTAAGATGGATAAAAATGGAATTTCAAAACTCCGTTGACCGGTCAAGATGCTCAATTTTGATCAAAATGTCCCAAAACTAACGGAATTGGGCATTTTAATATTTTCACTAATGTCCGGGACATTTTCACAACCTTGGAGTTCATTTTGGGGCATTTTGCCACTTAACCCCAATGAAAAGACCCAGTGATTGATAGAAACCCACCCACACCCGGTAAGGATTTTTAATACAAACGATTAAAAAAAAGAATTTTAATTACTCTACATTATCTTTGATTAATGTTTCATGTGCTTAGGAGAGGGAATACGTCCTGTTTTATTTATTGATTTTTGGTTGACCATGGTTGTAGAAGTTGCTTAAAGTTTAATTATTTTCTTGGTTAGTTTTAACATTTTAATGAGTAATGTTTCAGGTTATGTGTTAATTGTTGGTAATTGTTGATGCAGAGGTCGTGGATATGAGGTAAAGTTGCTGCCCAAATTTGTGTATGGGGGAAATAAATCAATTGTGGTTTTCCAAAAAGCCTTAGCTATTAGGTTCATCTCAGGTACGCCATGTTGTCGAGTTTCGATCTCAAAGAGATGGTAAGATTGGGAAGGTGGAATTATTAAGTTTTGAACCTTTTTATGGAAACATGGTAAATTTAGAATACTTTACTCACATGCTTCATGCTTTCTTATGGTCCTGCCAATATGCTATTGTCTATTATCAATCACGTTCTCAATCTCATCTAGTCCTATGACATATATGTAGATGTCATTGCTTTGTTGTACGTATTTAATAAATTATGGGTATCGAGAGATCATTGATCACGAAAACTAAATCAATCAAACATAGAAGACAAGAGATTAAAGTGGTTCGGCACTAACACCTACGTCCACTGACAGAAACCCGCAGTATGAATTAGATTGATCTCCAGACTTAGTGTTCTGGGATGTTTTACATTTACAAGATTGATCCTATTTATAGTTGATAGGATATGGACCTAGAAGATAAAGAAACAAACCATATCTTTGACTAGGTGAAACTTATCTATCTACATTAGAGGATTTACTAGCTGACTTGATCCTATAATCTAGAAGGTATTTTTATAGACTTGGTCTTCTTGATCTATAATGCACCGTATATTCCAACACCCCCCCACAAGTTGGACACGGAGAGAATTGAAGTGTGCAACTTGGACAACATCTTGAAAAGAAACCTTGTGAAGAAACTTTGTATAAAGTACTTCGATAATGGTATATGATCTTCTTTCACGGACCTTGGCGGTTGAACTTTATGAGCCGGATTTCTCATGTAATTAAAGCCTGCAATTTGATTGTTCTTCTTCAATATCTTCCTCCATATCTTGTACTTGGACTTCGAAGATCACGCTTGAGACGAACTAGATCTTCAATTAAGACACACAATAATGAGGCAAAACGAGCATCGAACTGCTGAAACAGGTCTTGACTTGATTTTGAAATTTTCCTCGAGTGACAAATACACTCAAAATATCTTTGCAGTTAAATGGCTTGGTTGGGCTTGAAAAAGATATAGGGTAAGTCATTGAGTTGGCTTGACTGCAAATGTAAACAAATCCAAAAATGGTTTCGTCAACTAACAGACGTATGATATGAGAACTTATTCCTTTTGAATAAGGTTTGCTGTGATCATGGGATCAACCATGAGAAACTACTTATGATTGTAGTTAAAAAAGAAATGAGAGATTATACCAACAAGGATGATTATAAACAATTATTGGAATAAAATCAGTTTGGATGAGATGTAAAACGGATTTTGATTAAAAAATCAGATTTGATTAAAAGGAAACAACAGTTTAGTTTCACAGAAACGATGCAGAGTTGATGACTGCCAATGCACATGATTAATATATATATATTTATATTTTTTATAACCACATGAAGAATAAAACAGACATAAAATGATCATATAGAGATCAAAAGATAGATTAAATATCTCACAGGAGCAAGATGGGATATGGTCATATTGACATGAGATCATCAAAGATGACAGAGGAGGATTCTCAATCGAAAATGGTGTTGCGAGTTAATGATTTGATTAATCAATCAACAAACTTATAAGGTACGAAGACTTCATGTTCTGATACATGAACAATCAACAACAACGTACATCACTTTAGCTTTGTACCAGTAATGATTGGAGCAGTTCGGAATTGAAATTGCAAGTACTGGCAAGCTTTGCACTCAATGATTATTGCTAAACATGAAACATCTGCTAATAACTCCGAACAGTGGAGGAACTAAACCCTGAATTAGGTGTTGATAGAAAGCGAAACAACCTTAGGTTATGTTCGATACCCAGAAACTCAGATAATGAGTTTGATTACAAAAAAAATAACAGTTAGTCACTGAGATATATTGTAACTGTTTAGGAGAGTTTTCTTGAATGAAAACTGATTTTCGGAAAGGTTCTGAGAAAATCCATAGAGAATGGATTATGATTGTGATGAATATATTCCCAAAAATATGGAACATGAGCAGGACAGAGTCGTATAGTTGATAACAACGATGACCCATAACGAAAGTTTAAAAAAAATTGACTTCTCGAAGAACAACCAAAAAGGTTGTATGACTCATCTGGTTTAATGAGTTACTGAATTCCCATTAGTCATGGAAATTGATTAGAACCAATAAGTCAATTGATTTAGATACTATTGCATAGACTTCATGTTCTGATACTATTGACAGCACCAGAGTTTGTTTTTTTTTTTTTTTTTTTTTTTTTAACTTGAGCCATTAAAACTCCACCATACTTGGATCACTAGAATAGTGCTAGACGAGTAAGATCCTTCGGAGTCATCATTTCACGGTCACTTGATTTCTTTCTGTTCCTCATCTGACTAGAATTTAAAATGAACAACAGCAGCAGCAAATAAAACTTCTCAATCATCATGGAGTCTCGACTGCCTAGTGGCTCAAAGGGCTTAGCCGACTGAAATGACTTTTAATTAGCTTGGTAAGTTGATACTAACCAAGAAAGACATGATTGACAAACAAAACTTTGGATGAATGATGGTCGTCTAAGAAGTTTTCAAACAATGAAAACTATATTCGAAAAGTTTTCAATAGATAAAACGGTTTGTTTTCTCGACAGGTAAGATCGCTGTGTAGAATAACAAACAAAGTGCGCAATATACTCTTCATGTGCGCAACTTGCCATTAAAAGAATAAAGAGTTTATGGATACCTTCACAAAAGTGAGGATTTAAAATGACATCATATTCACACAGTATGTCATCCGATGTGAGAACGAGCGTTGATTTTGTTTTCTTGCGAAGAAACACCAAAAACATGATGGCTATGAGTTTCAAGTACTGTATGAAACTTAGTTTTCAAAAAACAAGAAAAGAGAATATCATTGTAACAAAATGATCCCAAATCTGAAAAGGGATTATATTTTTCATAAATATTCAGAAATAAATGAGGATATCTCGAAAGATGGGAAATATGCAATAAATAAAGGATTGATTGCCAGATTTTCGCAAGAATTTCGACATACAAATATTTCGGGATTGAATTCTTCTTGGCAAAGAAATACAATATATTTAGAATGAATTGAAATTTGTATCCGAATAATCTTGATAAAAGGAAGACTTTAGGGGGGGAAATCTTGAAGAAATTAACCAAAAAGATTGTGCATATCCTCTTTGACTTAATGAATTCCTATTAGTGACGGCTACAGATGAGAACCAGTATTGATGTGCGGATGAATAATTTGTAACACCACACGTAGAGTTCAATAAACGTATTTCAGTGAATGCATTTTTGATCATCCACATCACTTTGATGGAAACCAATTGTTGGAATAGCAACCAACAAACATCAATTGATTAAGATAGTATTGCATTGACGTGAAAGCATACATTGATGCAATCGTAGATTTGTGAATAAGACAACACTAAAATATTAACTTGATGAAAAATATCTGTAGTGCTAGAACCAAATCAGTTTGACAACTGATGATGAGGTAATCTCAAACATAATTGATTCCAAAATGGAAACATATTGTTAAAGGTACTAGTCTGTACGATCAACTGATATGATGGTAGAAATACCACAGTATGGCCTCGGGCCATTACAGATGGACTTAGGAGGGTTCGATTCACTCCCATATACAAGCTTAGCTGCGATGATGAGGCTGACCGGCATGGCATAAATAATTTATGAAGAATAACAAAAACAGATGTTAAAATAAAAGATTGAATTTGATTAAAAATGACTGATTTGAAATCAATCAGTCTGACAATAATCCTGACACCAACAAATTACTTTGATAAAATTATTGTTTAATGTGAGAGAAATGATTGAGGATTGAACGTATCTCCCCCATAGAACGTTGAAGATTAAGATGCAGACTTGCAGTAAACAACATGGAAAGAAATAAGACATCTCGAAGTAAAAAGATACCTGTTGATACGAGAACTGTCGTATGTCGCTCCAACAAATCAACAATGAGCAAAAACTTGATTTCTTTATATGCGAGAAAGATTTATATAAAGACCAAAAAGTTTGATGACACAAACTTGTCTTTGAGATATCAAATCGAAATATCGGAGATTTTTAAAATTGAAAAAGTAGAAAGTGGAAGTAATCGAGCGGATCTTCCCGCTCTGATACCATAATAAATTATGGGTATCGAGGGATCATTGATCACGAAAACTAAATCAATCAAACATAGATAGGGCTGCACAAGATCGGCCCACGATACCCAAACCCACCCGTACCCGCCAAATCCGTGGGTTTTTAATCCATACCCGCCCGTTGTGGGTGCGGGGTTGGTTATGAAAAAAAAAACCCGCTGTCTGTGGGTGCGAGGTTGGTTTAAGCTAATACCCGCCCATACTCACCCAAAAAACCCGCAGATTATATACCATTAGATAAAACTAATCCTAATCGTCCATTATGAAACCCTAATACTAGTAGATAGGATAACTGATAACCCTCGTTCACTTTCTACACTCTTCTCTCTGTTCGGCCTCTCCTCTTCTTCCTCCTCAGTTCTTCTTCTTCACCTACGAACGACAATTACCAGAAATCTTCACCAGAAATCGACAACAACAACTTCGAATCTTCACCAGAAATCGACAACAATCGAAAAATCAACAGATTCAACACTTAATCTTCATATGTGAACTTCCTAGGTATGAATATTTTGGGAGTTTTGTTTTTTTTCTCACTTAATCAAGGAGAATAGAAGTTACTCTAAATACTTGAATATAAAGCGGGTTTAAACCCGTTTAAACTTTAAACCCATACCCTCCCAACCCGTAGCGGGCGGGTAACAAAACCCGCCCGCTGTTTGTGGGTGCGGGGTTGGTTATGAAAAAAAACCCGCAGTCTGCGGGTGCGAGGTTGGTTTTAGCTTATACCCGCCCATACCCGCCCATGTGCAGCCCTAAACATAGAAGACAAGAAATTAAAGTGGTTCGGCACTAACACTTACGTCCACTGACAGAAACCCGCAGGATGAATTAGATTGGTCTCCAGACTTAGTGTTCCGAGATGTTTTACATTTACAAGATTGATCCTATTTATAGTTGATAGGATATGGACCTAGAAGATAAAGAAACAAACCATATCTTTGACTAGGTGAAACTTATCTATCCACATTAGAAGATTTACTAGCTGACTTGATCCTATAATCTAAAAGGTATTGTTACCGACTTGGTCTTCTTGATCTACAATGCACCGTATATTCCAACAATATTAAAGTGAGTGTGGGGTGGTGGATTCTAGGCTTTAGCCGTTTCTCATAATTTGCTGCAGATTTATTTAGTCATTAATTATTGGTTTCGGTGGTCTACAATTGGCTGCACTTGGTTTTATATCATCCCTCTTCTTTTTAATGTTGGAAACTAAGTCGCTGGGTTTGCATCAGACCATCACATTTCTTTGCAAAATTGAAGCTTTGTTTTGTGGATCGTAAGTATCATCCCAAAACTGAAATTCACAAAATCCCTTCCCAATCTACGTTCAAGACCTTAGTGCAAATTAAGCTTGGAACATGTTTTCGAGCTATTGTACATAGTTTTGCTGCGTCAGGTTGGTTAGTTTGAACGCGACAAATATGCTTTGGAAAATTTCTTGTTTGGTCCTAGGCCCATATAGTTATTTATAGTAGGGTCCTACCTGAATTTTTTTTTATCCGGAGGTCCAAAATTAATTAAAACATGGAAATGTCCATAATGCCCATTACTACCAAACGTGTGTGTCTACACTGCTTACAAATTTGAGTACATATCTGGTACACTGCTTAAAAATTCGAGTACATATTTGCTACACTGCTTACAAATTTGAGTACATATCTGTCTGAGTACATATCTGTCGTACTGCTTACAAATCCGATTATATATCTGAATGCTTACAAATTCGAGTACATATTTGCTGCACTGCTTCCAAGTAGAGTACAAATCTGTAAGAATCAATGATAAATAAATTAGAATTAATGATACATATCTGTCGTACTGCTTACAAATCCGATTATATATATGAATGCTTACAAATTCGAGTACATATTTGCTGCACTACAATATACGTTTTACATCACATATATTGTAGGATCATACCATTAATCTCTAGTATTTCTTTAATACAAAAGAGGTACAATTTTGCATGATTGAACAGGGTGACATAACCACTAAAAAACTAACCAAAAAAATTAATGTCCATAAGAAGCTACTGAATATCTACAGCAAACCCTGAAAGTGATTATCAAGGATCGAGTGATACATAGAAAACTAGAGTAACATATTAGGATGCTTTGCACAAATGAAAATGTAACAGACAACATTTCAATTTTCTTACCACACAAAGAAGTTGCCGCTTTCCAGGAGGATCGGCACCGTGGTTGCTAAATTTTGCTTCCAGAACCGCTATTAGCGCAACATTATCCTATACAAAATTGAATGGACAAATAGAATAATACAGGGAGTAAGATTCTGGGAAAGAATCTAAGCACCAACTAACTGCATAAGAGACTCCCAAAAAAGAAAAATCACCTTAAGAAGTCGAGACAAAGCAGCTTTCTTCTGAGTGATTGGGACCACAACATCTGTCAGTGACTGAGCAGCCTTGTTGAATTCGACCTACATACAAAAGTAAAATGTTTAACATGTGAACCAACAGAGTAACAATAAATTCAAAAGAAAGTCTGTCATCTCCAAACCTCGTATTTCTTCACATGTGAAAATCTGTCCCTTCGGAAAAATGTTGCACAACCATCGATAGCATAAGTCCCGGAGTAAACCTACAGTGAACAGATTCATTATCACAAAACTGAATATTTGGAGTTTATGACCATTAAATCAAAAATGTTCGCAAGCAAACCTCTGTTGTCTTCTTCTTGTAGAGAGCTTGATAACCATGTTTGTCCAACTCAGGGGCGAAAAACTCATCAAAATGATCACTTTGAACCTGAAATAAGAAATGATTAGCTTTGTTGCAACTAAATCCTTAACTTAAGGATTGGCTATGTGGACATAATCTTGAATCCAAGCTAATACAACAATTTCTTATCTAAATAACTAATATGAGACAAGAATAGTCTTTTTCTTATTTAGTATTCCAGTTCATTATACATGCACCAGAATGCCATGAAAAGGAAAAACCAGAATGGCTTCTGTCAAAATTATTTGATGTAAGAGAGAAGTTTGTAACAGTACGTCATATATGTACTGCATATTCATGAACTAAAAAATCAATTGCATGTCATGAAGAAGTGATGAATCCATGCATATAACTGAGTCAAAGCACATACTTCAGTATTACACATATGTACTCATGGATCAAACCCAAAAACAATAGCAAAACTCAGAAATATAAACGAATCAAAGCACATATTTCAGTATTACACATACTTACTCATGGATCGAACCCAAAAACAGTGGAAAACTTTTGAATATAACCGAATCAAAGCACATACTTCAGTATTACACATACGTACTCATGGATCGAACCCAAAAACAATGGAAAAACTCTGAATATAACCGAATCAAAGAACATATTTCAGTACTACACATACGTACTCATAGATCGAACCAAAAAAAATGGCAAAATTTTGAATATAACCGAATCATAAGAATTTTGTATCAGTACGTCGTATATGTACTGTCAATTCATACACAAAAGCAAACTGTATCAAACCTAAAAACGTAATGACATCATGAAAATCGATTTGATCTTCATAATACAATCGGAAAAAAAATCAAATGAAGAAAAACGAACAAAATAATCAAAAAAGATGATTAAAAAACATACTCGGAAACACAAACAAATCTTCTCGTCGTAAATCATAACGATGCATCATCATCATCATCATCTTCTTCTTCTTAATAAATTGAGTTTCTGTCAGTACGGGATATACGTACTGTTGCTTCATATACAAAAACAAACTGAAACACATCTAAAACCAACAAAATGGAAGTGGTATAAGTAAATCTAACTTAAGTGATGAATCCATGAGTAAAACAAAATCAAAAGCCGATCTAAAACCTAATAAATTAATAAAAAACTGTAAATCATCAAAATCAGTTGGGAATACATCTATAACGATTACCAAAAAGTGATGAAAATATAACTAATAACAAAATTGATTCAACAGTTTTCAGTACGACATATATGTACTGCTGAATCATACAAATTAAGTGATGAATCCATGAGTAAAACAAAACCAAAGCCGATCTAAAACACTAATAAATTAATAAAAAAACTGTAAATCATCAAAATCAGTTGGGAATACATCTATAACGATTACCAAAAAGGAAAAAAATATAAAACATCATGAAAATCGATTTGATTCTCATGATTCGGTCAAAAAAACAAATCAAAAAAAAAAAGAAAACTAACAAAGAATCAAATAAGATGATTAGAAAACATACCTGGAACAAACAATCTTCAAAAACGATGTCGGGATTTTGAAGCTGCATCGAGAAAAAAGAGAGAAAAAAATGGATCTGAAAAAATGAGCGAGTAGAAATATGAAACTGGTTATAAACCTCATAGAGAAGGGGTATTTCGGTGATTTTAAAAATGCACAGAAAAGGTCCCGCACGTGTATGGACCAGGGACTAAAAATTTGGGTCCAATTTTATTGTTTTCTTTTTATTATGGACCTCCAGTTACTGGGCTTTAGTGGGTGGACCTGCCACTAATTAAGAACACCATAATAGTACCTATAGGTAATTCCTACATATGCTTTATTGGGTAAGTTATGTTTGTTTTGCTAATGTCAGTTAGCATATTTGATATTCCTTGGACTGGGTTTTGAATATATAATTTGCATCCTATGATATTTGGCAAGGGATGACTGGCGATAGGAAGTGCCAATGCTGCCAATGGTTCCGTTGGATGGCCACAGGTGGATATGCTTGTAAGTATTCGCATTCTTTAGTACTTAAAATTGTTTAAATTTCACACCCTCCTCGACAAATATATTTTTGATCGATTATTGTTTATTTTGTATAGATTCTTGCATTTTTCCCACCAAATTATCGCTCCAAAGTCACGGAAATGGCAAGGAAACATCTGAAGTATTTTGCAAGTTAGGTACCAACCAGTCATGCACCTTTTTAGTTTTGTTAAGCTAAATCGACATGTAAGTTGTATCACATAAGTTGTATTGTGTTATATGAATACGTGCTAGGTAAGTCATTGCTGCCTTAACCAATTGGAATTAGCCCAATTGGTTAGGGGTTGAACTCCCAAATTATAGGTTAGGGGTTCAATTCTCGTCGCTGTATCATCAAAAAAAAAAAAAAAGTCAATGCTGCCTTTGTTTATCTTTTTAAATAAATGGGAAGAAAATATGGATCATTTTTGTCAATTGGGATCTTACTGCAAAGGTTTGAAGTGATTGTGCATAAAAAGGATTATGATTAGGCTCCTAAAATTCAAAGTTTCCTATGGATATGGGAGAGCTATGAAGCACTCTTGGAGGAGAGCTGAGGCGTGAATCCTGGAAATGAAATCCAACCACTGCAACGACAAGGTTGACTCAAAGTCGCCACTGAAAATGGCGCATTCGAACTAACAAGACAAGATGAAAATGACCGGCCAACATATCAAATTAATGAACATCTCCCCGTTACAGTTATTGCAACCACGTACTTATATGTAGGTTTAATATACTCTACATGAATATTTTTAGTTACCTTACATCTTTTACTCAATTTTGATTCTGTTGTTTCATAAAAAAGTGACGAGTTTATTTTTAGCTCCTTCAATTATTTTATTTTTGAGAATTGCAAAATTTTGATTTTGTTGTTTCATTAAAAAGTTATTAGTTTACTTTTAGCTCCTTCAATTATTTTAGTTTTGAAAAATTGAGTGGGTTGATATCGATAGGAGTGTGGGTATCCAACTCTAAATCAATTGGTAATGGGTGGAGTGCCCTATATAACTATATGGAGGATTCTAGCTAAAGGTTTGGTCCATGTGGATTATCCTCACCATGCCCCCTCAACGTGTAGGGCTGAGTTTGGAGCCTCTACAACGTTGACTCTTTGCACAGGTAGCTCCCATCAAGGCAGGGCAGAGTTTGGAGCTTCTAATTCATGTGGGTAACTCCCTCTACGGTAGGGAGAGTTTGGGCCTACGTCGCGGGCAAAGTATGGGTAGACGTTGGGCTTACTCACATATGATCTAACTCTGATAACTGATAAAATAATGGGCATCCAATTTAAAACCAATTAGAAATGAGTGGAGTGACACATACAACTATATGGAGGATCCTATCTAGGGGTTTGGTCTATGTGGGACTACTATCCTCAATAGATATAATGATTTGAGCACTTTTAAATTATTGTGCATGGTATTAGCTTTGGTTGAATATTCTAGGTTGTAGTATGTAAAACTCATATTGCGCAGGATTAAGAAAGCTAACCATTGTAGCCATTTTTTCATATTTTCCTAATTAGTCTTTGGTCCCATTCATTTGATATAGAAAAAAAGAATGTATATAGTGGTCCCTTTTTATGTTAAGATAAATAATAAAAAACGGGAGAAGTGGTCCATCAATGAGTAGATTAGTAAACCCATAACATTTGACTTTCATTTATGAAAACAAAATTCCAAATAACGAAACTAGCTTATTTTCTATCAACAAAGGGAGTAGATTATTGTAGTATTTCTTAATTTCCTTGGCCTTCTGTAACAATATAGGCCCGTGCTGTTACGGCACGGGTTAAGACCTAGTATAAGTATATAGTATATATTATATATACTAGTATAAGTATATATATATAGTATATATTATATATTATATATAAGTATATATATATATATAGTATATATACCTAGTATAGTATATAGTATATATTATATATATAGTATATATTATATATACTAGTATATTATATATACTAGTATAAGTATATAGTATATATTATATATACCCTAGTGGAAATCTATGGGGTGGGATTTGAACCCATGCATGTAGTGTGGGAGATCAAAATTAGGGCTGTCAATGGGTACCCATTACCCGGGTCCGGTTCCGGGTCCTTAAATTGGACCCATTAACCATTTTGGACCCGGCGGGTAATTACTCATATATACCCGTTTATGAACGGGTCCATCCGGATCCTACCCGTCGGGTACCCGCGGGTATTCGGGTATTTCATAAAGGTTAATTTTGTAAAATCCCCAGCGAAATTAGGTCATATATAAGGAAAGGATGATAAGCTCGCCCCCATTCCGATCTACTTTCTTCTCCTGCCTCTGCCTGCAGAAGTAGTTAGAGCTTTCACCACCCGTTCCGATGAATCCGATCTACTGTTAATGTTGGCGTTAATCACTTAATCCATCAAAGATTCAAAGTGTGTTATACTGTTATTACTAAGCTCAGACTTGATAAGGATAGGAAGTCGCTCTTGGATCGTAACTCGTAAGGCCAAAGGTAGAGCTGCTGCTGATAAAGATAAGGGTACCAAGTTTACTACTGATGATGTTATGCAGAACGTTGATTAATTGATTGGTGGTTCATCGATCCTCTCTTCAGGTTATTATTGTATTGTTTTTAGGGTTTCTTTGTTATGAGTTATGTTTTCGTTTTAGGGTTTCATGAATTTGGGGATTTTGAAAACATGGATTATTATGACGATGATTATGGTAACATTTTGTCTATGAAATTGGATATTTTAGGTTTTAATTTGTTTGTTTATGTTATTATTGAATCTGTGAATGGTGAATGGATGTTTTGAATTTACCCCTTTCGTTTCTTCTTACTCAAGAGGAAAGAATTTTTTAATTTGCAGTATTGGGTGTTACTTTAGTGATTTTGAATTACTGGTGAATGGGCAATTTTTTATGATTCTGAAAATTTGTTATGGATTACTTTATGACACCTGATAGGCTGATACAGATGTTTGGTCCATGTGGATTATCCTCACCATGCCCCCTCAACGTGTAGGGCTGAGTTTGGAGCCTCTACAACGTTGACTCTTTGCACAGGTAGCTCCCATCAAGGCAGGGCAGAGTTTGGAGCTTCTAATTCATGTGGGTAACTCCCTCTACGGTAGGGAGAGTTTGGGCCTACGTCGCGGGCAAAGTATGGGTAGACGTTGGGCTTACTCACATATGATCTAACTCTGATAACTGATAAAATAATGGGCATCCAATTTAAAACCAATTAGAAATGAGTGGAGTGACACATACAACTATATGGAGGATCCTATCTAGGGGTTTGGTCTATGTGGGACTACTATCCTCAATAGATATAATGATTTGAGCACTTTTAAATTATTGTGCATGGTATTAGCTTTTGGTTGAATATTCTAGGTTGTAGTATGTAAAACTCATATTGCGCAGGATTAAGAAAGCTAACCATTGTAGCCATTTTTTCATATTTTTCCTAATTAGTCTTTGGTCCCATTCATTTGATATTAGAAAAAAAGAATGTATATATAAGTGGTCCCTTTTTTATGTTAAGATAAATAATAAAAAACGGGAGAAGTGGTCCATCAATGAGTAGATTAGTAAACCCATAACATTTGACTTTCATTTATGAAAACAAAATTCCAAATAACGAAACTAGCTTATTTTCTATCAACAAAGGGAGTAGATTATTGTAGTATTTCTTAATTTCCTTGGCCTTCTGTAACAATATAGGCCCGTGCTGTTACGGCACGGGTTAAGACCTAGTATAAGTATATAGTATATATTATATATACTAGTATAAGTATATATATATAGTATATATTATATATTATATATACTAGTATAAGTATATATATATAGTATATATACTAGTATAAGTATATATATATATAGTATATATACCTAGTATAGTATATAGTATATATTATATATATAGTATACATTATATATACTAGTATATTATATATACTAGTATAAGTATATAGTATATATTATATATACCCTAGTGGAAATCTATGGGGTGGGATTTGAACCCATGCATGTAGTGTGGGAGATCAAAATTAGGGCTGTCATTGGGTACCCATTACCCGGGTCCGGTTCCGGGTCCTTAAATTGGACCCATTAACCATTTTGGACCCGGCGGGTAATTACTCATATATACCCGTTTATGAACGGGTCCATCCGGATCCTACTCGTCGGGTACCCGCGGGTATTCAGGTATTTCATAAAGGTTAATTTTGTAAAATCCCCAGCGAAATTAGGTCATATATAAGGAAAGGATGATAAGCTCGCCCCCATTCCGATCTACTTTCTTCTCCTGCCTCTGCCTGCAGAAGTAGTTAGAGCTTTCACCACCCGTTCCGATGAATCCGATCTACTGTTAATGTTGGCGTTAATCACTTAATCCATCAAAGATTCAAAGTGTGTTATACTGTTATTACTAAGCTCAGACTTGATAAGGATAGGAAGTCGCTCTTGGATCGTAACTCGTAAGGCCAAAGGTAGAGCTGCTGCTGATAAAGATAAGGGTACCAAGTTTACTACTGATGATGTTATGCAGAACGTTGATTAATTGATTGGTGGTTCATCGATCCTCTCTTCAGGTTATTATTGTATTGTTTTTAGGGTTTCTTTGTTATGAGTTATGTTTTCGTTTTAGGGTTTCATGAATTTGGGGATTTTGAAAACATGGATTATTATGACGATGATTATGGTAACATTTTGTCTATGAAATTGGATATTTTAGGTTTTAATTTGTTTGTTTATGTTATTATTGAATCTGTGAATGGTGAATGGATGTTTTGAATTTACCCCTTTCGTTTCTTCTTACTCAAGAGGAAAGAATTTTTTAATTTGCAGTATTGGGTGTTACTTTAGTGATTTTGAATTACTGGTGAATGGGAAATTTTTTATGATTCTGAAAATTTGTTATGGATTACTTTATGACACCTGATAGGCTGATACAGATGTTTGTTGGGTTTTCCTTGCAGAGGCAACATGAAAAGTCAAACAGGAAGTAGTGTTGGTGATCATTGTGTTCCTGTAAAGAAGACTAAAGTTACCGTTTCGAAATCCCCGTGTATGCCGCCTCCTAAAGCTGCCGTTTCGAAGGCTGCAAAGAAGAGTAAAGTTGTAAACTCAGCAGAGCCGAAAGAAGTAGAAACTGTAGCCAGTGAGTCAAGTGATACTGGTGATTCTGATTCTGATCATATAGAAGCGGCAACAACAGATGTGGTTCCGTCACCTACACGTAAACGCAAAAGAACCTCAAAGTATTGGGCTGAATTTCAAGAGGTATTGATAAAAGGGAAAACACATGGAGAATGCAAGCACTGCAAGAGGAATATTGGTGCGGAGAGCAAAAATGGGACAAGCAGTTTGAGGAAACATCTAAATAGTTGTATGGCGTACAAAAGAGCACAACAGCAAATTAACCAAATGTTCTTGAAAGCTAGTGAAACACAAGATGGGTCAGTAGTTGCTTACAACTTTAAGTTTAACCAAGAAGTAACTCGTGATTGTATTGCAAGAATGATTATCTTGCATGAACTCCCTTTCTCATTTGTAGAGTACATTGGTTTTAGAAGGGTGCTGACTTCATTACAACCCAATATTAAACTTGTGAAGCGGAACACTACGAAGTCAGACTGCATAAGGATTTATCAAATGGAAAAGAAGCATTTGTACGATATTTTTAGTAAGGTACAGAGTCGCATAAGCCTTACTACTGATATGTGGACTTGTACCACTCAGAATAGAGGTTATATGGCTTTGACAGCTCACTATGTTGATGAAGAATGGAAGATTCAGAAGAGAATTTTATCTTTTAACGTTGTGGATGTGCAACACACAGGAGTTAACATTGCAAAGGTACTGATGGAGCAGTTGTACAAGTGGAATATAGATAGGAAGATAGCTTCAATTACGCTGGATAATGCTTCAACTAACAAAGTCGTGGTAAGTGAACTTCTTGCTCAGCTAAAACCAGATAATGGATTACTTTTGGATGGAGAATTATTCCATGTTCGATGTTCTGCTCATGTAGTTGCCATTATTGTTGATCATGGGATGCTGCAAATTAAAGAAGAAATACATAAAATTAGAAATTCAGTGAAATTTATTAGAGGTTCACCACAAAGACAACAAAAATTTAAAGAAGTTTGCTTGCAAGTCAATGCTCCTGATAAAAAGTTGATTCAAGACGTTGATACAAGGTGGAATTCTACCTATCTGATGCTTGAAACAGCACTTCTATTTCGGGAAGCATTTAACCGGTTCGGGAAGATTGAACCTGATTTTCTTAATGTTGCTCCAACGAGTGAAGACTGGAATAATGCAAGTAGTCTTTCAATCTGCTTGAAGGTCTTTTATGAAGTCACCATTCTCTTTTCAGGTACGTCATACGTGACAGTTAATCGTTATTTTGATACTGCTTGTTCTTTGTATTTAGAACTTCGTGAGTGGTGTGATTCCGATGATGCATTAATCTCAAAAATGGCAGTGAATATGATGAAAAAGTTTGAAAGATATTGGCAACTTACTAGTAAAATATTTGCAATAGCTTCCATTTTAGATCATCGGTTTAAAATGAAATTATTGGATTACTATTTCCCATTAATATATCCTGGTAACAGCGAGGAGAAGAAGTTAGAAGTTATGGAAGTCTTGAAAAGATTGTATAATGAATATGCAACAAATTATGCTTCTTCAGCTCATGTATACTCAGCAAACATTTCGACAAATCAAGTGAACATGGAAGATTCAGTTGGTAGTAGTGGTAGTACTTTATCTTCTCAAAGTTCTTTTACTTCTAGAAGGAAAGGTTTGACGGCATTTATGGAAGAAAGTTCACAACATGACGTTGTTCGCACAGATCTAGAGCAATACCTATCAGCTGATGTTCACCCTATTAGAAAAGGAAGTGGTATTGATCTGAATGATTCTAGTTTTGATGTTTTGGGGTGGTGGAAATTTCATGGACCAATGTATCCAATTGTAGCAGTGATAGCTCGTGATATATTAGCAATTCCTGCGTCATCGGTGGCTTCTGAATCTGTTTTCAGCACCAGTGGTAGAGTTGTAGATAAATTTCGTTCTTCAATGCTTCCAGAAACAATTGAAGCTCTGATATGCACACAAGATTGGATAAGAAGTGCGCTGAAGAGTAAGTAACATATTCAATTCATGTTTGCTATTATATCAATTTTAGTTAGTGATTCATTTACTATGGTTCTTGTACGTCAACTAACTATTTTATTGTGTTAGATGAGGGATATGGGTTAGGTAGTACTTCACTTCAGACTCTTTTGGAGGCAATGGAGGAGCTCGAGTCAGACGATGATGATGCAACATCGCACATTGTCTAACTGACTGACTATCAATTTAAGGTAAAATAACCAGCTAACCTTGGAATATGCACCCTGTACCCAGGTCTCCAATTAGATGAGATAAAGTAAATAAAGGTTGAAAAACAAAACAAGATAAAGTGCATGAAAAGAGTAGAAACAAGAAACTTGTTACTGTGTATATATGTATATTCATTTTCAATCATCCTCTTACATATTTTGCTACAATGACCTTCTGAATTACTTCAGCATTTCATAGTTTTCTTGTATACGTATGATCAGATAACCCTAATGAATAATACTAATAAAGAAGATTTATGGAGCAAATTACTAAATCACAGGCAAGGTCTTTGATTGTGATATGGTTGCTTCTGTTTGGTCAATTGGGAATATGATCAACTGTTTTTGTTTCTCTTGCAGGAACAATTGGAAATATGATGGTTGGAAGTTGGAACTTCTTTTTGGTATATATATATTATATAGGCATAGCCAAAGAACATGCGAAGTGCGCGAACTACATCCTTCTTTTTTGTATATGTACTTGTGAAGGAAAAACACATTTATCTTTTGGGGCTTCTACAGTTTATAAAATGATATGTCTGTCAACTTTTGTGGTTATAATACGACAGACTATAGCCATTAATGCAGGTACTGAATCTACTGATGGAGCAGTTATCGGCTAAAAACATGTCTGCCAACTTTTGTATTTAATATTTATCATATATAATGGCAGATTCTTACTTATAGCTAGGAAAGTAACTTTGATTTTCCTAATCTAAGGATTCTAAGCTCAAGTTTACTCTACTTTTGTATGTATGTTAAAGATGGTCACTTGGGAAGTCATATAACTGATAATCTGATATAAGTTTGTGTTTTTACCCGATGGGTACCCGGACCCGGTAATTACCCGTGACCTTTACCGGGTCCGGTTCTGGGCCAACACATTATGGAACCGGCCCCGGAACCGCTAGGACCCGGAACCGACGCTGATATGTCGGGTCCAGTTCTGGGCCATGTACTACCCGGGAGGACCCGGACCCGTTGACAGCCCTAATCAAAATAATACCACCACACTATCTCTCTAATTTTGGCATAAAATTACAAAACTATGTTTTTATATATATACCCCAACATTATATGATTAGACTCGGTACAGATTCTCCAGGCTAGCTTAGTGAGAAAAGCTAGATTTATCTTTTCCAGATCCCTAAAAGCTAAACCACCTTGATCTTTAAGTTTACAAACTTTGTTCCAATCTATTGGATTGAAACCTCTGCTACTGTTGTATCCCAGAAAAATTTTCTTTCAATAGAAATAAGCTTATTGAGAAGATTAGTAGGTAACTTGAAAGTCCTCGTTTGATAAACTGGAACAGAATTTAGTACATGTTTAATCATGGTTGATCTTCCATCGAGATAAAGATGTAGAATTCCAAATAGAATACCTATTTTCAAAATTTTCTTGTATATAACTTTGAAAGATTCTTACTTGGTGTGACCTGGTATCAGCGGTGAACCAAGGTATCTCTCTTCAGAGATCATTCTTTTAACTCTAAATATTAGTTAAAGATTCAGCCGCACTAGGATTAGTGTCTTTACTAAAATGAACCGCTGACTTATCAAAGTCGATAACTTGACCAGATTGAGAACTAAAGTTATGAAGCAACAATTATTCACAAATGTGAGGTATGCTTGAGTGAAAATGAAGCAGTCATCTGCAAAAAGAAAATGATCAATGGCAGGTGGATTGTTAGCCACTTTAATACCTTGGTGTTGTTATTTTGTTGAGCAGAAATGAGATGCTTTGATAAGAATTCCATGAAAAGAATAAATAAGTAGGGTGAGAGAGGATTACCATGCATGATGCCTCTAGTTGGATTGAAATCTTCTCAAGGAGACCCATTTAACATGAGTAATTGAGAGGTTGTGCTTATACAATGAAAGACCAAGTCACAAAATTCATCACAAAAACCAAAATAATTAAGAATCGTAGCCAAGAAGCTCCATTGTAATCTGTCAAAGGCCTTTGACATATCTAGCTTTAGAGATAACCATCCTTGCTTACCTATTTTCTTCTTCATTGAATGTATAATTTATTGAGAAATTATTGTATTGTCACTAATTAATTTGCCAGGGACATAAGGAGCTTGAAATGGAGATGGAAAAATAATCATCTTCATTAATGGTTTCATTCTATCGACCAAAATCTTGGAGATGATTATATATGAAGTATTACATAGACCCATTGTCATATAATCAGCAACGCATACAAATTTCTTCTTCTTGGAAATGATGGAGATGCAAGTATGATTAATTTTTTTTGAGAAGGTGCTTGGTTTGAAAAAATCTGGTAACCACTGAACAAACATCCTCTTTTAGAATTTTCCATTGACTCTTGTAAAAACCTGCTTGAAATCATTCATGTCCAGGTGCACTCATGCTTTTGAGAGTAAAATGAATTTCTTCATGAGAAGACAGTCTTATAAGAATTACATTATCTTCTGCATTGATGATTGAAGGGATCACATTGTATAGACTTTCATATAGAGTTGGAACCACAAAAGTACTTATACTCTTGAAATGAAAAGTGAGGTATTGTGCAATTCTTCTCTAGTTTGAAGCCATTTGTTATTCTGATCTTTGATTGAATCAATGTTGTTCCTAATTCTCTTCCTATTTCTTTTGGTATGAAAATACTTACCGTTGTTATCAACATCCTTGATGAAATGATCTCATGATTTATGCTGATTAAATTCACACTTAAACTTGTGCCATTTGTTTAATTCTTGATTTATGATGGTAATCTGAAAGTGAGTGTTAGAGTATTGAACTTGATTAAAGTGAATTCAATTGTTGTTGAAGCTGGTCAACCTTATAATTTTATGTTACCAAAATATTCTATATTCTATATGAAAAGATCTCTTTTGGTAAACTCGAGACTGTTGACTAGCTGGTATCCAGGTGAGCCATTTACACTATTCTTCCAAGCTAGCAATCAGAGTAGAGCAAGTATAATCATTTAACCAAGTAAGAAATAATTTAAAAGGTTTCATAAAGTAGGAGTTGAATTATCAGCGATTAAAATAACACGACTATGATCACTCCTAACTTGTGTTAAGTAAAAAAACCTAGAGTTGGGAAAGTTTATGTACCAATCACCATTTTCTAAACCATATTTATTTTAGATTTTCTTTCTCATGTACTTAGATTGTTGATAGACCACGTATAGTTTCTTCTTATATAACTAATGTCTTCTAATCCACCGTCGTAAACTATTGTATTGACCCATTTTGTAGAGAAAGATGTTTGAGTATCAGTGTCAGCTAGATGGAAATTCAGGTCTCCTAACAAAATCCAAGAACTAGTGTTTGCTCTGCTAATTTGATGTATAATTCCCATTGATGTTTCTTCATATTGTAATTGGTATATCCATACATATAAGTGAGAAGAAACTCAGGCTTACTAGGGTCGACTTGAATGAGAAGATTAGACATGTTATTGCTCTTATCAACCACATCACATTGAAAGCCATTCTTCCAGAGTAGAACTAGGCCACCAGAGAGACCCTCGGGTTCAATGAACTCATAATCTGGGTACATTTAATGTTTCTTAAAAGGTTTTATTTTAGCTTTACTAATCTTAGTTTCACATAGGGAATATTATGTCAGAATCTGAATCCTAATTAGGTCACGAAGATGATTCCTAGTATTATTTTTTTTGAAGCCTCGAACATTCCGGGAAAGAATCTTCATATTTACTTCCTCAAAAACTCTTAAAGAGTGATAATAAACAAATATGAGAAGATAAAAAAAGATACAATGCATGGTTGAGACACAGATGAACTTTTTGAGTATGAATAACCTAATTAAGCAAGCAAGTTAAATTTTAAAACACCAGTTTGGAAAAATATATGTTAATGAAGAGGATAATAAGAATTTTATAAAAATTGTTTCTAATCAGTGATATATACATGAGTCTCCTTCAATGCTGTTGTAGATTTTCTTTGCTCCAGTTATAACTAGTTGAGTGGTTAGTGTCTGTGATGGTATTAGAAATGGTTTTTGGCGACGAACTTTTAACATTATTGACGTCTTCAGAAGAGAGGTGTCCTTTTCCAAGTATGTTTTCTTTAGCATCCTCAATGGTACTCGTTAAGCAGAAAATCCATATTTGGGCCAAACCGAGCGAAGCGAGGAAGAACCCTATATGATCATTTTTCTTTGTAAAATCTAAGTGATAAATTCACAAATCTAAGTGATGAATTGACACAAAAAGATCGGATTTATTTTTGGTAGTTACTTCGTTTTGGTTGTGTGCACCTGAAAATCCGAAAATACCCCTCCCTTTTAGTCTAATTACAATAACTCCTTATGTATCCTATTTTTAGAAGTATAATTGGAGAGAAAACTTTAATATAACATATCTAAAAATTAATATGTGCTTTGGAGTTTTACAAATTTTATCTCATTGGAAAGTTTAGAAAAAAATATACGCAATGAGTACAAACAACATTATCAATTTTAGAGTTTTACGAAAAATTCAGAGGTATTTATCATTTTAGGCACAATTTTTGAAAATTAAATATATATCGATTATGCAAACCATCACAAATGATACATAACAAATTATGCACCCATATTTTGGTTTATGCATCAGCTAATTTTCCGTTGCAACTAATAAAACGGTGTACTCCCCCGTTTCAAGAAAAGTGATACTTTCACTTTAGGCACAATTCTCGAAAATTCAATGCATAGCCATTATGTAAACCACTATAAATGATGCATAACACGTCATGCAACCATATTTTAGTTTATCGATCGACTAATTTTCCGTTTCTGGAAAAATGATACTTTCACATTCCGTTTCAGAAAAAGTGATACTTTCGCTCTGTTTCAGGAAAAGTGATACTTTTGTTCCGTTTCAGAAAAAGTGATACTTTTGTGAAACGGAGCGAAAGTATCATTTTTTCGGAAACAAGACAAAAATATCACTGTTTTGAAGACGGGCCAAAAATAGTCGCAGATAAACCCTATCTTCAGATTCTTCTTCGATCGACCCTCCGCCGTGGAAACGGTTGTACTAGTTATAACTACCTCATCTTCTGGAGGATCGAAAACTGTTGCTTTGGAAAGAAAATTGAGCTTTTTTGGCTGCAGGAGTAGCAATAGCTGCAGTACTGATAATACTTTTCCTCGGGTTACCAAAGAAATAAAAATTTTCGTGAGCCTTAACTAGGTAATTGGCAACATCCGTACAAGAAGCTTTTGAGTGCTTAATGACATAGAAAATTGGGCAGATACTCTTAGGCTGTCTCCCATAAAAGAATTTTTGCCATACTGAAATACCAAGATTGGTGATAGTTTTCACTTCCCTCCCGAGTGGCATTGAGATATTTATATTGACACATATTTTAACATGATCACTGCCAATTGGGATTGCATCCTTGGGTTCTATTTCTGTCACCTCTCCTATTATCTCATCCATCTTAGTAACTCAATATATAATCATGTGCTCAGGCAACATGTATTTGAGGTGGATCTAGAATTTTTGAAAACCCCAGTGCTTCTCGGTATAATCATGTACCACAACAAGTGTTTAATAAAATTCCACGATCTTTCATCAATGACATAATTAAGAACATCCCACTTGCTAAACTAGAAAATCATTAGATTTGGATCAATCTTAATGAATCTTAATTCTTCCTGACCTATGAATGGCCAAGTAAATTCGATATACCTTTCCAATATGTCATAACTCATTCTTCCTTCTATCATAACCATTCCAATAACGCTGGCTTCCCATATTGATTCATCCTCTTCATTAACCTTGTCCAGTTGAAATGCAACAATTTCACTAGTATCTCCCAAATCAAGTGTTTCTTGTTGAAAGTTATTAACTAAATAGCCAACAATTTCACTAGTATCTCTCAAATGTATCATATATAAAATTCAAGTTCGGTCAAAAATATGGTCAATTGTTTGTAAGTCGGCAGTAGTACAAGACTACATACGTACATGTATAATTTGATTTATTAATATGATTCGGCATTGAAAATTCAGCATATATTATATCATAAAAATATGTTTTTACCTGAGGAATGACATGATTTGTGATATAAAGTGATTATATAAAATAATATATGTACTATTAGCATAACCAAGCCGTTGGATCAGCGGTTTAGGGACGTAATATGCAACCTACGATGCACGGGCTCGAAACTTGACTGCTTAGATTTTTGGAGAAAATAAAAATAAGAATTTGAAAAACTAAAACCCGCCTGTTTATGGTGGGTTTGTTTGCAGAATTCACGATTTCCGGGATTTATAACTTCATGGGATTACAAATTATAGGATTCCTGTAAATCTCTCGTATGTTTGGTAGCTCATTCAAAATTGGTAGATTCATAGAATTATCTTGTTTTAAAGTACATATATCATTTGCTATTACCCTTACAATCCTAAAATTGTACATGTATGAGATTTAAAATTAAAAGAAATGGGTCCATAAATCCCTTGATAAGTTTTGCCACCAAATCTTAGGGGGAGGGGTCGGACTCCATATGGAGGATTTTCTGTAAAACTGAATCCCGCGGAAAACTGATTTCAGGGATTTGGGCAACCAAATATAATGAAGGAAACGTAATTCCACCAAATCCCATGAACCCATAAATCCCACCTTTGAAAATCTACATCCAAACCAACCATTACATTTTTGAAAAAAAAAAAGAATCGAGTCGGGATTAACTCGCTTGAGTTAGGCCGAGTTGGATAATCAGGTTTGCGAACTGAATTATTCGTTTCAGCCACAAAAGTTACGTACCCTATTCAGAGTTGTAATTGAACGACCGAATAATTTGTTCCCGACCAGTTCCGAAAAGTTTATTTAGGATTGGGTTACCAGAATCAAAAGTCAAGACGTAAAATGTTGGATCTTTTTATTCTGAAAATACTTTTTCAAATTGTATACCTAAACAAAGTTATTGCTTTTTTATTTATAGAAATGGAAAAGTTGATTTTGGATGTGTATCCAAACAGGTTGTAAGTGTATAATTAAATGAATTTTTCCGCCATGACAAAATTCGGAAAAGAAAATTGATAGTTTGCGCCCAACGACAGCATCATTGTTGTTAACGACCAAAAAATTATTGTTACCAATGCAGGCTCGCCTTCTAGAGAACCATTAAACTTTGTCTTGACAGGGTACTAGCCTACCCTGGTAGCATTTCGGCTTGGGTGAGACTTCTTTTGCTCCCAACTATTACACTGCCGGTCTATAGACCTAAGTGTTCCGCGGAAGAGAAATCTAGTACGAGAAGGCGACTACTAGTTAAGGCCATTAATCAGGCCCTTTCTGATTGGAAAGAGGTTAGTAGTGGTTTAGCTTTAGTGCATGAAATGCTACAGCATCCTGTACCTTTGCCACGAAAACAACACCTTAAAAAGAAACTGGATGGCGCCAACTTGAATTCCTGTAAGAAGAAGATAAGTTGTTGGCACTTTTCAGCAGCAATTAGAGTTTTGTCTTCCAGTGATGTTGCTCCTCGCAACGAATCCACTTTCACAGAATTACAAGCTAAACATCCAGCAACATCATACCCCTTTGTTCCACCGGAACCGGTTAGTATTGACTCCATTGTTGTTGATCCTAAGGAAGTTCTTGGTGCCATTAAGAGTTTCCTAAGAGGAACCTCTTGTCGCCGTGATGGTCTGCGTGCACAACATTTATTGGATGTTTTGAGCGGAGCGGCTTCATCTGTGGCGGATGATTTGTTAGCTTCAATCACAGGGGTGGTCAATTTATGGATGGCAGGGAAATGCCCTAGTGGTTAGGAGATTTCATCGCTAGTGCACCCCTTACACCATTGTTGAATCCGGGTGGTGGTTTAAGGCTCATAGCCGTTGGTACAATTTGGCACATACTGGTCTCAAAGGTTGCCTCTTTCTCTGTTGGTAAGGCTATGACTTCTTACTTGGGAGACCACAAATTTGGAGTTGGTGTGCCTGTTGGTGAGAGTATTTTACATGCTGTAAATAGCTTGCTGGAGTTGAAAGGTCAGTCTATTGGTTTGTCAATGCTGCTTGTTGACTTCTCCAATGCCTTCAACATGGTAAGCATGACTCATCTCATAAAGGAAGTTCAACTCCATTGTCCAGGTATTTCACGTTGGGTTGAATTTTGCTGTAATATGCCAGCTAGGCTTTATGATGACCAATACATTCTATCCTCCGCCCTTGGTGTTCAACAAGGTGATCCTCTCGGTCTTTTATTGTTTGCCTTAACCCTCCACCCGCTTGTGAAAACCATTGCTTCACAATGCAAATTCGATTTGCATGCTTGGTACCTTGATGATGGCACTATTATCGGGGATACTCTTGAGGTGTCTAAGGCTATGAAAATCATTGAGTCTGAGGGCCCGGGTAGAGGTTTACATCTCAACATCAAGAAAACATAGGTTTTTTGGCCTACCGCTAATCCTAGAAGTTTTGATGTAGATGTGTTTCCTCAGGATATTAGAAGACCTACTGATGGTGTTAAACTCTTGGGGGACCAGTGAGCCTATATTTGAACTTTATTAGCAATATGGAGGTTGCTAGAGTTCATAAGATTATTCAGCTAATGTATTCCATCAAAAAACTCAAGGATCCTCAGAGCCAGATGTCACTTCTTCGCAATTGTACCGATGTGTCTAGATTGTACTTTTCTTTGCGTACTACCAATCCTGCAGCCTTACAACATGCCACAGATTTATTTGATGATCAGTTATTTCAGTACTTGAGACTATTAGTCACGGGTGATGGATCAGTTTTGGGCCGTTGAAACAGCGAATGGATACTCTCCCTATCAAGGAAGGTGGCCTTGGTATTTATACTATGGCGGATGCCCGGAAGTATTGTTACTTGGCTTCTCAGAGTCAAACGGTTTCAGTTCAGAAGGTGATTCTTGGTAATCTCTTTCCTTCGGACAAAGGTTCTGCTTATCAGTCGGCTCTTCAGAACTTCATCCAGGTATGTGGTTTACCTTCTAATTATTGTGTTGATGATATTGCCCCCCTTCCATGCACTCCATGGCAGTCACCTATTTTGACTCAATTAAGAAGCAAATCTGATGAGCGATTAATTCTTACATATTTACTACCCAAAATTAGATTGTTGGTGTTTATTTTGGTATTTATTGTGTTTTTGTAGGTAAATGAATAAAATGGGCTCTTCCAAGAAAATCGGCTAAAACTAGGATTCCAAGAAGAAAATATGGACTACGGAGTACAGGGGTCTTGGATACTTTTGGATCTAAATGGGATAGGCCCAATTTAAGTTAGTGAAGGAGATGATGGGCTGAAGTTGGATTAAGAAATTAACTTTCTCGGGAATTTTGGTCTCGTGGATTTTAGGATGAAGGACTTAGTGATTAGTTCTCGAAAGATTTAGGAGGTATCACGAAAAATGAAAAATCCTACTCAATAATTAATGTACGAGGTATGTCGACATGGTGGAGGAAGAAAGGAAACTACATATCTTTTGAAACTAAAGAAGATTGATTTTGAGCATAATATATACTTCAGCACATTAATACATGACATCTGTTTTGGAATTGAGATAATGACAAAATGAGTACTTACCTCGTATATAAGATCAGTATGTGCTCATATAATATTTTATTTCCCATGAAAAGAAAAGCAAGTGGTCGGACATGTTGCGAGTCTTTATTAGGTAATATTGTGTATTCTTAGACAAGTGCCACACTCCCATTGGACATGACATGTGGAAGAGAATTAAAAGATGAAGGTTAGATTTTGTTGAAATCTATATATTGATGTCGAGAACAGGAAGGGGGAGGATGGGAGAGCCGGTGAGCCGGTAGCTAGTTTCACAATTTTCTTTTATTTCTTCTATTTAGTTTTCTTTGTAATAATGAGGAACTAGAATCACATGCTTGGATTATGGAGGAAGCGTTGTTCCAATAATAAAGTGGTATTTTCTTATTAATTTATTATTGCAATTTCTTTATGATTATTTTCACTGAACTATAATTGATTATAAGATTTTGATTAATTAGTTGTGTTCTCTCTTGATGGTTCATGCTTAGCTTAGAGCTCTTGATGTTCCATACTTGCGATTAACAATTAATATTTTGGAAATCTAATATTGTCAATATCTTAGAATCAAATTGAACGTGTGAATTGCATAAATATTGTTATTAACTGAATCACTTAAAAATTGGTCAATGGTGGAATCCATAGTCTCAGTTCTTTCCATAATCTTAAATATTAAATTAATCTTCACAAGTCCGAGAGAACGACAACCTTCTTACCACTATATAAAATTCGATCAAATTTTGGCGCCGCCGACGCGGATTTGTGTATAGATTTGTTTTTAGGTTTTTTTTTTTTTTTTTTGTTTTTACGCCTTTTGGTATTTTTGTTTGCTTTCGGATTCAGAGCTAAGCTAGAGAAAACGAAAAAGTGCTAAAAAGAAAAAGCAAGGCCGAAGAAGGAAAGAAAAGAGAAATCCAAAGGAGTGAAGAAAAAAATATTCCTTGTAGATACTTATTTCTTTTTATTTTTAGAAACTGTAATTAGAGTTTTTATTTTTGTAATCTTTTATTTTTTTTGGACACTTTTTGAATTATATTTTTGGACGTCGGACATTATTTTTTTTTTAAACCCTACGGAAGGGTAGTTTTAAATAAACTGTTTGCAAAGAAGGATGGCGATTACGATATCGTCTCGGCCGCTTGGGTTCGTACATGACATAGGAGTCGTGGCCCGAGTCGACTTCAACGGTTCATCCCCCTTCTGGAACGGGAGGTAAGAATTCTAAACACCCGTGAATCCCCTGTCAGCGGGTTTACTGGATGATTTCATATGCATATATGTTGAGGACCTGAAATCAGATTTAATTTTCTAGTAAAGGGAAAGGCCTGGCCAAATCAAGATAAGGACTCAGATTTCATCACCGTTTCCTTCTTTCCCGCCTTAGGAACACGTAACCTACGCGAACCTAAGCCTTAAAATTTGGACTAGAACGAGACTGATAGGGTAACGAGCTTATTAGGAAAGTCGTTCGGAAAATATTGGTTACTCTTTTGAGCATACTTTGAAGTTCATGATGGTTTCTGTGAGTTGAATACGCCGCCTTGTAACGCCGGTGAGGCCTTGGGTATCAAAGCTCCACTGAGCTTCCCTCGTCTCTATTCAACTTACTTTAACTCGGATTGATTCCAAAGAGGTTTGCTCAGATTGTAACGAATTTCTTTTCGAAAGAATAGAAGCTGATCTAGAAACAATTTAAGTGGACCCATCATGCTTTTTGTTTGCTAGATAAAATAGGCTTATTGTGGTCGAGCCATCCTTCTTTGTGCTTGTTTAGAATTCCCTTGCAGTTAGGATGTCGAACTGGTATAGCCAATACAATGATTATTCGACTGAGCAACATGAGCATTACTCTTTTTATGACCAGAGTGTGAATAGTGGTTGGGAATGCCAAACTTTTGAAGGATATGGGTCATACCATGGTGAGCCCACTTACTATCCACATGCCCACCGGTCATACGAGCAAGATTCTTATAATTCCGCTCCTCTAGATGAAGCACGTAAGATACTTGAGTCAACGCGTAAGTTACTTGAGTCGACACATAAGTTAGCGGACACAAGTGACTTAGTTATGGACGAAAGAACGGTAAAAATGAGTGAAACTTCTTTAGAAGATACCCTCTGGAAGTTAGCTGAGTCAACATGTAAGTTAACTGAGTCAACACGTGAGTTTTCTGAGTCAACATGTAGGCTTGAATTAGATACGGAAGAAAGAGAAGCTCGAATTACTCGTGATCACCAATACATTCTTTCCTATATCACCCGTGAGAATGAGGATAATTTTTATAATAATCAAGATGAAGAGGTTAGAATTGGTAACACTACTTGTTTAGATGAGGTTCGATCATTTTCATGTTATTATAATGATGATTATGATGAGGATAGTATTGATGAAGAACATGAAATATGTAGGCATGGTGATCAGGAATTTGTTACTCCGATTGAGCTTTATAATGATAGTTTTGTTTCTAGTACAAATCCAAATAATATTAATAATTATTCACCTATTCAAAAGGATGAGGATTTGACTAGGGATACCACCGTTTTAGACGATGTAGTTCATGATCCTTTAGCCCACAGTGTGTTGGATAATCCATTATTAGATGTGCCTATCAGTGAATCCGAGGAAGTAACTTTGATTAACACCTTAGTTAATGAGCCTTTACTAGAAACTTTCTCTGATAATCCTTTATATGATTGTGATGATGGTTTAGAGGAACGAGTTTATTTTAAGCGATTTAGAAACAACAGTCTTAGAAAAAGAAAGTGAACTCGTAAAAATGAGTGAGGATGCACCTGATTACAACTTAGAAGAATCAATTGACCATTTTCAGGAATCTAATGATTTAGAAATTAGGGAAATTGTGACTAGTCTACCTAGAGACACTGAAAACTCTAAGTTTGGGGGTGATTATCACTTTCCTGGTGCCTTACCTTTAACTCTTAGAAAGTTCCCTCGTGTAGGACTTGACATTTGTTCCTCAACCATCTTACAAGATTATCTTCATACACTTTTTCCTGAACCTAGTTGTGTCCATAAGAGAGCTCAGTTTTTAGAAACCCATCCTCTGGTTGATGTGGTTAACCCAGGCTATGATACCAAGATTGGCTTTGTTTTCCCACCAAAAAATTTTCTTCCAATTGTGGGAACATATGATTTTCAAATGTGTCGGTTATTAAGTTTCGAGACTAAACCTAATTACTTTAGGAGAATAGGGTCGACACATTTTCTTAAGGTAGACCACCTCTTTCATTGTGGTCAGCTGTGTGAGTCAAATCTGATTGACTTAGAGGATCCCCAATTATTCAGGCTTTTGTTATGCGCTTGTAAGTTCTTAGTTGAGTATTTCCATACTCTTCAGCCTGATCTTCAGAATGCCTTTGAGGAAATCCAACCGATGAAATCTTTTTATTTAGACCCTTTTATAGAGCCTGAACCTGAACCACAACTAGATGTAGTTGTCTTAAACAAGGGTATGTTCGATGTATTCTTGGTTTGTTGTAGTTTCCTCTTCTTGTGGTTAGCACTTTTTGATCCAGATGACCCACATTTATTCCGACTACTGCTATATGATCCTATGAGGTGACTAATTCTTCCAATGTCTGGCTGAAGACTCTAAACTTAGAACTTCTTGGGAGGTAAGCCAATCTCATGCAACACGGTAATATCTTTCCTTAACTCTTTTGCTTCAAGTGGTAACAGTTTCTCCTTGTTCATGTTTTTAATTTTATCTTTAGAACATTGAGGACAATGTTAGATTTAAGTTTGGGGGTAAGGGAGAAACTTTTTAGTTGCAATAAATAAACTCCAGAGCCTAGAAATTTATGCTTATTAAGGATGGCACTAACCAATCTAAGTGGATGGAAGCATCTTGATTGTAGGAGTTGAGGAACCAATCTGACTAGATGGAAACATCTAAAGAGTCTATTCATAAAAGCACAGAGCTCACGTGTTAGAATTAAAAAAAAACATGGTAGTTTCGCCATATCTCGTTGAATCCGAATCCTTCTGTTTTTATTTTTTTTTAAGTGATTTGGTGGGGCACACGATTCAAGTTGTTACCATTGCTAGGGTGAAATAGAGTGATTGAGATACCAAAAATAAAATAAAAATATTGAGACCAGACCATCAGACCAACCGGAATAAATTCAATAAAGTGGACCACTGGTGCCTTTGTATATGCTAGTTGTGTTGACCTAGAGTTAGGTTTATCGACCACTGTTCCCTTGTATATGCCAGTTGTGTTGATATTAGTCAGACCGGTATCTCGTCCATTAGGATAGGTTCATCTTGGCAGAGGCCTTCAGACATATATGGGAAACACCGTTCACTTTAAACCATCTATTTTTTTCTCTTTATCCATCTTCTTAATCTTTCCATGTGATTGGTTGACTCCGGTTATGATGTCCAGAAACTATCTGAGTAGAGCTCTATCACTTATATATGAATTTTAGTATACTGAGTGCAAACTCGTGTACATCAATTGGAATTTCGCATCAGGGTACTTCCTCCTGTGGTCAATGAGAGTATGCCAACCAAGGAGATTCTTTAGTGCCTTTCAAGGTTCTGCGTAGATAGCTAGGGTCTGGAGTAAAGGTTTTGTGGGTACACCTCTGGTAAACTCTCCCGAGACTATAACTCGGTCACTAGTGCCACCTAGTGAGTTTTTATTTTCTAGAATAAATTTGCTTGAGGACTAGCAAAATATAAGTTTGGGGGTGTGATGAGCGATTAATTCTTACATATTTACTACCCAAAATATATATTGTTGGTGTTTATTTTGGTATTTATTGTTTTTTTGTAGGTAAATGAATAAAATTGGCTCTTCCAAGAAAATCGGCTAAAACTAGGATTCCAAGAAGAAAATATGGACTACGGAGTACAGGGGTCTTGGATACTTTTGGATCTAAATGGGATAGGCCCAATTTAAGTTAGTGAAGGAGATGATGGGCTGAAGTTGGTTTAAGAAATTAACTTGATCGGGCATTTCGGTCTCGTGGATTTTAGGATGAAGGACTTAGTGATTAGTTCTCGAAAGATTTAGGAGGTATCACGAAAAATGAAAAATCCTACTCAATAATTAATGTACGAGGTATGTCGACATGGTGGAGGAAGAACGGAAACTAAATATCTTTTGCAACTAAAGAAGATTGATTTTGAGCATAATATATACTTCACCACTTTAATACATGACATCTGTTTTGGAATTGAGATAATGACAAAATGAGTACATACCTCGTATATAAGATCAGTATGTGCTCATATAATATTTTCTTTCCCATGCAAAGAAAAACAAGTGGTCGGACATGTGGCGTGTCTTTATTAGGTGATATTGTGTATTCTTAGACAAGTGTCACACTTCCATTGGACATGACATGTGGAAGAGAATTAAAAGAGGAAGGTTAGATTTTGTTAAAATCTATATATTGATGTCGAGAACATGAAGGGGGAGGATGGGAGAGCCGGTGAGCCGGTAGCCAGTTTCACAATTTTCTTTTATTTCTTCTATTTAGTTTCCTTTGTAATAATGAGGAACTAGAATCACATGCTGGGATTATGGAGGAAGCGTTGTTCCAATAATAAAATGGTATTCTCTTATTAATTTATTATTGCAACTTATGATTATTTGCGCTGAACTATAATTGATTATAAGATTGTGATTAATTAGTTGTGTTCTCTCTTGATGGTGCATGCTTAGCTTACAGCTCTTGATGTTCCATACTTGCGATTAACAATTAATATGTTAGAAATCTAATATTGGCAATATCTTAGAATCAAATTGAACGTGTGAATTGCATAAATATTGTTGTTAACTGAATCACTTAAAAATTGGTCAATGGTGGAATCCATAGTCTCAGTTCTTTTCATAATCTTAAATCTTAAATCAATCTTCACAAGTCCGAGAAAACGACAACCTTCTTACCACTATATAAAATTCGATCAAAATTCCAAACCAATTTACTATGTCTGCAAGAGATTCTATTTTGTGGGAGTGTAATCGTGTTAAGCATGCTAAAGATTACCTGTTGTCCGTACCCATTAGTGGTTTGAATCAATGCCTTGGTCCTAGACAGTTTCGAGCTGTTGTTTGTTACCGTCTTGGTATTCCCTTGTTTGTTAAAGGTGGCCCATGTTCCAGCTGTAATATACCTATGGATATTTTTAGGGATCACGCTCTTCATTCTGCCGAGGATATTGGGATCAAATTCCGGCATGACCAAGTACGTGATGTCGTAGTTGACATTTGTCACAAAGTTGATGTGCTTGTACGTAAAGAAGCGGATCTTGGGCTTCATTCTGATGATAACAGGGATTTACGTCCTGCTGATATTCTTGTTCTTAATTTGGAAAATGACCAAGATGTTTGCATGAATGTTACATGGGTTTCTCCTTTCACGGGTGATGGCACTCGCGCTTTTGTACCAGGCTAAGCTGTTGCCAAGCTGTCCAGCGTAAACGTAACAAATACCGGATCAATGCACTTGACACGGTTATGGTTTGGGAGTCTTAACTTTTACCACGTTGGGGGAACTTGGGGATGATACTTTATGTTTTTTTAAGAGACTGAAGAATTGTCTAGTTAGTAATGATATTAGTAGAGGGGCTGGGAAATTTCTTTTCTATAGGCTAGGTATTGCTATTCAGAAGGGAGTTGGTGCTCAGCTTGTTTCTAGACTACCAACTAAAGTCATGTACGATTCTATTGATTAGATACTTTTGTCTAGTATATACTAATTGTTTATGTTTTAATAAAAAAAATATTTTTTTATTTTCTCAATTTTATAAATGTTATAAATAAATTCTCAGACGTCCTTTACTCTCAACCCATATCCATCTTACACATATTATTCTCGCCAAGTTTTTACATCAAACAAGATGATAATTGAAACTCAATACTTGATTCTCATTCATTGTGGCCCCACTTTTTGATGATGTGGATTGTTACGGTAAGAGCATTGGAAAATAGAACATTCTCCTTGATTCTGACCCACTGTCAATTAAGAAAAGAAATATGTTTAGACCTTAATCTATCAGCAACCAAAACCACCCCATTACTCCACTTCGCATTTTTTCATCGGCTAACTGCTTCCTACAAACAAACCCATATTCTCCAACTTCTTCTTTGTTGACGAAAAATATTCTAACAGTTCTATTCTTCATTCACCACTGTTCAGATCTCTCGGTTAGGTTTCTTCCTAGTATTTTGTTCTTCGGTGCGCACGAAGATGGTATAAGGATTTCAATATCATCGAAGATTTCCCAATCGATATATCTAAAGTCCCAAGAGGTGATTCTCTATTTTTACCTATGAAGCAAACTTATTTAACTAATCTTTGATTTTATGATTTAAACTTCGTTTTTTTAACTTTAGTGCTTCTGATTAAAAGCTTTGGTTTGAAGACTACTATCAACAATCTATCACGCATCCTGATAAAGCCACAATCTTCAGTATTTCATACCAACAAGGTTTCGGTTTCATCCGATTTAGTTTTAGTTAAGATTTTAAATTCATTTGGACTATTAATTTTGCAGGTTTTCTCAAAAATTTCAGTTATGTGTAGTACAATTGGATGCATCGCTCTTCTTAAAACATTTGATATACTGCAGCCTGCAGGTACATGCATTTAATCATCGTCATTTTAGTTTTCCAATTTTGATTTCAAAAAGTTGTATTTCAAACTGATAGAGAGATAAGATCTTCCAGAATTTTGATTTTGATTTACAATTTGACTATCTTATTAATCTGTTTGCTGTAAAAGTTATTGAAAAAGTGAACTTCCCGGAGTTGAAATTGTGTCCTTCAATTACCTTTGCATCCATGCTCTTATAATTTGAAGTTTTCATTCTCGAAAGAAAGAAAGATTATGATTTTTAATCACGTATAATCTATTTGGGTTCATGTTTATCAACGTTTCAGATGAGGACTTCTTTAGATGTTTCTGACTGTTGCACCTTAAATGTTTGTTAAATTGGTCCGACAAAAAAGCATTGCCAGTGTTTGCACTTTAAATTAACATCCCCTCTATAGTCAGTTAGTGAAATCGATGGTTTTGCATTTTTTGGTTGGTTTCCAGTTATATTTTGCAGGACATAGATGACTTCAGAGACGAGATTGAAATGAACGAGATGGATATGTTTTGAGTGTTAAAGCACAGGAGTTTTGTTTGTTCATATTTTTGATATGTTTGTTGCAGACATCATTTGCATCGGATGGTGTTAAGAAATGTTCTTATATATCGTTATAGGGCCGCGACATTTCAGTTTGGTTAGTAAATCATCAAAAAAAAATTATTTAATTGAAAATAATTCTTCTTATTTTCATTATCATGAGCTTAGCATGAGTTTATTATTCAAGATACAAATTATTTTGCTACCGATCCTCTGTACTTTTTTTTTTGTAAGTTGAAATGTAATAAAACAGACTAACTTAGGGTATTAGTAACCCTTACATCATTAATAGTAGAGCCATCTAATGTTGGGCTAATTACTCCTACTAGATTTATCTACTTCTAAAGCTTGCAAAATACAAGGAGGAGGTTCATTTCTCCAATTAACAGTAGTTAGAAAAGATTTTTCCTCTTTGGCTAGGATATCAACTAGGTTGTTTGCTGATCTAGGAATATAAAAAAAACCCAAAAAGTTTTGACAAAGATTAAATTCTCTCTTAACTGCATCCATAATAGACTGAATCTGCTAAGAAATTTGGGATGTTTCCCCATTCAGGTAATCAAAAAAGTTCTTGAAATCTCCCTCCACATTGAAGTTAGCCGGTCCTTCTGTCGCCCAATTTTCTTCCTGTAGCATCCTTAGTGCTTCTGCTTCTTCTGGGGTTGAGTCTGTGAAAGATCCTGCTCTGCCCTGTTCGAATTTCCCCCGCATTATTTCTGAGGATTAAAGAAAAACCTGCTGGTTCATGAATAGAAACCCATGATGCATCCGGGTTAAGAGTCTTTTTTGATTGTCTAGGAGCTTTCCATCTAGGTTTTTCGACTGTTTCAGGTGGGGTTTCCTTGGTCAACAATTGATCTTTATCCCAAAAGTCTAAATATCTTTGTATTTCTAAGGCCAGTTGAGAATGTGTTTGCTTTTGGTTTTCAAAGGATCTATTGCATCTTTCCTTCCAAATATACCAGATCTTTGTCATAATTATTTCTATAGGGATGATTGTATCTGCTTTTCCTACCCACTCTTTACAAATATCCACAAAGGTGGTAGATCTTTCAAAATTCAAATTAACTGCATATGGCTCAGATGCCCAAACTAACTTTGAAGTACAATGAATAAAAATATGCTCTATGGATTCATGTTCCATACAACCAAAGGTACAGTTGGGAGTTTTATCTTCCATAAATCTAGAAAGCTTCAGATTAGTAGAAACAGCATTTTGTAAACACTTCCAAATGAAAATCTTAATTCTTTGGGATATATTTATATTCCATAAACTTTTCCAGAAAGAATCTGGTAGCCCTAGGTTATAGTTGTTCATTGTTCTTTTATTTAGCTTGTTGTACATGGATTTGACTGTAAAATTTCCGGATTTTGTGAGTAACCATCTCAGTTTATCCGGTTTGGCTAAAGCAGTTCTAATGTGACAAATTTGTCTAGCAATGTGACCAGGGAACAATTCACAGATTGGGTTAGAATTCCACTTCTTTGTGCTGGGATCTATAAGGTCCTTCACAAGTGTTAAATGAGAGTTATTTTCAGTTTTGTAATTACTAAGGTTTTCGTCTAGTTTAGGGATCCAGTTATCTTCCCAAAAATTAATATTGTTGCCATCTCCTACTTCGCAAATGCTATTTTGTTCTACTAGTTTAATTCCCTTGCTTATACATTTCCAAATCCAAGAGCTAGAGGTTGGGGTTTTAGCTCTAAAAACAGAAGACTTTCTAAAGTATCTAGGTTTCAGTTGTGTTACCCAAAGGGCATTGGGTTCTGTCAACAATCTCCAATCTAATTTAGCTATTAATGCTAAGTTGAATATATGAGCATTTCTAAATCCTAGACCACCTTTGTTGATTGGTTTACATAAACAAGAATAAGATTTAGGGTAGTAGCCTTTGTAATTGGTTTCTTTTCCCCACCAGAAGTCTCTTTGTAAGGCGTCAATTTTGTTAGTAATTTTCTTGGGAAGGATAAAACAGCTTATTTGATAACTATCCATACTTGCCAGAGTTGCTTTATTTAAAACCATTTTGCTGGCTTGAGCTAAGACTTTACCTATCCATCCTTGCACCTTGTGTTCCATTTTTTCTATGATTCCTTCGAAGAGTTTTATTTTTTCCTTATCTATGAAAAGAGGGGTTCCTAAATAAGAATCCTTAAGGTCAATTTTATTTATTTTTAGAAGTTTGCTAATCATTCTTTTATGCTTAGGTTGAACCTTTTCACTGAAAAAAACTCCTGATTTTTCAAAGTTAATCAACTGTCCTGAAGCCTTACTAAAAACATCAATTATATGCAAAATATTATGACATTCTCTAAGATCAGCCCTAATGAAAAGCAAGCAATCATCAGCAAAGAATAAATGGGATATTGGGTTGTTCTTAGGAGTTAACTTAATACCATGAATTATCTGTTCTTCTTCACTAGTTAGAAGTAATCTAGAGAAGATTTCCATGCAAATAATGAAGAGATAAGGGGATAGAGGGTCCCCTCGTCTAAGACCCCTAGTTGGTTTAAAGTAACTCCCTGGACTGCCATTGAGTAAGACAACTATGGAAGTAGTTGAAATACATTGATATATTAGGTAGCAAAAGTCCTTATCAAACCCAAAGGCCTTCATTGCAGAGATTAAGAAATCCCAGTTGACCTTATCAAAGGCCTTAGACATGTCTATTTTGATTCCCATTCCAGCGCGTTTCACTTTTTTCTTTTCTTAAAAGAGTGAATAAGCTCTTGCGTAATGATTATATTGTCAGAAATCTGTCTTTTGGAAAGGAATGCTGCCTGAAATGGGGATAATATGTTGTCTAAGATTGGTTTCATTCAATTTGGTAGAATTTTTGCTATTATTTTATAAGTGGTGTTGTAGAGTCCTATTGGCCTAAAGTTGCTAGGGTCTTTAGGATGTCTAACTTTGGGAATGAGAAATAAAAAAGTTTTGTTGAATTCCGAGTGTAATTCACCAGTTTTAAAGAAGTGTTGAATGGCAGCAACAACTTGAGCACCTACAATTTCCCAGTTGAGTTTGAAAAAACTAGTTGGGAATTCGTCAGGTCCTGGAGACTTATTTGGTTTTAGTTGTTTAACTACTAACCAAATCTCATCAGCAGAAGGGATGAAGTTCAGAGTTACATTTTCTTCTAAGGAAACGCTAGGTTGTATAGAGTGAAAAAGATCTAAATTAGGAGGAGGGGGGACAGGTGGAGCAGAAAAAAGGCTTAAGAAGAAATTTGAGAGTGTTTCTTGAATATTTGATCTTTTAAAGGTAATTTCGTTATTGTACATTCTTATGCATTCTATATTGTTCCATTTCCTTCTCTTTAAGGTTTTCGTGTGGAAATTTTTTGTGTTTTTCCCCCTAGATTAACTAAATTGTCTCTAGATTGTTGTTTTGCTATTGCTTCTTGTGTATCATAAAGTTTTTCTAAATGGGATAATTTTTCTTTTATCTTTTCTTCTTTTTTATGAACATAAATAGAGTTATTCAGGTTATTTATTTGGTTTAGGGTTTTCTTTATTTGTTTAGAAGGTAAGCCAAATATATTCTTTTTCCAGAAATCTAGATTGGTTTGAAGGGTTTGGATATCGAGAATCAGTGACAAAGGTGGGTTATCTCTAATGTCATGAGTCCAAGTTTCTCTAATTGTTTCCACACTAGAGTTTTCTTTTTTCCAAGTATCATAAAATTTGAAAGTATATTCAAGTTTGGTAAAGCTGGTGTCTAAAGTTAGTGCTAGAGGACTATGATCAGAGCCTACAGCCACTAGGTGTGAAAGTTCAGCTTTTGGAAACTGCATATTGCATTCAGCGTTTGCAACTTCTCTATCTAATCTTTCTTGAATATTGGCTAATCCATCCCTATGATTATTCCATGTAAATTCATATCCTCAAAAACCTAAATCTAGTAGTCCTGCATTACTTAAAATGTTATGGTAATATTCACAATCAGATTTTTTAAGGGCAAATTAATAAAGTAACCAACTTCAACACCCCTAATTAATAAACCGGCCGTTTTCTCAAAATGTTTTATAAACTGGCCTTTCCGTTATTTATTTCATACGGTCCCACCAAGATGGTCCAACAAGTTGACTTAGTCAATTTCTATACTTAAAATGACCACCATATCCTTCATCTAACCCTTGTATCTTCTCTTTGGTTTTTACATTGTCGAGAGTCTATTTTGAAAAAAATTCTAAAGCCAGGAACGGAGAAGCAGCGACCTTCATCTTCTGATTTTAGTTAGAGTTTGAAACAAATGGGATGAACCACCAGAAGATTTTCTTTGTCTCAACTGTTCTTAGTCTCTCCCTTTCTCTCAATTGTTCTTAGTCTCTCTCTTTCTCTCTGTTCGTAATCCTTGTTAATTCAGTTAGTTGTATTTTTTGATAATACTTTAATTGAATTGATTCAGTTTGAGACAATGGGTTTGTGTTAATTCATCATATGCATGTTCGTTTGGATCTAATTTCAACAATTAGGGTTCTGGATGTTGCATTGGGGATTCCTTAATTAGGGTTCTTCAGAAATTAGGGGATTGCGTTAATTAGGATTTTTAATTTTATCAATTAAATGGGTACTGCTGCCATCATGATTAACAGTGGTTGATAAGAAAATCATTTGGGTTTGAATCAGTAACAATTTGGTTGGATTTTGGATGAGTTTTGTTGCTGGTATGGTAAGCTTTTAATTGGGTATTTGATTTCAATTATTGTTGCAGAGATTTGATTTTCATGCACATAAGAATTGATTAGAGTTTAGTTATGTTGATTTCAAAGGGATTTGATTTCAATTGTTCACTTGTAACAGGGAAGAGATGGGGTCTGCTAAATTAAACAAGGAATAGATGAAGAGGCTCAGTTATGTATGTGCATGTGTTGAAGGCATTGATTTTACAGAGAAGTTGCGCTGTTGTTGTTCTAGTGGAGTTGCAGCTGGAGTTGTAGGTGGTTTCTGGGTTGGCAAGAGTTATAGAAATGAAGATGGTGGTTAAGTTACAGATGCAGTTTTGTGGATTCAGCTACATATGAGCATTTGAAGTCAACATGGGGTCTGGTAGCTATGGTTTATACTTTATGAAGATATTAGAGGTGAGGATTTGTTGCAGCTGTTGTTCAAGAGGTGATGTTGCAGGTACTCTGGTGTTGCTGAGTATGGAGAAGGGAAGGAAGATGTGGAAAAATTTACAAATCCCATGGTTGTTTTACACACTCAACATGTATGTAGAAATGCCTACATAATGATGTTCTTCACTTGGTCCGAGTCACTGAGTTGACTCGAAAACGACTCATGTTATTAACTCGACCTAGTCAATCCATGTGAGGGTCTAACTGTCTTTTACTGAGTAGGATAACTGACACATAAGCATTTAACTGATGTTACCCGTTTTATTCAAAAAACGGGACGGAAAAAGTCAGACTCGGCCAGTTTGTAAAACAATTCAAAAAAACGGCCAGTTTCTTAATTATGACCCAAAAAGTTGGTTACTTTATTAAAAAGCCCATTTTTTAAAGGGTAAACCTCTTATTTTGTCTTCCTGACTGAAGATCATGTTCATGTCCCCTATAAGAACCCAGGGCATTGATTGTTTGTCTATTTGGTCAGAGATTTCAGTAAGGAAGTCCCAGGCTATATTTCTATTAGATGGGTATGGACTACCATAGAAGCAAGTTAGTAGCTATTTTTTTGATTCAGAACTTGTTTGAACTAGTATGTTGACCATGTTAATGTTCCAGTGTACTATTTCAAAGCAAAACCCATCAACCCATGCTAAAGCTAAACCTCCTTCTAATCCTATTGGGTTTACTATACGAGTGTTGGGATAATCCTTAAGAAGAGATTTTACCAAGTGTTTTTGTGATTTTGTTTCGGCTAGAAATAAAATCTCAGGTTTATCTACCGAAATTATTTGGTGTAGGTGATTTTGTGTGAAGGGGTTGCCACACCCCTGCACATTCCAAGCTATAATTTTTCATTTTAAGAGCAAGTTATCTCAGCTAGACAAGGTAATAAGCAGATATCAAATAAGGCAACGAACAATGCACAAGCAATTATTCAATTCACAAACAAATAATTCTAGTAATGTTACTATGTGTTCCTAATCAAGCAAGTTTGTGTGATTCTAGCAGTTCTACTAGTAGGGGCTTAAGAAAGGCAAAAAGATTCCGAGATTGGGGGTACCTGAATTCATCCTGTTGCGCAGATGGAGAATCCAATAAGAAGGGTATTGGTTTAAAATCATCCTTCTCCTGCGTCCGTTCCTTAAGATTTGATCCATATTGGTCAATTTGGATAAAACTTCCCTTACCAGAATTTAGTGTAAAAAGCCTTTTGATGAAGAGGAAGCTGTGAAATCGGGAATTGAAATTTTGAAAGATGCATTTGGTTGAGATCTAGGTGATGCTAATTATGCATGAATGCAGTGCAAATCAGAGAGAATGGGATTTAACAACAAATGAAGAAAATGCCGAAAAAATTGAATCAGAGGATAAAGGAGACCCTAGACCATCTCTTGCATCTTCAAAAAAAGGAGAAGACACGAAAGATAATTTACTATTGACAGAAGGAACCATTAGATTGGGTCTAAGTTCAATCGGTGCCATGGAGTCTATCACTCGGTGAGTTTCCAAGTTTACAAAACGAAAGGAATCGAAGTTCTATATTTGTGTAGTTTGTATATCTCTGAGCTACCGAGAGATCGCTCGGATGCTTATAAAGATTATAACTATCCCCATTGAAGGAGAAGAGAGTTTAGAATTGAATGCAAAGAAGAAGATAGCACATCAAGGTATCAGAGAACGCCAAAGGAAGAGGAGAGAAGAAAAAATCAGTAAAGTTGAATTCAAAATAGAGAAAGAATTAAAAGATATAGAAGAATACTGCCTGGGTCCGTGATCAAAAATCTGGAAAGACTAACCTTAAACTTTTAAGGATATAATAAATCCTACCAATCCCCAATCGACAACCATTTTATTGGGATAAGCTAAGAAGGCTAATTAACTCTTTTTGAATTTATCTTCGTACAACTAAGATAAGATTTTACTAATGCCTGACATGATTTAACACCAGACCACCCTAGACTTTAGACCAAGGATAGACCCAAGAGAGAAATGGTACAAGCAGAGATAAGGCAATGTTCGTTTTTTACTATTCCCTCTGTTCTTTTTTAATAGGCCAGTTTCTATAAATAAAAGTTTCAAAAAAATAGGTCAGTTTCCTAATTGGGAAAGTCAAATGTTATTTTAATTTTTTGGGACCACTTTTCTCTTAACTTCTTTTGATGACAAGTGTCATGTGGACCACTTCACTTTACTTCTTTTGCTAACAAGTGTCATGGGGACCATTTCACTTCACTTCTTTTATTGACAAGTGTCATGAGGGCCACTTTCAATGATTAGTTGTCTTAATTTCCTTAAATTTCGCTAAAAACAAAACTGGCCTATTAAAAAAGAACGGAGGGAGTATTTCATTATGCCAATACTAAAAGATTTCTGTATGAAACGGAGAGAACGAGGCGAAGAGACTCTGGCTACACTGAATCCAGACTTATAGGATTCAATGAACTTAAATGTTGAGATGGATGAATAGCTAGGGGTCTCTAATGAAGCCAGTCAAGACAACAATGCAGAGAACAATTAGAAAAATCAAACCAAGAGATTAGAAAGAATGGCTTGTGATCATTCTAGGATTCCAATTGGTGTTCCGATATCAATTACTAGGAGCGATGCAGAGAAAGCAAGAATAGGAAAAGAAAGAATTGCAGAAATTCATGCACGATTGATCACCGGAGTACCGGTGACCGCCGCCTACTTTCAGTCAGAGAATTCCTCCGGATATGATTAAGCAAATGTGAGCTATTAATCAGCAGGAAAGAAACGGAGGGATAATGGCAGTAGAAGATATGGATGAAGATGAATGAAATAGAAGGAAGAAATAGAATAAGAGCACTACTGAACAACATCAAAGAGAGAAAAAACTAATTACTCTTTTGTGTTTCGAGTACCCTTATGATAGAAGTGTGTTTGTTTACAAAAAAGGTTTCAAGAAATTTGCATTCATAACAAAAAAATCAAAAAAGTAACTGAAAAAAGATGCAAAGAAAGAAATGACTAAGGACGAACAATCACGAAATGTGAATTGAAGGATAGTAGAAGGCCAAGCTTAACAACATTATGATTGTGTTTAGAATGCAATTAGCAATGAAGGAAAAGAAGAAGAACCTCTTTGAGTGCAAGATGCAGTAATGCATGACTAATGACTAATAACATGAATAGGACATTAAGATGAATGATTTGGATGCAGAATTATGCCTAATATGATCTAGCTGTTTAAGATGCAGTTTTTCAGTTCACCGATTACCAACTGTCTTGGATGCCTAATCATCAAGACAGAATTATGCCTAATCATCAACTTATGCGAAAAAAAACTATTAACTCCACATGTGAATGTCCAAACTGTCTTGATGTATTTATTACCATAACTCCTCAAAACATATCGACATAATACCAGAAAGAAATGGATATTCTTTACCTCTTTCTCCTTCCAAACTAAACCATGTCATCTTACTTTTCCCTTCTTCCGCTGTTATTCAAAGTTTTTTCTCCAGTAGTTGCACAAACTTCAAATAAAGGATACATAATACTGTTTTGGTTTATGCATCAACTTATTTTCAGCTGCAACTAATAAAATGATATACTCCCTCTGTTTCAAGTAAAGTGATACTTTCACTTTAGGCACAGTTTTTAAAAATTGAATGCATAGCCATTATGAAAACCACCATAAAAGTTGTATAAGTATACATTATGTATCCATATTTCGGTTTATGCATCAGCTAATTTTCCCTTTCAGAAAAAATGATACTTTCACCCCGTGATAGGAAAAATGATACTTTCACGTGGTGTGAGGAAAAATGATACATTTACGCCGTGTCAGAAATACTTTCGCGCCGTATCAGGAAAAATGATACTCACACCGTATCAGGAAAAAGTATCATTTGCATCGTGTCAGAAAAACTGATATTTACGCGCCGATAAAGAAGGGTACCGTAGTAATCATGCATGAGCATACGAGGAAATTATATATTGGATCAGATAGTAGATTAAGCTATCAGTTGAATCAACCTACAGTTGTGGTACAGGAAGAGGATACTACTAGTGATGAGGATGAAGATAATAATGTGCCAGTAGCGTATATATACACATTCTACAGACCTGCGTATGTATGTTGAAGAGGTAGGAGACAAGATAATCACTTGTGACGCATTTACACTTGCTATGGCCGGAAACTATACGACTTAAAGAAAATATGGGAAAATCGAAGAAAGATTACCGATAGCAAGTTACTTAAAAGATTAAGAGAGCACTCGAAAAGTGATAAGCAAACAGATTTTTTAGTAGTGACGCCAAGTGACAAAGACATCTTCCCTTAGAAAACCTCATTGTTTTGGTAGTGGAGGTGAAATAGCTCAAGATTTGATAGACAAAAAGTTAAGAGAATCTATCCCAGAATCTGAGAGTGAAATAGTGGAGATGATGAAGGATATTATATATCAAGTTTCCGGAGAAGAGGAGACTGTCGGAGGAATGGCAGTGGTCACAGTGGCCGAAATCCAACAATGCGAAGAAAGTAAGAAGATATTTCAAGTTTCCATCAGTTAAAGACTTGTGGCGCATCTCAGTCACATTTGATGGCATAGATTTTGCTGGAGACGACAGTTTGGAGTCGATTCATAAAATGGCTTTGAACTGGGAAATTATTGAAAGAATTAAATCTCCGGAGGAATTGGGAGATTGTGAAGTCATGCCGGATTTTGTTGATGTTCGGTTTTATAAAAATACAACCCATCCGTTGTTTTACCAAAGGACGACGGGGATTTCATTTTCTGTAGCTTAGTGTTGGGGTACGATCAAGCTGAGGAGAAATTTACACTGAGGCCGTACGAAGATGATGAGTTTCAAAAATTTTGCAACTCGATAGTTGGCAAACAATACTTATTTTGGGACAATGAGAAAGCTGTCTTTGTCGTTTGTTGATTGATTAGCTTAATGTTGCATCTTTCTGTTATTTTTTTTCTCTGAAATCTCAACCCACAGTTAAATGTAGAACAATTCAAACAAATCCATCCGTTGCTCTTGTTTCAGTTTTTAAATCTTAGCACATTTAGTTAATCGTATTCCAAAATGTAATGTTCTTCTTCCTAATTTCGGAAAGGCAAGCCTTAGTCTTCTCAAGACAGTACTGGTGGTGCACAATCCGGAACAAGTGAAAACACTGGTGTCTCCCTGCTAAAATTCAAGTTGGGAACAAACATTCAAGTACTTGTGTTTAAAAAGAAAGATACAAATAGGATATGTTACATGTCTATGCACATTCCTGAGTTACTAAGAAAATTTAAATTTCATCTCATTATTTTAGTTATTTTAGATGATCTATATTGCATATTCTTTTGTATATCAATTGATTTCTGCGCATCTGAATATCCTATAGACTCTCCCTCGATGAGTGGACCAAGATTTTGTTGTGGGGCCAGGTACGTTTTTCGCTTGACTTGCATTTGTACACAAGAATTTGAGGCTGGTAGTGCTTCATACTACTGGTATACCAACCCTATGTTTGAGATTATTCTTCACAGTTGAACATCACTCACATGGTGATGTCTAAGCGTAAGGTGTGCCAACCTCAGATCTTTAAGAGTTCAATTCTCTATCTTTGTGCACTGAATGATTGCTGTATAGCTGAATAAGTTCGTCAGATGAGACGGTACACGACTACGAACACTAGCTGGATATTCACTTGATATATTCAACACTACCCCTCAAGCTGACTGCTCTGCAAGTGCATCAGCTGGACAACAGTAACAGCTTGGACTAAAGAAAGAAAGAAACAAAAAAAGGCCAACAACTAAAAAGAAAATGCAGCATATGCAGTAGACAAACTGCAGGGTTGTAAAAAGATGCCGAAATGTTGTTGCTTGAAATTTTTGTAACCAAAAAGATGCAGAAATGTTGTTGCTTGAAATTTTGTACCAGAGTCGGCCCAGGACCAATCTCATTATTTCAAGTCTTCAAGTTAGGAATCCAATCTGAGTATACACATTCAAACCACAACAAAAACTCTAAGCAACCTCTTACCTACTCCCTCGCAAGCTATTGAGTGACATAGTGCATAAGCTTGAACTGAGTTTAGAAGTAAAAGGAAAAAGAAACTGATGAAGACAGCTCTTGCAGCAACAAAATCACCAACCTCAAGCAAGGAGGATTTTACTATGTAGGTTTAAGCTGCAGATTGTTGCATCAGAAGCAATGAAGCAGCTAAGAGCAAGACTTAAAAGGTGATCATTGATTCATTGATTCATTGGTTTCAAATTACACAAAGGATTAAAATCTGTAGTTCTGACCAGTGTAATATGTAGTTATGACCAGTGTAATCTGTCCTCTACAGCACTGCCTCCTCCAGGCTTGAATAACATCCATTGTCAGCACCATCTCCTGCCTCCTCCAGCCAGTTAACCATTGAGTTCCAGAGCTTTCACAAATCTTTTTCTGCAAGAACAGAAACCTAATCAATGACATTGAAAACAATGAAGTGGCTAAGGATGCAAGCAGTTTAAACAAAGCTTGTGAGTTTTGCACGCATAGCCAGATTTAAACAGTTTAACAAAGTTTATGATTTATCTAGCAAGTGATATCTCAACTGCTTACCTTCCCTTGGGGTTTAATCCTTAGCGAAACCAATGAATAATTGTATCTTCTGCAAGCAGAGGTTTCGAACAATTTCAGGGAATAACTTCATCAGCTTGGTGTCTTCGTAGCACCGGATTTAGACTTTGTAGATTAATTTAAGATCCAGCTTTCAGTACAAAAGGCATACATAAGATTTTCCCATATCTTCACCTGTAATTAGAAAATGGAACACATTCCAAACAGTTAAAACCGGCAGTGCAAAACATGAAAAATAAAATGTCCAACAAGGACAAATCCGAAGACCAATCTTATGAAAATAAAAATTCATCATACAAAGAATTCTATGTGCCTATCAGGAATTTAGCAGCAGCATTGCCAATTCTCTGAGATGCACACCAAGCATGAACCTCAAGTAAAGTTAAAACCATGAGAAGGAAACAAAGAAGCAGACATGATAACAAGGCATGCTGACATTTAGGAACTCTATTCTAAAACTAATACTTTAGTATTTAAGGATGAACAACCAAGACTAAAATATTTAGACTGCTGCATTCAAGGACTAGTATGTTTGTTTCTGTTCATATGAACATGGGCGGAAAAAATATTTGTACACAAGTTCAAAAATGCTCATCCTAACATATTGTACCTTCCCTACCATTAAGTAATCCCAGGTGACAAGGTTTATCTATACTTATCCCGCACAACTAAAATGAAACTCTTCACGGTGTTTAACACACTAAGGTATTGTGAAGCAGTAAAGAATTTATAACAGCTTGTATACAAAATATCGTACTTCAAGAAAGAAGATTGATTGTTTTCAGAAGGACTACCATTTGTAAATAACAGCAAAAGAGAAATTGTAATTCTAAATTGCTACTCTAGTACTGACATATGTTTTTCTCTATATTGCACACTCTTTTCAAAGTAACTCCCTACTTGTTTCAATGATTACAGAATATGGCTTCTTATTTTGAGGGGCATTATCGTTTCTGTTCAAAATATCAAATGCTTCATGAATCAAAATCGACTTTAAAACAATCAATTTATGAAATACAAAATAATTTGAATATCGAATATGGCATCACTAGAACACAATCAATTTAAGCACTTGTGGTGTTCTAAAAAGTTTTTATATAGGTCTTTTTGAGATACAAATAAAGTGGCAAACTTTCGAGAATAGTTAATATAAATACTAGAATCAAAATGAGACATAAAGTTAATCAGTCAGCCAGATAAAAATTTCCCCTTGCATATAATTCAACTCTCGTATGCAACACTTTTGCATCCAAATGACCTCCTTAACACCAAGATACACAAGAATATGACACTGCTTTAGCTTAAACCATCTAATTAATTTTGTTTGACTCTACTATTACAACCCAGTTTTCTGTACCATTATGTATAGGCCTTCTTGAGATTCATATAAATGGCAACTTTCGACAGTAGTCACTACAATAGTAGAATAAACATGAGAGATAAATTTAATCAGTCAGCAAGATCAAAATCGCAACTAACATATCATTCAACTCTCGTGTGCAACACTCTTTCACCCCAAGTGACCTCCTTAACACTGAGATACAAAAGAATACGACATGTAGTGGTTTTACACAAAATCAGCAAACGGAGATGTGACTGAGGTTAATCATCACATATACTAAACATGTCGATTAAGCTTATTATCGTGACACTCAAAAATATGAAAGGACTGCAAATACAACCCAAGGATTTAATGGTCGTAATGATGCATGTTATGAAATGATAAGTAAAAAATAGAACCTTCGGATGTCGAAAATGAACAAGGGGTTTTGTTGGTTACAGAAGCCTACTCAATAACCTAGAATTGGGTTAGGACAAATGCACCAATCACTACACAAAGGATATGTTTATGCAGGACAAGCATCTATTACCATTCACCACACGAGAATTAATAACTCAACCATCATGCAAATAAAAATACCAGGCAATGAAATCATATTAAAATACGATAAGAAGGTAACAAATGGATGAGCACCAACCAGTTTTCGCTACAAGAGATTATCCTTCCAATGCTACTTAGATGTATTGAAGAAAGACTACAGGTAACAATGAATCTGAATGTAAATTTTAAAAAACTTTTGTGAAAACTACAGGAATTAGTTAAGAAGTCGGGACAATATTTCAAATGCGACTTAATAACGAATTTCGATAATGACGTTGTAATGAAGGTGACAAAATACAAAATTCAAATGACATGGGTTATAGAATTCCAATATATAATAGCAAAACCCATACAGGGGTTCGCACTTCGCAGTCATAAATTGCAGCACCTCTATGTGCTTTAATTTTCACAAAATCTATTATTATAGCCATCATGATTCATAATACTTCCTTATAGTAGTATTGAATAGAATTTGTATTTATAGCCTAACCCTGTTATAATGATAATGACCATTTGTCAAATTCAGAATGAGAGTTGAAGTTACACCATTAGTCTCACAGTATGTTTTCACACGAGAATTTTCTTGTGCAGTCTAACAGTGTCATTCACAACTAAGGAAATTAAAGATGATAAAAAAACCTCAACATAGAGAAGCAACTCAATTACACCATGTTCAAGCAATGTGTAAATAAAACATGCATGTTAACACTACTAATTTGTTCTGATCAAAACAAAACAAAACAAAAAAATTGTAAATAACTGCATCAAAGAGGCACAAACCTGAGATTCAATGAAATTGAGAGATTGAAATAACTTCAGCAACTTCACTTGAAATTGAGAGATTAACAAAGCAAAACCTGAAATCACAGAAACAATAATTAACAAAACCCAAATTCTTACCCCCAATATTTAAAAACCCCAATTTCATATTACTCTATACTGACCTGTCAAGAGAGTCTTGATGCTCGAGCAACAGTGAAAAACTCTCTTTTAAAGCTCAAATTTCCTTAAACAAACTCTGGCTACAATAAAACAAAATATTTATGAATCAAACACAACTGAAATAAGAGGACATGATAATAAGCAAGTAAAAAATTGCAATCTGAATAAGTAGTCGGACAAACCATTGCATCAAGTGGGATTGTTACAATTTGAACCATGACCTATCCTGCACCATTTTTTACAAAAGAAAAAAATGGTTAGAGAATTAAGATGCTAAAACAATCAAAAAAAACCTTTCTATGTTCACTGTTTATAATTTTCTTATTGTAAAATCAATAAAACAATAGATCTAAATGAGAAGGACGTTCACCTTGTAAGAAACAACTTCAACATCACACCCAAATCTGCGAACAACAAAACCCCCAATTATTCGTGATGTTTAAATGAAGATCGGGATTAAGAAATTCTAACAAGAAGTGATACGGAGAATTACCTATAATTCCTAATGGAAGAATAGCATCCAACCAAAACATTTCACCGATTTCTATTACTTTTCACTAATGACTTCTGTTACCATGGAATGATAGTTGTAACAAGTATGAAACTGGAAAAATTAGGTTTATAATTTTAATTTTCGAGAGAGAAAGTTAGGGTTTTCTGAAGAAAAGGGATTTTGGGTCTCCTGCGAAGGAGGTTTTTTTTTTCAATCAGATTCAGATGTAGAATGTAGCAGTAAAAACAACAACAAACTATTTAAAGAGAGGAAGAGTAAAAAGAGCAGATAGATAGAAAGAGGAGAATTGTTGGATTTATCAAGCTTAGAATCATTATCTTTGATAGAAATCATGTAATCTTAGTTTTGGTAAGTAATAATAGAGAGACGAAGAAGGTTCACAAAGCAAAATAGTTTCTCTTTCTTCCTCTGAGAAATGAGAGAGAAATAATAGAGACGAAGAGATAAGGAGAATGGAGAGAGGGATGCCTGGGAAATCGAACCAAGGAATCAAGGACGCGTTTAGCGCTATTTAGTTGATGAGGAAATCCATCCGTTGATCTTTTGAAAGACGTAAGAGTTCACATAAATTTTCCACCAATGAGGCCGTTTCCTGGTCTACCAGTTTCTGATTAGTAGTGAAGCTGTTGACTTGGGAGTGATCGTTTGGGATGTTAGTTCCCAGTCCTGGAGCTTCCGGGATAAGTGAATCATTCAACTCTGATGTTAAGTTGATAAGGAAGTCATGTATGATGTTAATTGCATCTTTCATCAGACCCATGTTCTTGGTGTGGATCTCCTGAATGCGCGCCAAGTCAGTCAGTCTTGGTATTCCTTCGTCGATTGCGTTGTTGGGCGTTTTGTTGGGGAAGGGAACATTTCCGTTCACCTGAGTGAAACTTGAGGACACAGATTCAGCCCTAAAACCGACCATCTTCCTGAGTTAGAGAAACGTATTCTGGAATTGGTATTGGAACCGAGAGATAGATCTCCCACTGTGGTCGCCAATAGTTTGAGGGTGAAAACGGTTTCTGCTGATTTTAGTAATTTCGGGTGTGTGGGTGAGAAACGAGTTTAAACCCTAAACAATGTACTGCAAGGGAGTACTTTAGATTTGAGAGATCAATCTGTACAAATCCGGCCTAAACAAAGAAATGGACGTTCCAGACTTGCTTCGGTCACAAAGTGAAGGAGAAGGGTTGGTCTTCGGGAGGGAAGCGAAGAGATTGTTGAGACCAGAAAAGTTGATTCTGGAAGAGTAGTTGTTTCACGACTTGTATCAGAAAGTGGGAAACTAACAGATGGAAAGCTAGCAAATATTTTCTGAATGTTGTATCCTCCTGACTTGAACTTGTTGTTCGCTGGAAATAGGTAATGCCTATTTATACCAGTCGAAGTGAAACGTACTCTGGTCTCATTAACAAATGGGAAACGGGTGAGTAAATGGGAGGAGGTGGTAACCGATAATGCCTGGAATTGATGTTCCATAAAAGAAATCGTTTCACCATGACTCCCTGTATTTACTAACCGCCTCATCCTTATGACACTATCTTATAACGGGCGTACTGTACGCCGCACGCTGTAAACCGCCAAATCAATACCCAATGAGCATCCCCCAGTTTGTGACATGTGTTGATGTCTCGAGCGTTTTCGTGGAAAATATGTAGCATGTTGTTGTTGTCTAGCAAGTTGAGCTTGGGAGACTTTCCGACTCGGTGTGGACCTTCGACGGTCGATATTTTGCATCTTAAGAGGAAAGGTAGCCGTTGATTATTGTAACCCTTCGTTTGGTATCCAGTGGCATGAAAGCATGATCAGTGTGGCTTTAATATGGCCCAGATTAGGCGCGGCCAAAAGTTAGGGTTTTGGCTTTGTTTAGGCGCGACCAAACTAGGGCCAAAGGTTGCCATGCGTTAGCTGGTAACCTTGGACGGCTAAGATCTGCATCTTAGATGAAAAGTGGTCGTTGAATGTTGCAGGCCTTCGTTTTGGTAGACGCATAGGAAAGGACGGCATGGTATGGCGCAACAAGGTGGCTGGCATGCCATTGGCACATGTGGCATGGCCGGCATGCCTTGGTGCGGTTTGGCGTGGCCAAAATTAGGGTTTTGGTGTTGGGAAAAAGGTTACATGCGTTGGTTGGCGAACTTGGACGGCTAAGATTTGCATCTAAGATGGAAGGGTAGCCGTTGATTGTTGCACGCCTTCGTTTTAGCAGCCTTGAAGGGGACGACTGCATGGCATGGCGCAGCAAGGTGGATGGCAGGCCATTGGCACATGTGGCATAGCCGGCATGCCTTGGCGCGGTTTAATGTGGCCAAAATTAGGGTTTTGGCGTTGGGCCAAAGGCTTCCATGCGTTGGTTGGCGACCTTGGACAGCGAAGATTTGCATCTAAGATGGAAGGGTGGTCGTTGATCATCCCACGCCTTCGTTTTGGTAGCCGCATAGGGAAGGTCGGCATGGTATGGCGCGGCAAGGTGGTTGGCATGCCATTGGAATATGTGGCATGCATGCCTTGGCACGGTTTGGCGTGGCCAAAACTAGGGTTTTGGGCCAAAGATTACCGTGCGCTGTTTGGCGACCTTGGACGGCTAAGATTTGCATCTAAGATGGAAGGGTGGCCGTTGATCATCGCATGCCTTCGTTTTGGTAGCCGCATAGGGAAGGCCGGCATGGTATTGCGCGGCAAGGTGGTTGGCATGCCATTGGCACATGTGGCATGGCCTGCCTTGGCGCGGTTTGGCGTGGCCAAAACTAGGATTTTGGGCCAAAGATTACCATGCGTTGTTTGGCGACCTTGGACGTCTAAGATTTGCATCTAAGATGGAAGGGTGGTCATTGATCATCGCACGCCTTCGTTTTGGTAGCCGCATAGGGAAGGCCGACATGGATGGCATGGCATGCCTTGGCGCGGTTTGGCGTGGCCAAAACTAGGGTTTTGGACCAAAGGTTACCATGCGTTGTCTGGCGACCTTGGACGGCTAAGCTTTGCATCTAAGATGGAAGGATGGTCGTTGATCATGGCACACCTTCGTTTTGATAGCCGCATAGAGAAGGCCGGCATGGTATGGCGCGGTAAGGTGATTGGCATGCCATTGACAAATGTGGCATGGCATGCTTTGGCGCGGAGAGAATAAACAATATATATATAACAATGTTGGGTGTATATATATACAACACAATATATCCTTACTAACTCCATTAAGTTAAGTAATACTCCGACATGACACATTAATTAGGTAAACAACGGACATAAATTTTGTCATAAATAATGCTTTTTTACTTTGTCAATCAGATTAGGTAAATGATTAATTAATTTATACAATATTTGTAATGAAAAAGAATATCTTAAATAGGGTTGAGAGTATCTCAACTAACCAGGGCTTCTAGACCTCTTTTGTTTTTCTAATGGGAAGAAGAAATGTCTACGGCCCAAGGACCACGGACCACAAGAGTCGAAAGCAAACGAAAAAACAAACAACGGAACTCTGATTTGAGAATCCGAAATTTTATACATTCATTTGGCGTGATCGTCCTATCAGATGGGCATCCTATTTCAGTGAATGAGTGTCATAAACGGTGAAATATGTTTTCCGGTTCGGAAGAGAATTATGATCACTTTCTTATGGGCCTTTCTCATCATGTTTCTATACACATTATTTACACTTCTAATAGTATTTGTGACAATGATAATAGTTAAGCCACCCAAGGGTCTTGATGGTATTGGCGCCTACCTTCTTATTGGTATAATAGATAATATCATTACACGATCGGGTTCGTTTACATCAGCATAATATGGCACTTGGCTTGTGTAGTATCGGTAATGGAAAAGAGTTCTGGCTATAAAGCAATTTTAAAAAGAGCAAAGCTTTGATTAAAGGTAATATTTGGATGGCTTCCTTTATTTTTATTACGGTACAAATATTTCTAATGATCGTAATAGCCACCTTCCATAATCTAGTAATTGCTGAAGGAATAGGTGTAATGGGCAAAGTTAGTTTCGGAATATTTTTTTTCATGTTGCTGTCTATTGCATATATATCAAGTGGATGTAGTTAAAGCTATCGTTGTCCATGAGCAATCCATTGCGCGAGAGTACTGCTCATAAGACACATCGCATTTTTAAGGAAAAAAAAAATTCAGCAGTCCTTGTAACTTGTGATCCGCAAAGTTCATAATTTGTTGAATTGCAAATCCAATTTGTTAAAGTTGACCCCCAGTCAACACCTCTGACTATCTAGACCCTTAGTCTGATTTTTTTAATTGACTTGTAAATAATTTGGTGCTTGCGACTGGTATCGCCACCTAGTAACTCTACCACTATGCTACAGTGACGTCGGCCTCTTAGTCTGATACTGTAGGCTGTTGCATAATATTAAGATGGTACGAGTCAAGCTCACAATTTGAGGAGGACTCAAACACAGACTCGCAATGGTGGAATGAGCCACCGCATTTTATCCTATCAGCTATGGATAATGATAAATCAAGTCTGTTAGTTTATCATTTTAGATAATTTTTATTATCATGTTTTTTTACCTTTATTTTATCTTCTCTTCTCCCGAGTTTCGGTCCAGTCCCCCTCGTTCTTTTTGTTTGCCTTTTAAATAAATGCTCCTAGCGAGTTTTGCAGGGGAAAAAAACAATCTCAGAAACATATATAAAATTCATAATTTATAAACCTAATCAATGAAAACAAAAATCAAGTACTAGTCTTGTAGTATTTTAGTTGTAGAAAAATATAAGTATTTCTGCTGGTAACTAAACATTAGATCATATCGACGTAGAACTTCATCCTTAAGATCCCACAAGAAACCGTATATATTTTGTAAGAGACAATTAACTTGTAAGAAATAGTCAGTCACTCAGTCAGCCACTCAGCCAATTTCAGGAAGTACAGCTTAGCATCCTACTGTCATCCGTTCATCCAATCATGACTATTAACCAATGTCTTTATGACATGTGGACTATGACAGCTCATTGTAATAGAACTTTAGTTCTTGTTTTTCTTTACTTTCTGCTTTACTCTTTTCCAGTATCTTGATACTATAAGCATCTCTCTCTCTCCCCCCTTGCAAGATTTAACAGAATCAATACAACCTTATTTTGTTCCTACATGGTATCAAAGACCAAGAGTGGAATTTTGACTTCCAACAACAAAATCTGACCTAAAATCGATCCTTACAACCTTGTTCTTGAGCACAATGCTAAGAACCACCGTTAATTCGTCATCTTCCGCTGCTACGAACACCAACAATCCCATCAATAACCCTAATTTTACATCAAATCAATCAAGTTTTCCACCTCTCTCATATCAACATCTTCACAACCACCAGTTTTAACACCATTAAATCAACCACCACCAGTATTACCAATTTCAAATCAAGTACCACCACCACCTCCTCCTGCACAACCTCTACATCGATGTACTCAGCTTCCTTTTCAAAATATATCTAATTTTGTTTCTACGAAACATGGTGGCTCTAATTTTCTAGTATGGAGAGATCATATGTCATCCATATTGATTAGCACCAATCTGTTTGGTTTCATTGATGGATCTATTGAACATCAGTCTCAGTTTCTTGTTTACAACAATGTTCAAATTCGTAATCCAGCATACCTAAAATGGAGATATTTGGATAACTTTGTTGGATCCTGCATTAATGTTACGGTATATGCTTCTCTAGCTTCAGAACTTCTTGGCAAGACTACAGGTACGGAAAAATGGAATCATCACTCTCGGCTTTTTACTCAACTTTCTCAATAGATAATTACACCAAATTATGGGATTAGAAACAGAAAAAAGCCGTTACTAAAACGGGTTGCAACGATTTGCCTGTTACAGGGTATTACAATATTTTTGTAACGGCAAAGGGGACGTTACGAATTTTGGGTTGTAACGGCATTTGTAATAGGCAAAGCAGTTATTACATGGCGAGTCGTAAAAGAAAAGAGCCGTTACGAAATTTTTGTAACCTGACCGCCGTAACACCTTCATGCCGTTACGAACGTTTTTGTAACAGCAAAAAAATTACTGCCAGTCAACATTGACCTTGTCTAAATCAGTCAATACGACCAATATTGATCAGGTCAATATTAACCGGTAGTTCAATTTCGGCCGGAAATATGCCGGAATTCCAATAACCTGCCTACCCTTTCCATTCCATCACAGTTCTGTCACATTCGTATCACATTCAGTCAATTCATATAACTTTCAATCAAAGAACATAAATTCTTCCAAGTACCAAAATTCTTGTAAGTATCAAATTCTAAGTAAAAAAACTTGCTGAGTTTATTGAAACTTCCTACATTGTAACTTACAAAACTTACAACATTGAAAAGCAACAATCAGATGCCAATCAGTTCACAGATAGTTCATAAGCCAAGGGGACCTTAAACTCTCTTTTCTCCTCTCTGGTTGAAGGTAGAGAACCATTATGTGCATTTTCCCACTCTTCTGCAAACCTGATACATGAATTAAACAGTTATGCAGGTTAATACCACTGTGCAATAATGACACGTAATAAGGCGGAATAGAATCAACAAATTGGTTAACCCATTAACAACATAATTGTAACAACGACATTACCTTTGGTGGATTGAAAGGGTAAAAACACCACCACCAAAAGGGTTGTCTGATGGTCCCATTATGGTGGCTTTCCAATGAAACATATCCTCAGCTACAGGACCTAATCAAACAAAAAATTCAAACAGTAATAAAATTACTGCCTTCAAACCAGGATTTATACAACAAGTGTTGACTCCTAAGCTCACATAGTGAACCAATTTACGCATACCCCCAACTTATAAACCTTTGCAAGCTGTGCAACCCATAACCATGATAAAATAACCTTTTTCACAAAAAATATAACCAAAAAGCTAAACAATGACGGTAAAACTCACCAGCACTGCAGGAAATGGGTAGATCTCTTTCGAGGTCTTTCAATTCCTTCTGAATTCTCCTTTGATGCCATCGTACCACCACTATTAATTGATCTAATCTGCAAACATAGTATTTATTATATATCTTCAAACCTCAATTGAAAACAAAAAATCTTTTTGGTACCCCGACCAAAATCATGTCAGTGTTGTTTTTTTTATATACAAATCATTAACCATGATGGATAACACTACAGATCAAACAAAACAAACCCTAACAAGAATAATAACACATGGAATGTGCTTATGGACAACAAGATCTGTGGTACTTAATCGTAGATCAATTAGATAGGGGATGACATGAAGAGACTGTACCGCTTGAGTTCAGGCCATAGATTATTTAATCGGAGATCATCCAAGAAATGATCAGGCTTCGATTCAATCATGTGTATTCCTGCCACACACACACACACGCACAAGGAGTTAGCATTTGCCTTTTTTGTTCATGTCATACTAAGTTGTTGACGTAAATGTAATTTGTCTTTGTGGTCAGACCAAAACAGGAATAAATAAGAACAAAAGATAAAAGAGGACAGTCAAATACATAGTGAAGATGTAGACAACGGTCATGGAAAATTGGAGGAGCAATTACAACAACTAAGCGTGTAATCAACATGTAAATGACATCAAGGCCAGGAGACTAAAAGATGGAACTCCAGTGTACTCTCTTGGGACATTACCTTTAAACTAATCCTCACAAGACCAGTTAGGCCATAAGAGCGTGCAACCACCTACATAACATCAGAATGCCTACAGATTTTATCCAGCTTTAGCATAGACGATTCCTTCAGCTGATAAAGCAACAGAGAAACTTCAATAACATTTTCACACAGCGGCAATATATTGTCATGCTACTTGATCATACTTCTATTGTTAATTTGGTTTTACGATGAAAAAACAAAAAAATAAGACCTCAAACCTCAAAAGTTTAAGCAGCTTGAAACCGAGCCTCACTTGATGGAGCTTCACAGGTGGTCCCCCAACCTGCTACTAGACCACTCAAGTTCTCATTGCATTCGGGAGTTTCTCACAATGATTCACATCGTATATTCATCAACAAGTATGTTGACCATTAAAAATTTTATGCCCTGCAAAATCAGTTTATTTTAAAACACTTGTAGACCATAAATATCAACAGATACACACTCACCAACCAAGCTTTATAATACAAAGTTTCCAGCAAAAAAACGCCACAGAATGAATCATTGATGTAGTGATTCTTAACAATTCTGCATATACTAGTAGAATTAACAAACAATATGGTGAATCACTGAATTAGGTTAAGTTGCAGAATATAAAACCAAATTAAGATAGCGCTTTCTATAATACCTCAAGAGAATGGCTCAGCATATGTTGTTTCAAGTGAGCTGGCTTTTGAAAACTAGCACCACACTCCTGACAAGTAGTATCTGATTTTGCCTCTTCATTTTCGTCGATTCCATTCATTTCAATCTCTTCCTGCATCACCATTCATTTCAATCTCTTCTTGCATCAAATACAAATTACAAATATACAAGCTCAGGAGTTGTTCTTCTTCAAGTCGTTTTTCTGACTATTAAAAATTAAAAGTAATAAATCTGAAGTTTCTTTACAACCTTGTGATGAGTTTGAAGATGAGATGCGATGAGAGATTTCTTAGATCTCTCTTGGCTTTACAATAAAAACATCTGATATCTCTTGGCTTTGTTTCTTTTCTGCAAATCCACCTTCTTCTTCCATCTTGTCCATTGGGTTCATCTCTTACTACTCTCAGTGTCTAGCTCTCTTTCTAGGGTTTATACTGCGGCGCGGATGAAAATGTTTTCTAACTTTATTACCTAGCAAACGGGACTAGCAGCAGGAATTGACCAATCCTTAATAAGTGAATTCCTTATTCTATTTTCTATGAATCAATTATCAAATCAAAGAAACCCTAATTAAAGCTTCAGGTTACCTTTTCGGCTGATTCTGAATCCACCAATCGAATTAGTATTACTACCAACAACTCTTCAATCAAACCCTTTTGCTCTCGATTTGGAAGAAAAGAAGAGGAAAGTGAATCTGTGTTTTGGGTAGAGAGATTAAGAGAGAGCAACAGAGAAGAAGAGGCTGAGACGAAGAGGCGGAGAAATGGAGAGAGAGATGTGAAGTGAATTTTGTGAAGGGAATATAATCTAGGGTTTTTGGTTAGAAATTACATCTCGAGAAAAACATAAAGGGTAGAGATATTAGTTTAGGTATATACGGTGTCGGATGGTTAGAAAGTGCGGGCCCAAGAAGAACTCAGGTGTTACGACCCAGGTGTGACCAAGCGTGTGTCTGGCATGCCTATAAAAAAACTTCGTAACGGCTTCACTGTGTTACTAATTCTTGGAAACTTAGTAACGGCTAGAGCTTGTTACAAATATTCCGTAACGTCCATTTGTGACGGAATGAAAAGTGCATGTTAGCAAGGATGTATAACCTTTTTGTATACATTCCGTCGACGGAACTGAGAAGCAACTCATTGTGAGGGTATACCCTTCGCATTTCAAAGAACCTTTTGTTTCTATCTTTTATGCAGAACGTGATGGATAAGGGGACAGCCTCCTACAACTTGGAAATTTCCAACCAACTTGAGTTGGAGAGAAAAAACTCAAAATAAAACTCTCTTAGAAGGACAAAGCTTTGTTCCCCTAAATTATCAAGCTTATGACTTTGCAAATTTATGGAGGAAAGAGAAGTTCAACGGAGAACAGTACCTGCTCAAAGCTTACAACTTGGAATACTTCGGAAAACAGAGTTGATCCAGCAACAGCCCCGTCAACAACTATAGGTACGTAGTATCAATTAACATCATCAACGAACGTCAATCCTCCTAACTAGGGGTGTAAATATTACCCGAAAAAACTCAGCCTGCCCGTACCCGCCAAGTCCGCCTGTACCTGAAATTGCCCAAAGCCTGTTATGGTCCGTTGCGGGCTACCCGGCCTGGCCTGGATTAATTTATTGGGCGGTCTCGGGCTTTGCGATTAATTATGATGCCCGGCCTGATACCCGGCCTGGTGCCCGGCCTGAAAGGCTTCTATGTGCTATTAATCATTTAATATCCTCTTAAAAAGACTTAAAAGTTACAATTTTATAATTGTCAATTTTGTGTCAAGAAAAATAAAATATATAATTGTTTTTACTTATAATTAACCTTTTCAAAACATTAATGGTAATATATTTTCTTATTAGAAAGTTTATTGTACTCTAATTAATTATTTATTATAGCCTAAAATTAAAATTTTGTCAGTGTAATTTAAATATAAAATAATACTATCACTTTACTTACGATATGTGATGTTGGAAAGGAAAGGATATTGTATTTAATACCGTTCATTTGAAAATTTAAACTTAAAAAAAAGAATCAAAATAGTGGTCTGTCCGGCCCGATCTGGCCTGCCCGTATAAAAAGCGGGCTTTGGGCGGTCTTTGGGTAGCAAATTATCTACTTGTACCCGACCTGTCCGGCCTGAATTTATTTACGGGCTCACAAATATTAAGTCTGGCCTGCCCGGCCTGTCTTAGTTTTTGGATCGGGCCGCCCGGCCTGCCCGAATTTACACCCCTACTCCTAACCATATCTATAGTAGAAGATGGAGGTCATGTTAATTGGAGCCAAATACTTCAACAATATGATTGTGTTTCGTAACCTACGTCTGAAACCGAAGGCATACATTGGAGCGAAACCTGTAAAAAGCAGACTACCAAGCATACCCCAGCAAAGATGCAAATCAACGAAGATCATATATGTATGCTTACGCATACTCAACGAGGACACAACTCAAACTCAGCTATGAGGAGTCACACGACAACGTAGAAGTAAGTGCAATCTCCCAACAATCATTACCATAATTCTCTCAGCCTAGAAGTTCATAAAGTCCGTATACATAGGTATACCAAAAGAGTCACATCCCAAATTCAAGCTTTTCAAGTACGAAGGTACAGTCTATAGTCGTAACCCAAGTTCAAGCTTCCTAAGTACGAAGGTATCGTATAATTACGTAGCCTCAAAAATACCCCAACTATACCATCTAAGAAACTTGAGAAGTGCCAAATTCAAATTCAAGATGAAGTTCGTCTAAATAAAAAAAACTTTCGAGGCTAAGGAATAAGAAAAAACTCAATCCGAGGGGTTACCTTTGGAATATGATTTTAATTCTGTGTGGGAACGAAGACTGTAAGGGAAAACTTCAATCTACTTCCAATCAAGACTATATTCTCCTTACTCAGGTCGATCCAATGGGTCAACTATAGGTGCAGTGGCTTCTACTTCGAACGAAACATATAAGGAGCAGATAAAATGCAACCGGGACGAAGCCTATACAAAAGACAACTCAATACTAATCGAACAAAGCCTATAAGGGATAGCTCAATGCAACAGGTACGAGGTCTATAAAAGATAACTCACTGCAACCGGAACGAAGCCTATAAGGGGCATCTCATTGCAACCGGAAGAAGCCTATGAAGGGGGATCTCATTGCCAACGCAACATAGCCTATAAGTAGAAAATTCACCGCAATAAAGAAGTTGTTAATCAAGTGTATGCCTAAGAATATTTAACTCACCCCATCTCAAAGTACAACACGCGAGGCAAATCTAGTCTCTGGTGTGATAGGAAGCATCTTAAAGTTCCCGACTTCGTAAATTTTATGACAAAGTACCCCTTCGGTACCATTTGAAAGCACATCAGCAAATGATAATTGCGCATATGACGACTCTGACGAGGAGGCAACCTCAGCGTGCACAGACGAAGGCTTCAGAGGTACAAATACTTTTTCTTTTAAAATCTTGGACAATCTGCTTTCAAAAGCAAAAGGGGGCTAACATACATCAACCTTGTTACCTCTACAACAACAAAGACATGTTGAAGGTACTGCAATTTTAAAGTAGGGTATCTTGATTATATGTAATTACATATATATAAATAAATAAAAGCGAGAAAATCCTTCGACTTCTATAATTCAAAAAGATAAGAAGGAATAATATACACCCTTCTCCGAAAATAGAAATACAAAGATAGGGACAAGGCATAGCGCGCAAATGTCATCTCGGATCCCCAGGACTGCAGTCGAAGGGAAGGGGCACAAGAGCAGTATAAGATATCCACTAAAGAGATACCTCTATCGAAGCAACACGACCTCCGGGTTGAACATGGGATGGTTCACAATAAATAAATTACACCATCCATAGGAACCACACTATCAACTACCTTCGCGAAAGCATAGCTTGGTAGGATGATGAATGTTCCAACCAAAGGCAAGAAAACGCCTAAGTATCTAGCACGAAGCTCTACTTACCCCTGTAAACACTCTTACATATATATAATTCGCAGGGTCAGGGAAAAAAACTTAACTAAAAAAAAAGGTACATATCTTCTTCACGCGGGTGCAAAAGTAAGGTATAAAAATTATGCAAAAAGCTTAACCAAAAAGGCTTCAAAAGTATTCTTCCATTGCAAAGGATATGAAATTGCAAAGCCGAAGGTACAACAAGAGACAACTCCGTACCAGGAAAAGAAAGAAACATCTTAAAGACGCCTCAGCTAAACAAGAATGTCTTCGTTATATGTTGGTCGGGTGACGGCTGGTCCTAAAAGGTAGCAAAAATACCTAAGCAGCGAATGAATGCTCGGCTTTAAAAAAGGTGAAAACCTCCATCCCAGTCCCAGCTGACAATAACGAAGGCATGGCTCCCGTGGACGAAGACGCCGCCGCTCAAATATGAACACCAACTGCAGACATATCTATACAGATCAAAGATCACCACTGCAAACTCGCATCTAAAATAAGATAAGTACTCACATCTCTATTTGAATTTCCTTCTCATCTAGGTCATTTTTTATTCCTCAAATTCGTCATATTTGGTCATTCGTATGAATCATGAAAGGATTCCTTGCTCATATATAAGTGTATATTTGAGATGGGAAAACTAATGCGGGCAATGGTATGTACGGAATCTACGTCCCCCTGATCTTAAACAAGCTGCGTAAAATGATTACACACATATAAATAACCCATCTTAATAACAATTGTGAGCTCTGGTCCCTCGACTGATTCATGCTTTTGCACTAGATTAAACACGAAATGGGTTAAAAAGACCAAAACCAATAATTCCTGGGTAAAAAGGACACTTAGATTTTGATACTGTTTAAATGGACAAAAATGTAAAAGTAGTCAGGATGTAAACAGTTTCATCCTGTCAATTTTCAAATACTTTTTCTTATTTTTTAATTTACACAGGATGCATCCAGTTTCATCCTATCTATTTTTTAAGTTTAAGTAAGGATGAATCCAGTTTCATCCTTGCTAAAAAAAATTGTCCATTTCACTCATATTAATTTTTACTCGTCCATTTGAACCATGTTTTAAAAATATTTGGACAAATGACCCATTTTCCATAGATTAAATGCCTAGTTTCTTTGATAAATAGCTCTAATTATAGCATGCATAAGTATTATCTTTACAACTAACGTATATTTGTATGATAATATTTATCATCAATATTTTGGTACTTCGATACTTCCATGGTTCCTCGAAATAGGCAATCATACGCCTACGTATTAGTGCTTCGCTACTTCTCTACATCGACAAACTACTTCGATATTTCTATGATACCTCAGTGAACTATTTCGATACTTCTATGGTACCTTAGTGAACTACTTTCATATTTCGATTGTACCTAAGAAAATTACTGCAATACTTCTCTACGTCAGCAAACTACTTCGATGTTCGATGGTACCTCAGGAAAAGAACTTCACACTTCGAAGATACTTCAGTAAACTACTTCTTACTTCGTTAATACTTCAATAGTCTACTTCAATATTCCGACAGTACCTCAGCAAACGACTGCATACTTCGAGGATACCTAAGTAAATACTTTTATATTAATGACGCGGAAAAAAACAACTTTGATACTTTGATGCTACCTCAGCAAAATACTTTCATGATATCTCGGCAATCCACTTCAATATCTTGATAATACCTAAATACATGACGTCCTCGAGACGTGGAACGTAGTCCTTAACGCGAAGCATGGTCCTTAAAGGAAAGATGGAGATTTTTTCTTAAGGATCGTTCCTTAAACAACCCTCAAAAAAAGGGGAAAATCGTAGTTACCAAAGTATGCTTCGCCACGTGGCATGAGATTAATGGTGGAGTACCTTAATAGGTTACTACCGGGTACACAACATCACATCCTAGGATGCTTAGTTATTAAGCTATCTCAATCAACGTGTGGCACACTATCAACGGATGGAGTATCATAGTATGCTACAATAGAATACACCAAAAACACCACCAAGATTGCTTAATTATTAAGCAATAGGCTATACTATAGGTACATGGGCGTGTCTGCTTGTCATAGGTAGATGAGCAGTCTGTACAACAAATGTGTGTGGGCTTTGAGTACGTGGCATCCTTTGACTGGAGAAGGTGAGCAACCAACAAAAGTACCAGTTTGACTGAGGACCATCAGATCTCGATGGTACATAAGACATCAAAGACGTCCCAGATGCACATGGAACTATAAATACTAATCCTCATCTTCTCTAGGAGGGAGGGGGGTGACTTTTGGGTCGGTTAGGAATTAAGCTTAAGACTCTCTCTCTCTCGTCACTTTGTCTCTCACTTGTAGAGCTTCATCTTCTTTTTAATGGAGTTCCACCACCCATATGTAACGAGATCTATAATAAAATTTATCATCTTTCCCCGTGGACGTAGGTTACCATTAACCGAACCACGCAACCGTTTGTGTTGATAACTTAGTTGCACTTATTATGATAATTATTAGGGAAAAGCTAATTTTACTAGAGGGAAAGCTGACTTTAGACTAGCTTATTTGACTTTGGGTGGAACTTGTGAACACGTAAATCACGAAGGCATCTATATGTTCACAAACAATATTCGCACTCTAGGTACATAGTCGCACTGACGATACAATTGCATTGATTCCTTGGCTCAAAACCTTTGGGTTTATCATAGCCTCATCTAATAATATCGCGAGAGGCGTTTACGCAAGGGAAGATAAAGAAAACGAAGTATAAAAGTAAAACTCATGGAGCGTTAGACAAATGTAAAGCGCTGAAATGTAAATAAGACTGGGATTTACGTGGTTCAGCACTAAGGCCTACATCCACGGGGTTGTTGTTTCACTATGTACTTGATGATTACAGAGATAGTCGAGTGACTTTGGAGTTTACATAGGTCTGTGTATTGTAAAGGAAAAACATACACTCACGATCCTTCTCTCTCTCCTTCTCTCCCTGGTTTTTCCGATCCCCCCACTCTTGGTGGAGAGGGGGTATTTATAGGGTTAGAGTGTGGGACCCATTTCTGAGGGCCGTTGGAACCTTATCTTCTTGTGTTTTGTGTCCATCACGCGGAGATCTTCGCTCATTACTTGATCACGTAGAGTCATCCTCGTTCGTTCCACGGGTTGATCGACATGTATACTGCTCATAGTGTTTAATGCGGGTAGTTGAGACGCATGCTCGTGTCAGACAAGTGTCTTCTGCCCCCTGTCACATCCATGTCAGTTAACCTTCTCTTCACCGTTGATCTTAGCTTCTTTTGGGGATGAGATAAAGTAACTCTTCGGGAGTTATTTTGTGCTCCACGGTACATCGTGTTTTCGATACATCTTTTAACTTCTGCCCTTAGATTTGTTCGGGCAAAGATCCGACATCGATGGGATGGGATTCTTGGTTGTTGGCGTGTGTCATCATGTTTTGATGAATTTGTCCGCATGCTCTCCACGTATCTTCATGTATACACGTGTTGGATGATGAAATATGTACACACAATTTGCCCCCTTTCTTCGGGCTTGAGTGTTTAGTGGGAGCATTGAAGAAAACAGACGTTACATATTCTTCCTCTCTCCTAATAACTTCTCCTAGATACTTGGGCATGTTTCTTACTTGTGCATTAACTTCTCATTTAATGGGCACGTTTCCCATTCCTCCTTTAACTTCCTTCTCTTTCTTTCGAGTATATTAAGGAGAGGAGAAAAATTAATTTCATTCAACGTTCCACAAAATTAATTTTATTCTCCCTGTTAGTCTTCATTCTTTGTTCTTCAACCATTAAATTCTTTCTTCCCTAGCATTAATCACGCTCGTTTCTTCTTTGTTTCTGGTTTGTTGTCTTCTTTCGGGATTTTGTTTGTGGTGGTAAGGTTTCTTTTCTTCGTTTCTGTTGTTTTAAGTTTTGTGTTGATTGTAAATTTTCTGCTGCTGTCGTCCCTTGTTTGTGATGAAGAACATCTTTTGATACATGTATGCTAGTTTGCCCCTGTTCTTCTTCTCAAGTCGAGGAGGGCATTGTTTTGTTTTGATTGGATTTTTAAGTTTAGGGTTTTAGGGTTTTGGGGAATTCAAGCATGTATGCTAGTTTTAGGGTTTCTGGGATATATTGAGATGAACTGCTAATTTTGTGGTTTTTTTGATCTTTGGTGATGTCCTCGTGTTTGGTTCTAACTTGTTTATGTTGTACACCTTCGCAACCATGTCTGATCGTCCGCGACTTCCTTATCCAACTCCGGCATCCAGTCTACCGAGATCCCCTCCTCGTAGAGAGTCTGATACATATCCACCTGGGGGAGATCTCTCTAGATTATCTCAAATGGATCCCCGCGGTAGTAAAGTTTCGTCTTCTTCTGGGACGAAGGCCTCTCCTCCTAAGAAAGGGGATCCATCGAAGAGTCCTTCCGGGTCTCGATATGCTACCGGTCGTGTTGCTTCTCGTCCTCGTGATGACTCTAGGTGTACGCAGACACCTCCTCGTGGTGGCTCCTTCGATATTCCTCCTCTTCGTTCTGTAGCGCCCGTGCAGCACCCTCTGCCGCCGCCTCCAGTACTTTCTTTCAAAGGGAAGAACTCCAAAGGTGGTGTGCCGAGAACTTAATCGTCTAAGAATCCTCCTTTGAAAAGAAGAGCTTCCGAAGCTTTTGTTGGTTCGTACGATCCCTCGGAAGAGGATGATGCTGCCCCGGTGATACGCAGCGTTTCGGTCAGCAAGAAGAAAGTCACGTTCAAGCACATTGACCTTGAAGTTTTCAAGGAAAAGCATGAGCTTCAATCCTTCGAGGTTCATTTCTATGCCCCTGAGGATGATATTACTTACGAGTTCATCTCGAAGTATCAGTTTGATGAGTTTCACCTGTTGACTATGGTTGGAGCCTTCGAGGCGGGTCTTATGCTGCCGTTGTACAAGTCTGGTGATTCCTTTTATTACGATGTGCTGGCTGGTCGTGAAGGATCTTCCACCAATACTCACAGTCGTTCCGTGTCGCAATTATCGGGGAATTATCTTCGTGCACTGAGGGAATGTTATCTACGGAGTAAGGGGGAGACGACGATGACATGTTACGTTCCAAATCCCGCTGAGAGGGAATGGTATACTCCTGAAAACTTCAACAACTCCTTTGGAGATTATGTAAATAGTAGGAACCGTAAACCGTGGAGTGTTATCCTTCGGAACCTCGCTGCTCCTCGGGGCGAAATTCGTCTGTTAAGCGAGGTGAGCGATGCCAAAATGAAATATGTTCCAGGCATCGGGGGGTCGAGTCAGCGGAAACTTTTTCCCGCGCGCGAAAGAATCAAGCGTGACCATGATTATGAGTGGCACGCCACTGTTATTGAAATTGTTGGTCCTTGGGTGTATGGTTGGATTCCCGGTCCGAGCGGTTGGCGTCCTTCTGAGAGCAGCAGGCCTCGTGAATCTCCTCTTGCTCGTTATGGAGATTTCTGTCCTTGGCGTTTAAATTTCGAAGGCATGAACTTTCCTTATGCTCTCGACGTCGTTGAAGGAGACGAGGAGGAAGGTTCTGGTGCTATACTTCCATCGAAGAGTGCCACTACTGCCAAGGTATGGTTATTGTAGATTCTGGCCGCGTCCCTCCTTTTTTGAAAATCAAACTTTGTATGAAGAAATAACTCTTTTTGTGGAACGTGTGTTGGTTTGCAGGTGTCGAAGAAGAAAAAGATTGGGCCGAAGCAGTCTTCTACCATTGTGACGGGTGAGGCTGAGGTTCATGAAGAAGTTACCAGTCCGGTGAACGAAGAGTTTGTCGTGGATGAGAAAATGTCTGATGGGGAAGAACGCACTGATACTTCCCCTCCTAATGTCGAGGAAAATATTGGTGCGGATTTTGATGGTGTTGAAGGGATAAATAATACCGCGGTGGCTGACGGCAGTGTTATCGCGGACATGTCCGCTCCTGCTGGTGAGGCTGCGGAAACTCTCCCCACCATTTCTCAAGAGTTCTCCTTTGACAGAATTTATTCCGCAGGGGAACTCTTTGACGATACCCTCGATTTTCCCGAAGACTTTTCTTTGCTTTCCCCCAATGATGATTGGGATGTGCTCGGGGGTTCTGTTAAGGAAGACGCTACTGTTCAGAATGAGGGCGCAGATGATCACAATGCGCATGTTGATGCCGATACTTGTGACGATGGGGCAATATCAGCAAAGGGGAAGTCTGTGGTTGACTCTCCTTCCGAGGATTTACCTCATTCGCTGACGTTTGAGGGTGAGGATGCCATAATGGATTGGCTCAAGAAAAAGAGTCTGTTGTTTGTCCCCCATCCTGCCCCGGTGGTTGATGGTGAGAAAGATTCCGATGCTTATACTCGTCGGATGATGGAACTATCTTCCGAGGCACGTGTTGCTGAGATGTGGGGGAAAAGCTTGAGTGTTCCCGAAGCTACCCTCGTATCGGAGCCTCCCACTTCTGTTGCTGATATGATGGCCATAGCCGATGGGTACCAATATGGTTTTCCCCAGCAGCGTGTCTTGGAGGTAAGTCTTCGTACATATCTCTTCGTGACAATTGAATCCTTCGGTTTAATAATGTTTGTCGTTTTGATGTGTAGATGATGAGGAGTGAGCATTGTAACCATGTGCTGTATCAATTCTTTAAGGCAAAATCTTTGAAGCTGGAGGCTAAGCTCCGTCACAGAGAAAAGGCATTATCTGCGGCTGAGGTGGAAATAGAAGAACTGAAGAAAATCCTTAAAGAGAAAGAAAGGCTGGGTGAGGCGGAGGCTGGTCTTCGTTCAGAGCTTGCCGTCGTTCCCGCTGAGTTAGAGCAAACTCGCGGACAAGTTTCAGCTTTCACAGGTTTGGTTCTTTTTCATTTTTTACCCTCGTAATTCCTTGTAATTCTTCTATACTACTTAGTTGTTCCGTATGATTCTCCCCACCCTATCTCTAGTGGGTGGCGTCCCCGAGCTGATATGGCTTCGAAACGAAAGGGCACGGCAAAAATCTCGTATCAAAGAGTTGGTCGAGAAAATTAAGAGCGAAGCCAAAAAGTGGGACGCTCGATCCGAGGGATGGCGCGCAAGGCATGTTCAAATGGTTGATATGCAGAATCTGTATAACCATGACCGTACTTTGTTTAATGGTACGCTGCTGTGGACACGTGAGAATCTGCGGGAATCCCGTGAGCGTACCTCGTTGTTGGAGTCTAGAATATGTCTTCTGGAAGAGGAATTACAAAAGGCTCGCTCCCTTCCATTTCCGGGAATTAAGGAGAGTATGCTATGTCTTACTAGAGAAAGGGACGATGCCAGAGCCGAAGTTGGGGCTCTTAGCAAAGCCCTTGCTGCGTCTCGCGCTGAAATAGCCCGCCAGGCTGAGTCTGAGAGGAATCTCGAAGTATGTCTGTACAGACTTAGCAAAGGGGTAACAGAGATAAACAACGAAGTCAACCACTTTCGTCACATGGATTCGATGAAGCAGGTAGAATTAGATGCCAGTCAATTTACTCTCACCAACCTTCAACTAGATTATAAGAAACTATCCGAGGAATATGACTATCTTGATGAAGCGAGAGATGCGGTTGTTAACGAGTATGAAGAGGCTTCGGCTTGTGTCGAAGGTATAACCTTATTTCGTCGAGTGTGATTGTGTCTTTTCTGTGCTAACTCCCTTGTGTTGTCTTTTTCAGAGCTCGAGGGACAACTCCGCGCTGCAAATGAAAATTTTGAAAAGGCTCAATCTTCCTTAGCGCAGCAGGAAGAACAGACTAATCATTTAAGCGTTTGGAGGCATCCCGTGAGGAGGCCGTTGGTGCTGCTTCTAAAGAAGTGAATCGTCTATCGTCGTTGTTATCTCAAGCCCACCAGCGGACGACAGTTATTATGCATAAGGCTCGGTGTCAATTGGCTGAGGAGACAAACAAGATGCTGGAGAAGATTGATCTTGGTCTCAAGACCAAGCATGGCCTCGTCAAGAGCTATCAGCGTCGTTCTGTACCTGCCTCCTTGCCTGGATCCTCGGGACCCTCATCTGGTAGGAGCGTCCCTTCAACTCTTCGGAACAACCCTGCTGATGGGGCGGCATCATCTAAGTAGAGACCGCGGCATTAGCCTTCCGTTAGATTTTGCTAGTATTTTGTAAAAAGAATATTTTTGATGTGTTTTCCTTGAATTGGCCTTGCCGCTTTTTGTAAACAACCTTTATGAAATGGATCATTCTTTTGATATACCTGGAATATCAGTTTGTTGTTTATTTTAAGCATTGTGAGGAAAGACACTAAAAACAAAAGAAGAGTGTTTTAAGTGTTTGGGCGCCATACCGAAGGGAGGTACCTTCGTGATCGTCTTGAGACCTGTCACCCCGCTGGCGAACCCTTGGCCAGAGGATTCCCAGACGGTGGGGGACGAGGAAACGTTCTAGGATATGGGGTTAAAATATTTACATACACCCATTACGTCGACCCGTTGCCTTAAGATTGGTTGGGTATCTCTTTCTGCTGGGTGCCTTCCCCCCGGTCTTACACTTATGGACACTGATGGGGGATCCCTGAGAGATTGTAAATTAACTACTTTCCCCAATATTGTTGATAACTTCTGTTTACTTGAATTTCAGAAAGCTTATTTGATTGATAGGTTGAGGCCTGCTACTCCTCGTCCAGAGATAGAAACATGTAGAGCGGTTACGCTGCCTTCTTCTTCTGGTAGTCTTCACGCAGATGCAAAGTTGCGTTGCTCCTATGGGTAGTACGGTTTGAGCCACTTAGCATTCCAAGGATGCCGGAGAACCTCGCCTTTCAGATTGCGAAGATAGTAGAAACCGTTTCCCGCAATGTCGTGTATTATAAAAGGTCATCCCCATGTGGGTGCTAGCTTTCCCCATTTCTTCTCTCGTTGATACTGTGGGATTGTTCTTAGCACATATTGCCCCTCTACAAAATTCCGAAGTTTTACCTTTTTGTTATACTCCCTTGCTAGCCTTCGTTGATAATTTTCCATCTTCTGTAATGTTGCTTCCCTTCTTCCTTCCAGGTCGTCCAATCTCTCTAAAATCATGTCCGTTGTGAGATTTTTCTCCCATGCTTCGATCTTTGTGGTTGGCATGAGGATCTCTGTTGGGATGACCGCTTCGGATCCATAAGTGAGGAGAAACGGGGAATCCCCAGTGGCAGATCTTCGTGTAGTCCTGTATGCCCATAGAACATTGTGCAATTGTTCACACCATCGCCCCTTATGTTCGTCTAATTGCTTTTTGAGGATAAGGGCGAGAGTCTTGTTAGTGGCTTCCGCTTGTCCGTTGCTTTGAGGGTATATGGGGGTGGATTTGTTCTTCCTTTTTTTGAAAGTATCAAAGAGCATGTCTATATTTTTCCCTTGTAACTTCTTACCATTATCGGACACGATTTCTGCTGGTATGCCAAATCTGCAAATGATGTTTTGGAATATGAAGGTAAACACATCCACGTCTCTGATCCTGGCTAAGGCTTTAGCTTCCAACCATTTACTGAAGTAGTCCATGGCTACTATCAAAAATCATCTTTTCCCTGATCCTTCGATGAAGGGGCCGACGATATCTATGCCCCATTTTGCAAATGGCCACGGGCTATCTACTGAATTTAACATTGTTGCTGGCGCGTGTATCTTTTTGGCGAAACGCTGACATTCTTCACATCGTCGGGACATTCTTGCGGCATCCTGCATCATTGTGGGCCAGTAATATCCTTGTATTTTTGCTTTGTCGTCTAGTGATCTCATGCCGCTATGATTCCCTGCGTCACCATAATGGATGTCGTTTAGAATTCGATGCCCCTCTTTTCTGGACAAGCAGCGTAGCAACGGTCCGAGGAAGGATTTCTTGTACAGGATTCCATCCCAAAGGTCATATCTTACTACTTTGGAGAGTATTTTCCTGGCTTGTTTATGGTCCGCGGGTAAGGTTCCTTCTTTAAGAAACGCATGGATCACCATTCTCCAATCATCTTCGTTGCTGAAATCTTCGTCTTGATTTGCTCTCGACAGGATATCTTCTTCGTCAAAATCGTTATGGATGTATTCTCCTACCTGGTCTTCGATATTTTCTTCCACTGTATCTTGATTGGTAGCGAAGGAGAATTGTGATGCAATCAAAGGCTCGTATACCCTTGTTATTTTAATAGCTTCGACGCTTTTGTCCTTCAGCATGGAGGATATATATGCTAGGGCATACGCGTGCCTAAGATCCCTTCTGCATAAGTGCCGGAACTTGATGTTCGGAATTTGTGATGCCAATGTTTGGACAAAGGCCATGTAAGCTGAGACTGTGTCGTCGTACACATTGTACTCGATCCCTATTTGTCGTATGACAAGCTGCGAATCACTTGTCAGTCTTACATCGGTTACCCCCATCTCTATTATTAAACGGAGGGCATGTACGACTGCCTCGTATTCGACAATGTTGTTAGTATGCTCTTTGAATTCTAACCTGAGTGCCTGTACGATCCTTTCTCCGGTTGGGGTGGTGATGACGATGCCTATTCCTACTCCTTCCTTATTCTTGGAACCATCGACGAAGACTTCCCATTGTCTTTGACTCGCGGGTTCGAGGATATCCATTGGATCCTTACTTTCTTCCTCGGCTTCTGGCATTCCCATAATCTCTTCGTCGTTGTCCAGGGGGGGTCTGCTAAGAAATCCGCCAAAACTTGGGATTTTCGGGAATGTTGAATTTCATGAATGATGTTGAATTGGTCCATGTGGGTGTTCCAGTTGGCTATTCTGCCCAATTTTCCTGCGCTTTTAAGGACTGCTTCCAGTGGTGCTTTGCATGGGACCCGGATGACGTGAGTTAGGAAGTAGGTTCTCAGCTTTTGAGTAGCCCATACCAATGCTAGGATAAGTTGTTCGATCTTCGTGTAGTTCCTTTCCGCAGAATTTAGGGTCTTACTGACATAATAAATAGGTTGTTCTACCTTCGTATTGGTTTTGACCAACACTGCGCTAACTGCGTCTTCCGTCGCTGCTATGTATAATGCCAAAACCTCAGCAGGATCAGGCTTCTGCAGGATTGGAATTGAAGCCAGGTGTTCTTTGATTTTCTGGAAGGCTTCTTCGCATTCTGCGGTCCATTCAAACTTACTTCCTTTTTTGAGAGTATTGAAAAAATGTTTGCATTTGTCCGAGGATCGGGCAATAAATCTGCCCAAGGCTGCTATGGACCCATTGATCTTCTGCACCTCTTTTAAATTCTTCGGGGATGGCATTTCTACTATAACTTGGATCTTCGCTTGGTCTACCTCAATGCCCCTTTTTGTTACCAGATATCCGAGGAATTTACCTGAAGTGACACCGAAGGTGCATTTCTCTGGGTTTACTTTCATGTGATGCTTCCTCATTGCTTCGAAGATATCTCTCAGATCCTGATGGTGATCTTTGCGCAGCTTACTTTTGACGAGCATGTCATCAACGTAGACTTCTAAGGTACTACCGATCCATGGCCTGAAAATAGCTTCAACCATTCTTTGGTATGTTTCCCCTGCGTTTCGAAGTCCAAAGGGCATTCTGGTGTAGCAATAAAAGCCATGTGGGGTGTAGAATGTTGTGTGCAGTTGATCTTCTTCTGCCAGGGATACTTGGTTGTAACCAGAATATCCATCCATGAAAGATAGCTCTTTGTATCCTTCTAGCGCTTCAACCAGCTGATCTATGCTTGGTAGGGGATAGCTGTCCTTTGGACATGCCTTGTTGAGGTTAGTAAAATCGATGCATATCCTGACCCCTCCATTTTTCTTAGGAACGACGACCATGTTGGAGATCCATGTAGGGTACTTGACTTCTTTGATGAACCCCGCTTCTAGTAGTTTCCGAAGTTCTTGTTCCACTGCCTTGTGGTATTCCGGTGCAACTTTTCTTATTTTCTGCCTGAAAGGTGGCGTGCCTGGTTTGATGCGCAGCTCGTGTTGGATTATTTTCGGGTCAATCCCCGGCATATCTCCTAGCTTCCAGGCGAATACATCCGCGTATTCTTTTAGTAATTTGGTTAAGGAATCCTCTCTTTTTTCGTCCATTATGGTCCCTACTTTGATCATCTTCGGGTTTTCTTCCGTTCCTATGTTGATTTCTTTCACGGGCTCTACTGGTGTGAACACCGGCTTCGGATCCCCGAGGACTGGGACGTTCTTTGATTGCTATTTGGTATGGTTCTGTCCTTCGTTGGCTGCTGAAGTACCTGTTTCTGTGTTTAGGACTTTATCACCCTTTGTCAATGCCCTTCCTGTAGTTTCCTTGAGGAACAGGTCTATGGCCTTTTCTTTCGGGGCTTCTTTATTTTTACTTCTTCGGGTTTTTCGCTGCTCTTCTTGTTCGTTGTTGATACGATCCTGAGTGGCTTGGCACTCTCTTGCAGAGACTCGGTCTCCCTTGATTTCCATCACTCCCTCAGGTGTAGGGAATCTGAGATATTGGTAGTAAGTTGCCGTCACTCCTTTGAGTTTATGTAACCACTTTCGTCCAATAATGGCGTTGTAGGGGGATGGGGCGTCAACTACGCTGAATCGTGTTTCTACTTTCATGGGTCCGGCGTTAACCTGTAACACGATGTCTCCCAATGGCTTCGTGGGTGTTCCATTGAATCCGTAGATGGTGTAATAAGAGGTCATTAGTTGTTCTTCATGGATCTTCATTCGTTTGAATGCGTCGTAGAATAGAACGTTTACTAAGCTTCCCCCGTCTATGAGGATCTTTTTGAGGTTACATCCAGCCACTGGTAGTGTTAGTACCAGGGGGTCGTTATGGTCTTCCATATCTTCTTCGATATCTTCAGCATCGAAGATAATAGGCGAGTCCATCCACTCTTCGTGCTCATCCACCTCTGCACCATCAATCTTATACAATTCGCAGCGGTCCTCGAACTGCTTCCGTAGCCTCTTTCTTATCTGCGCTGTAAGTGAGGGCCCTGCGGCTTAGGAACACGAGATGGTGTTGATTGTGCGGTTCCCCTCTGGAAGTTGGACTGGCTTGGTCCGTTTGGATCTATCTTCTGCGACATCCTTTCGTATGTAATGGTGGAGTTCGCCAGCATCAATCAGTTTTTGGATCATTATTTTGAGGTTTTTATATTTCTCGGTCTGGTGTCCGTTGAAGCAGTGATATTCACAGTAATCTTTAGACTTCTCGGTTCTTGGGGGCTGTTTTCCCTTAGACCATAGCCAATCCAAATTTTCCATTCCTTTGATCTCTCGCAGGATCCGAGCATAGCTAGCATTGAGTTTCGTGTAAACTTGATCTTCGAATTTTCGATCGTCTTTTCGTCGTTCACCCCTTCGTTCCTTCCTATCTTCGTGAGGCCGTTCCACTGAGCTATTCCTTTTGGCCCCATTGGTTTGTTCTGCGGAATTGGTACGGTGAGACCTCTGCGGATACGCCCTCGGGTTTTCACGCTGGATTTCTTCAAGACGAGCGTGCTTTTCAATAATTATTCGAAGATCTCCCTCTGTCTTAGGCACGCTTCCATGAATCTCAACAAATAGTGGACTCATTCGGTCTAATCCCCACTTGTAGCAGTTGATACTTACCACTCGGTCCACACTTCCTATGGCTTGGAAGATCTTGTGCCATCTGTTAGTATATTCCCTCGTGGTTTCCTTGTAGCCAATTGCTAGCGAAAAGAGCTTATCCATTCCGGTGTTAACGCTTTGTTGTACATGTAAGTTCTTAAGAACTTTCCTGCAAGTTGGTCGTAGGAGTGGATGGAGTCCGGCGGCAAATTATCAAACCAAGACAATGATGATCCCTTCAGGCTTGATGGGAAGTATCTACAGAGTACGGCGTCGTTCTGACTCCATCTGGCTAAAACACGGTTATAATACCGGATATGTGCAGAGGGATCACTGGATCCGTCATAGCATTCGAAGGTCGGGACAGGGCACTTCAGCGGAATAGGGGTGTTGGCCAGGCGATGAGTTAGGGGCGTGGGATTAGCCTCTCTCATGACCTCTTCTAATCTTCCCCCGCCTTGTCTACTCTTTAACTGCCTGATCTCGGCCATAATTTCATCACGCAGCTCTTCCATCGCGCGGTGGTGCCCTACGCTCTTCTGATCGTGATAGACTGACTCTCCTTCATTATAATCCGGGTCGGATGCGCTACTTCCCCTAGTCGCGTCTCCATTAGCTGCTACGATGACTCTTCGGTCTCGATTTGGTTCTGGTGCCTTTGAATTTGCTTCATCAAGTTGTTGGCTGGTCTTCGTGCTTAGGGCAATCAGGTCTTTTAAATCTTGGTTTTCTCTGGCCAGCAGAGCTACAACATCTGCGTAAACCTGCTGGCTCTTCTTCAATTCTTCAAGCTCAGCCATCAATCGATGTGATTGGTTTGACCCCTGATTGGGAGTCCCAGCTCGTGCTACTACGGCCATGGTGCCGCCTTCTTCTATGGTTTGCACTAAAGGTGGTGGAGGTTCAGCTTCGATTGTTGGCATTTCCAAATCGGGCGGAGTGCCCATCTACGGTGTTAGAGCCGCCGACACATTTTGATTCTGATCGTTTGTTGATGGCATTCTGAAGGTTTGCGGGTGCGCGGGTTGATGTGTTCTGGATTCATCCACCCTTTCTTTTGGTTGGTGAAATCGATTCGTAGCAAGAGTTTTGCTGGCTTCCGCAGCCTTTGGGGCTGCCGCTGCCGTACTGTACTTTGTCGCCGCTGCTCTGAGAGCCGCGGCTGCAACGGAGTTAGCGTTCATAGGCGAAGTGATTTCCGCAGTATCCTGCCTCTGACTAGTCATTTTGGCTTTGTCTCCTTTCTGCTTGCTCCGGGTGATGACCGGGGTTGTCCTTGGTGCTTCATTCGACGAGGCTTTGGATTTTCCTGGTTCTTGCATATTTTCCATCGTGGGTCCTTTTGTCGTTTTCTTTCAACGCAAGGGAATTTCAAACAGCGAGAAACAGAAATGTCTGTGTGGATCGGGTCAGTTTTGCGAAATACCTTACTCCAAGGCAGGGAAAAACTCATTTGGTTAAAACGTATGAGTGAAAATACATGGGTTAAAGTCTTATTAAAAGTGCGGGTCCAGTGAAAGTACGTGGAAACGCCAAAAGATCCCTTTGAAAATGCACGTGGATCTTTTGAAAATTTCCGAAAACCCACCGGAAAGAAAGGTCCGTACGAGATCTAAAAAAAATACAAATCCATGGACCTAAGCGATAAATCTTTTAACCAGTTTAAATTGCTTCGACAGATACTGCCAGGACTATCGAAGATAACGGGCGCGTTTTTGAATATGGTAAAGTTAACAAGAGGTAAATACTGCTAGAGCTAATGAAGCAGAGCAATCATATGCTAATTTAAGATGAAATCACAGGATAAGATAAATCTTTTACCGGGACGCAGTCCCTGTTTCTAGCGCCAAATTGTGAACACGTAAATCACGAAGGCATCTATATGTTCACAAATAATGTTCGCACTCTAGGTACATAGTCGCACTGATGGTACAATTGCATTGATTCCTTGGCTCAAAACCTTCGGGTTTATCATAGCCTCATCTAATAATATCGCGAGAGGCGTTTACGCAAGGGAAGATAAAGAAAGCGAAGTATAAAAGTAAAACTCATGGAGCGTTAGACGAATATAAAGTGCTGAAATGTAAATAAGACTGGGATTTACGTGGTTCAGCACTAAGGCCTACATCCACGGGGTTGTTATTTCACTATGTACTTGATAATTACAGAGATACTCGAGTGACTTTGGAGTTTACATAGGTCTGTGTATTGTAAAGGACAAACTTACACTCACAATCCTTCTCTCTCTCCTTCTCTCCCTGGTTTTTCCGATCCCCCCACTCTTGGTGGAGAGGGGGTATTTATAGGGTTAGAGTGTGGGACCCATTTCTGAGGGCCGTTGGAACCTTATCTTCTTGTGTTTTGTGTCCATCACGCGGAGATCTTCGCTCATTACTTGATCACGCAGAGTCATCCTCGTTCGTTCCACGGGTTGATCGACACGTATACTGCTCATAGTGTTTAATGCGGGTAGTTGAGACGCATGCTCGTGTCAGACAAGTGTCTTCTGCCCCTGACACATCCATGTCAGTTAACCTTCTCTTCACCGTTGATCTTAGCTTCTTTTGGGGATGAGATAAAGTAACTCTTCGGGAGTTATTTGGTGCTCCGCGGTACATCGTGTTTTCGATACATCTTTTAACTTATGCCCTTAGATTTGTTCGGGCAAAGATCCGACATCGACGGGATGGGCTTCTTGGCTGTGGGCGTGTGTCATCATGTTTTGATGACTTTGTCCGCATGCTCTCCACGTGTCTTCCTGTATACACGTGTTTGATGATGAAATATGTACACAAAAAACTAAAATTAATTAAATTTTTCCGCATCCATTTTAACCTCCCACATCTCCCATTAACACCACTCGCTCTAAATGCTCACTTGAATTGAGCATTCTGGTGTCTAGACCATAAAAGAGTGCTATAACAGAAAAGATAATTGAGAACATAGAAAGATTGGACAGAGTTTTTCTATAGTTGAAGAATACATCTCTCCATAACATGGAGAATGAGCCATACGCATTTCATAGAAAATTACCGTCTATTGTGAAAGAAATCAAACAGAATTGAAAATGAACTTCGGTACTTGCTCGCGTACCACTTTTTAATTCACCAGTCACAAAGACGACAGCCACACGAGTAATTGGAAAACATCAAAATATCATAGTCATGCACCAGTCATCACCATTATGTTAACTCTGTTAAGAAACCATACTTCTATGGTGGCAAAATCTGTCGGCATGAACACCTAAATAAGCATCTGTAGCCTCTGTAGATTATTGAGAAAGATGAACTAAACACCTTGATATAATCCTTTTCTTCCATATATAATCAAATTAAAAAAAGGCCATCAAACACATTCAGAGCGCAAGTATACGACTAATCATTTGGTTTTGCGTTATACATTTTGATGCAAACAAAAATTTCTTTCGACATTCCAATGCAAAAAGTTAAAACAACCAAAACTCAGTAGATTGTTAATTAAGATGCAGGTATATCCGATGTTCTTAGGAATCTACCTTCTCTACTATTGAATACATGTTGTTCGTCATCAATCATTTTCTTATTGCATTACCTGGAGTCATTTTATCAGTTGGTTCCTTGTCTCGGCCTGACATATCGTTTTTTTGTCATCGACATCGCCTTAGCTATGAACAAGTGTTATTGTAGTTTTGAACATTTTGGATTGTTAAAATCAATAATGGGGAAATTTTACTTTTAAATGCACCCAAAGTCAAACAAACTAGACTAAAGTTAGCTTTCCTTTTAGTAAAAGTGGATTTCCTGCTAACAATTATCCTTATTATTGTTTACTTACGTTATTGGTTTACTTAGCTATCTGTTAAACTTAGTTATCCGTTTTACTGAGTTATATCTGTTTACTTAGATATCTTCTTTGTGTATATACCATTGTGCACAGAAGAACCTTTTATCACTTGCATACCAACTATACTGAGGCATCTGTACTACTTAGTATATGATTCTTTTAGCTGTTTACATTACATAGATTACCTGAAAGTTAGTAATCACACTTATGATTTAGGTGATTATCTTCCTTCGATCAGGAACAAAGATATCCAATTAGAACAATACGAGGTTTTGATAGTGTAGGTGTAAATAATCCACAGGGCTAGATGGCGAGATCCCAGGCTAAGTTGCACCAAGAAACGAAGGAAGTGAAGCACTGAATAACTCAAGCGGGCACAAACAAAGAGAAATCACGAGGGCCGAGCGTGACAACCATTTAGATGTAGGATGTGACAAGTCTCCCATCACCTGACAAAGCCGACAGAAGATCAGAAGACACTCGGTCAAACTAAGAAAGAAGGTCAAGACGAAGCGGCGAGAAGGGAGAAGGCAACCTCGGACTAAATAACATTGGAGGATCGGCCTCGGATGCAAAACTGTCGGGAGCCCCTACTGTATCGGCCCAGTCGATAGATCGGAGGAACATCAAGGTAGGCCCGAGGAGGAACACCGAGATAGATGCACCATGATTTACACTGTAACTTCGTCGTATCCCTGCCTTGCCCTATAAATATAAGGGCATCTAGAGAGTGAGGGGAAAGTGGTAAAGGGTAGAAAGTTCATACTTAGAGAGAAAAGAAGTCATTATTGTAAAAGTTCATCACTCGTAACCAAACTTGAAGTAATATTAATCACTTCTTTCACCCGTGGACGTAGGTAATCATGCCGAACCATGTATATCTTTGTGTTCGTGTTCGTTCATGCATCTTCACTTTGGTTTAGTTTAGTAGTTTCACTGTTGGATGTAGTGTGCGATTTTATGCTACTACAGATGGAATCAACTCCTTAATGGTTTTCTACGGTATGAGTCTCTTTTGCAATAAACAGTACTTTGCCGAGGTTTTAATTCCATCCCCTCTCTTGTAATTTTGTACTATGAGTCTCTTTTGCAATAAACAGTTGGATTTCAAACAAGGCATAATGTGTATGCAAGCGCAGTGTAATAGAATGTCAGATGTAACAGTCTCTGCTACCATTGTAATTCTGATTCTCATGAATATGTCAAAGTCAAGGCTCGACTAGTCGTCGTCGTGGTTACCGGTTGCATAGATATAAGCATTTCTATCATAGCTGCAAGATATTACTTTATTTCCTCCTTAAAATCTCCAAATTCCAATACACTATTGTGTCAGGTTATTGAACAAGGGAAGCCCATGGGTAAACTTTTGACACCTATATGCTTGAAGTGTAATTTATTGTTGTCAGATTGAAGGGAAATATACCCCTGACTACTTCAACGATGATGACACCGTAAAAATTTAATAGGCCTCATGACCCTAGTTAGCAATTCGGGATTCGGTAAACGTACGGAACGGCAAATGTACGAGTATTATACGATTTTGTAAAATCCAGATTCGGTCCAAAATCCGGTCAACGGGACGTGATTCGCTAGTAATTCGGAACGGCATACGTACGTGTATAATTCGATTTATAAATGTGAGTTCGGCTCTGAAAATTCGGTATCTATATATAACAAATAATTTGTATTTATAAGGTCATAGACCAATTTTTATGCATATGTGTGAGTTATTTAAAGAAAAAATAAACTTAATATGATGATATTAATAATATATGCAACATTAGTTATCCAAGAGGACGTCGTATGGTGGTTTAGATGCTTGGTTAGTGAGTTTGAGATCTCTCTCACCTTCACCTTCAAATCTCTTCAGTCGTTTTTCTTTCATAAAAATTACAACACGTCTAATATTCGGTCGTGTATGCTCGGAAGGCAGTAAAGCCCAAAAAATGGGGTCTTTGAAAAGTAAAAGCTAAAGAATTTATAGCGAATTAAGCGGACGTATCATTCGGGATACGTAAAATTCGTGAACGATTCGCGAATAATCTGGAAATGCCACATAATACGCGACTTGGGTTCGGAGTTGCAAACGTACGCGAATAAGACGGTAAAATTCGTGATAGAAAAAATTCGCGAATAATTCGCGAATCATTCGCGAACTTACTAACTAGGCTCATGACTCTCATTAGAAAAAAAAAATTTTAAGAATGATAGTTTATTTATGTATTTGCATCATAAATAATTTAACACTTACTAAATAGCTAAGTACCCCGTGTAATCTCTTACTTCAATCACCATTCATTTATGGTTGATCCTGAACATATTTCAGTATCCTAAAATAGGCCAACTAATAAGGAATTCTCAATTAGTCTCGTGCTTTCAATAAGAATATTAACAACTAGTCTCGTGCTTTCACAATCCTATATCCTAAAATAGGCTAACTAACGAGGAAATACACAATTAGTCTTCATATATGCTTTTTTCAATTACCAATTTTAAAGTTGAACACAGTAGTGTTTGTCTGGCTTTGTGAATAGCTTAAACGACAGCACTCATTACAACCTCTCACACCACTGTGGATGGTCTTAGTTCATCAAACTAAAAACTAATAAGGGTAAGAGCTTCTCCAATGGAATGTATGTGAAAGATAAATGTCTAAGTCTACATAGGATAGATATTCAATTTTCCTAAAATTCTTCTCCAACCCCAACTTCTTAAATCAATATGAAGATGATGTGGCTTATTTTTTTTAGACATTGTCAAGGTGAATGTCAAGTTTTAGATCTATCTTACTTACCTAAATTAATTTTAATACATTAAATAACCATTTTTAGCTTTAATAAAATTTAAAATTACTAAAAATAAAATCTACAATTAATTCATAAAGAATCACAAACAACACCTATGGAGATGAACTAATTTTCCTCCCAAAATTTAAGGAAAAATTGGTATGAGGATGTCTTATTTGTGTTGCCACCCAGGAAACACACACAACCACCATTGGAGAAGCTCTAAGTCCTATGGGCTAAATTAAGTTGCAAGATTGGCAGTTAAGTGTTGTAATTCAAAAAAAATTGTGGCCTAAAAGTTAACACTAGTTCTCTCTCCTAGCATGTACTCGCCATTTAACTAGATTGAAACGTTGAATCGTTCGACGCTCAAAAAGTGGCTTTAACGCTGAATTGTTCAGCGCTGCATACATTTTAACTAAATGTTTCTATGGGAGAGAGAACGAGATCGAGAGAGGAAGGAAAAGATGGAAAAGAAAAATTACGTGGAAGAAGAGTTCGATGGAGAGAGGAAGGTGGTGTGATTGGAGAGAGAGGAAAAGATGGAAAGAGAGAGGGAAAAGATGAGTAGAGAAATGGTAATGATTAGTTGTTTGAGAAATAAAATTATGTAGTGATGTTTGGTTCAGCGTTCAATGATGTTCTATTCAACGACTAGTTGCTAGATTAGCAATACCATAGTACTTAGAAGGTTATCCTAGCTGACGTAGACTGCTGGTTGCTAGATTAGAAGGCTATATGACTTAGCCTAACTATACATATTTCCAAAATATCAATTGGATGTAGGATACCCTTAGGCATGCCATTAGATAATGATAATATTGGAACTGAGGGACTGGATTTTCTCATGACTAGTGTCACAGGCTTCCTACTTACAACCTCTAATATTATTGTGTCAGGTTTATTCTCATTGGTAAACTATAACATGAACGGCATTATGTATGATCTTCATACTATGAGTTGAAGGGAAACATGCCCCTGACTACGTCAATGATGCCTGGACATGATGAAAGTTTTCAATAGACCAGACCTTACGAACTGATTTGGTGATGTTGCATTAGGGATGCGGATTCAGCTTCTGAAAAGGGAAATGTGGTTTCCACTGTAATTTGGGTACCATGTTCTTCTAAGTATGGTAAAAAATGATAAAGTACAACACGCCCGTCTAGCTCAGTTGGTAGAGCGCAAGGCTCTTAACCTTGGGGTCTTGGGTTCGAGCCCCACGGTGGGCGTATTTCGGGGACCCTAGTTACAAGTTAATTAATTGTTAATTAGTTTAATTAGATTAAAATCAGATTTAGGGATAAAATTTTGATAAAAGAAAAATTGTGTTTTTGTGTTGTGGAGAAGTTGAGTTTTGGGGGGATTCCAGTAGAGGAATCATACTGCTCAAAATGAAGGAACCAATCCTCAAAATGAAAAACCCGAAGCTCAAAACAATCAGGTAAACTTCCTATACTCTTCAAATTGTATGAATGATGCCCCAAGTGGTCGATTCATGTACACTATGCAACTACTCTGAGTGAGGGTCGTTAAGTCGAGAGGGTAATAAACGAACGACTCTAAGGAGTCGTCAATTACTTGACACAACCTTTGACGACTCAAACCTGCAATTTTTGCAGGTTATGAAAAATCGTCAACCAAGTGTGATATAATTGACGACTCCAGCTAGTTAGGTCATATAGAGTCGTTAATTTAATATGTTTAGAACCCAACGACTCTAAAACTTTTTACTCTCTGAAGATGTTACTCTTAGGGTCGTTAATTAGGCATTCCTATATACTGATGACCCTAGCGAGCCATTTCATAGATCAAGGGTCGGCAAGCAAAATTTATAAAACCAAACGACCCTTCAACATAGTTAACGACTACAACCATTTGACATGACGACCCTTCCTATTTTTTGAACAGGGAACAAATTTTGTATCATATAGAGTCGTTAGCGATTTAGAAATCCCTAGACGACACTATTCTGGGACAGAAAACCAGGTTTAGGGTCGTTATCTACTGCACCCTAATGGTTAAGGATTTTTTATCAATTCAACATGCATATCAAAAATCGTTAAGCAAAAAAAAATCGTGGTTAACGACCCTGTACCTGTAACTGTAACTGCAATTTTGCAGTTGAAAACCTAATTTTTTTTAGTTCACTTACGACGATGAATCGGTGAGAATTTTTTTTTCTCAAAAGTCGTTAATGGAATGGGAAACAGTGGGAGAGAAGGAGCGGAGGAGAAGAGGAATGGAAGGAGAAGAAGTTATTAGAGAAGAGTAAAATAGTTATTTCACCATCATTTTGGAAGCCCCATATATCTTTTGGTGTGGGTATAAAATGTCTCCTGACCCCAATTAATTTCCATGGCCCCCAATTCAGCCTTGATATTTTGTTCTCATTTATTACATGTGATTCCTTGACTGACGCAATGCTTTGGATGTAGATATTTTTATTCTTCATCTCTGTTTTATATTCAATTTCCTAAACCATCTCAAGTTTTCTACCTTCCAAGTCGAATACCAAGAAAATATCAAGATGGTGGCGCTCAAAGTTTTGCAGCTCATTTCAATTTCAAATGCAATCAATGCCAAGCAAACAACTAGCTAATTTATAGAAAACAGATCATGTAACACAAATGTTCACGAACACGCATTTCAGACGGCGTTGAAATCGCGTGACATTCTAATGGAAGAGCTAGATTATTTTTCATTTTTATAGGCGCTAAAATTTACTTGTTGGGTATTTGGAGCTTGGTCAGCTGTTGCTGCTGGGTTATTTGTGGGATCAGAGATGTCACAAGAGCATAAAAATGACTAAGTCATTGTAGAGGGCTAGATGCAGAGTCTGTCTGAGTTTTTGCTCTTCATCCACTTGACAGACTTTAGCACAGCAAGGCACTTTGCGCAACTTTGGGGTAACAATTTTGCAACCTCTGAATTTACCTGGTATCATTCTTATTGGTTTAGCCTCAGACACGCTAAAAGTGGATTTATTAAGAGATATATACATTTATTGTATATAATGTATATATGGTTACATATTTGATTAGTTAGGAAAGAGATTAATCACACATAGATTTGTTTTCTATCTCTCCCTATTTAGTCACAGGAAAACCATTTTGTAATCCAAACTTTTCAATAAGAAAACTTCGATTAATATTCTCAACCTTGTCGTTTCATGGCGTCTGAGCCAGAATCGAAATAAATTTCAATTACTTATATTCTTCGAATCATATGGGTATGATGATTTTCCCAGTGAAATTGATTGGTGATAATTGTCAACAAGATGAAAACGTTGTTGTTAATACCGCGTTTATGAATACTGATGCAAATTCAGTTGGAAGATATCTTTCATCACAAGATCGAGTACCACTCGCTAATACTCTCAATGATGCACAGTGGTAAGCTACTGTGAATATGCTTAATTCTTCTAATAAGAAGGGTTTGAAGGAATACCTTTATAGTAAATGGATACTTGATACAGGGGCTTCAAGGCATATGACAGGAAGTAAAGAATTTTTGTACGAAACATATCAAATAAGTTTTTCTTCCGTAGAACTTCTGAACAGTACATATACAATTGCTCCATGTGAAAGCACTGTGGCGTTTGGAGATAATATGAGATTATATCGTGTTTTATACGTTCCTGATCTTGAATGCAATTTGATTCCCTTAACATGCTTAATTAAAGATCTTAAATGTATTGTCACTTTAACTGATAAGTTGTGTGTGATACAGGACCGCACTACGAGGACGCTGATTGGTGTGGGTGAGGAACGATATGGGGTCTATATCTTCCACAGTGGAGCAAAGATTACTGCAAATCGAGTATCCGTTGGAGAAGATTATTGTTTTTGACATAGACGTTTAGGTCACGCGTCTAATAAGGTTGTTTCTTTACTTCAGGGTATGAATAAAGTTGATTGCCGGAAATTTATTAACTAACCATGTGATATTTGCTTTAAAGCTAAACAAACTCGGACTACTTTTCTGGTCAGTGAGAATAAAGCGGATGACTTCTTAAATTTAGTTCATTGTGATGTATGGGGTCCTTATCGTACTCCATCTTCTTGGGGTGCACATTATTTTCTTACCATTGTAGACGACTACTCTCGTTGTGTTTGGGTTTATTTGATGGCACATAAAACTGAGGTGGTGCAAAATTTTCGAAACTTTTGTGTTACGGAGAAGACACAATTTGATAGACAAGTTAAGAAGGTGCACAGTGATAATGGTACAAAATTTCTTCCATTAATTCCTTTCTTTATTGAACAGCGTATAGAATTTCAAACTTCATGTGTGGAAACACCACATCAAAATGGGAGAGTTGAACGCAAACATCGTCATATATTGAACGTGGCGCGTGCTTTACGATTTCAACCCAAATTACCTCTTCGGTTTTGGGGTGGGTGTATTTTAAGAGCTGCTCATATTATTAATTGCACGCCTACTCCCTTACTCAATGGGAGAACTCCATATGAATTGTTACATAAGAAGCCTCCTATTTATACTTATATTAGAGTATTTGGATGTTTGTGCTATGCTATTTTTGTCCCTCGTGATCGTAATAAGTTTAATTCACGAAGTTGAAGATGTATTTTTGTTGGTTATCCTTGTGAAAAAAAGGGTTGGCGGTTGTTTGATTTGGAAACGAAAAAATTCTTTATATCATGTGATGCGGTTTTTTTTGAAAATAAATTTCTTTATGCTGATGTTTCTTCGGATGATGTTTCTTCGAATGCTAATAATGATGAAGAATGCCGAGTTGAGCTGGAGATCCCTATGAAACAGTCAGATATTGTAGATAGGGGGAGTAACATATTACATACGGATTTGCAGATAGTGTCAGATAGTATTCCTATGCCTGCAGTTAATTTAAAGAAACGGACAGATGGTACTCTTGTAATCAGTACACAGGAAATGTCAAACAGTTTTGTCTCATCAGATGTTAACAGTCAGAGTGTTCCAGGAGAGATAACCATAACTGGTGTTGGACAGGAAGTCAGCAGATGTCCAGTGCAGTGTGTTCCAGACACTGCTGTGCAGATCTTGTCCGGTATTGATAGTAGTACTGCTCCAGGCAGTGATGTAGGTGATTCTAGTAGTGACAGAAGTCAAGTGAGCAATGATGTACAGATTTTGTCCAGTAGTGGCAAGACTACTGCTCCAGGCAGTAATTCACGTGATATGTTTCAGCGATAGAAGTCGAACAGTCCCAGGAAGTGACAGAAGTCGAACAGTCACTGGATCATCTTTAGTTTTAAGAGAAAGTGATGATTTTGTCTCCTGTAGGCTCCAACAGAATACGACATCCGTTAGGGAAAGAATTGGTTATACTTCTGATGCAGCCTTATCACCTGCTAAGGAAAGTGATGCTACCGTTGATAGTTCTGAGAAGGCAGTTCGACGAAGTGTTCAGACTCGGGTACCTAATACTAAGTTAAAAGATTATATATGTAACACTATCAAAGAAATAGACCCCGCCTCCTCCACTCCTCACTCGTCAACGTCCTCAGGTACGCCTTATCTCATAAATAATTATGTGTCTTATGTAAATTTTTCTGCTAATCATACTTATTTTTTGGCGGCGAGTACTATTCTTAAAGAACTTACGAGTTATGCTGAAGTTGTTCGTCTTCCCGTTCGGCGTGTAGCTATGTATAAGGACATTAGTGCTCTTGATAAGAATGGTACGTTATCTATTACGGATCTCCCCCAGGAAAGAAGGCTATTGGTTGTAAATGGGTTTACAAAATTAAATATAATTGATGGTACTGTCAAGCGATATAAAGCTCTCTTGGTTATCCTTGGTAATAGACAAGTGGAAGGTGTGGATTATCATGAAATGTTTGCTCCCGTAGCTAAAATGGTTTCAGTTAGAACATTTTTAACAGTCGCAGTTGCTCGTGATTGGGAGTTACATCAAATGGATGTTCACAATGCTTTTCTACATGGGGGTCTTGAAGAGGAAGTATATATGCAACTTCCTCCAGGATATTCGACTAATTCTCCTGATAAAGTGTGTCGCCTCCATAAATCTCTGTATGGTCTTCGTCAAGCTCCTCGTAATTGGTTTGCTAAGCTTGCAGGTGCTCTTAAGACTTTTGGATTTGTACAATCTTATGCTGATATTCTTTATTTACCCTGCGACGAGGTGAGAATTCTATTAACGTACTTGTCTCTGTGGATGATTTAATTATTGTTGGGAACAATTCCGTTGCTATTACTGCTTTTAAACCATACTTATGTCGTTGCTTTCATATGAAAGATCTGGGTCATCTCAAGTATTTTCTTGGTATTGAAATGTCTCGAGGAACTGATGGTCTGTTTTTATCTCAACAGAAATACACCTTCGGTATTTTGTCTGAGACTGGACTTCTTGGAGCCAAACCAGCTTCTTCACCCATTGATCAACATCATCGTTTAGCTCTAGATGATGGACCTTTGTATTCTGATTCATCCCAGTATCGTCGGCTTATTGGACGTTTGATATATTTGACCATAACTCGTCCTGAATTGTGTTACTCGATGCATGTTTTGGCTCAATTTATGCAGTCTCCTTGGGTGTCTCACTGGGAAGCTGCTATTCGAGTTCTTCGTTACCTAAAGGGTCATCCGGGTCAAGGAATTGTTTTACGCAAGGATAGTGCTCTTCAACTTACTGCTTATTGTGACTCTGATTGGGCCTCATGCCCTCTTACTCGTCGTTCGCTTACTAGTTACTTTATTTTTTTGGGAGGCTCACCTATATCTTGGAAGACAAAGAAACAACATACCGTATCTCGTTCTTCTGCTGAGGCCGAGTACCGTTCCATGGCTCATACTTGTGGTGAACTCACATGGATAAAGGCATTGTTGAAATCTCTAGGTGTGTCTCATTCTCAGCCTATGCGTCTGTATTGTGATAGTCAATCAGCGCTTCATATTGCTGCTAATCCTATTTTTCATGAGCGCACCAAGCATATTGAGATTGGTTGTCATTATGTACGCGATCAAGTTCAGTCCAGCGCTGTTAGTAGTTTTCATGTTCGCTCAACCGCCCAGATTGCAGACATTTTCACCAAAGCTCTTGGAAGTCCTCAGTTTGAGCTACTTCTTCGCAACTTGGGCATTCATGATCTCCATGCTCCAACTTGAGGGGGAGTATTAGGAGATATATACATTTATTGTGTATAATGTATATATGGTTACATATTTGATTAGTTAGGAAAGAGATTAATTACGCATAGATTTGTTTTGTATCTCTCCCTGTTTAGTCACATCAAAACCATTTTGTAATCCAAGCTTTTCAATAAAAAAAACTTCCATTAATATTCTTAACCTTGTCGTTTCAGGACTACATCTACCATGGGGATACCTCATTGACCCAGTCAAGAAAAGGTAAGAACACTTTTTCTAATTAGTATTAATAAAATCTATGCAATTGCCGGTTCTTATACTCTCTGGACTTTTTCATGCATTATTCTAAGTCTCTATTCTATCAAAGACCATTTCTCTTAGATTTTTTAAAAACAGTTCTTGACCATAATTCAAAGCCCACCTCAATTAGTTTCCTCTATATGTTTCTTTCGTTAACAACCATCATCTAGGTCTCTTCTATGCCTACCAAACCAATATCTCCCCTAGTAAGATTGAATATCACTATGGATAGCGAAGAAGAAGGACTCCAATTCTTAGGATTCTTTGGAATCTATAGAGAAGCTTACAATATTATAACTTCACGTAGGAAAATCTTTTCACAGATCACTTTAGCTTTTGTTCTTCCTCTTTCTTTCATTTATTTAGCTCAAACCAAAATTTCCGACTTGTTCTTCCCAAAGATGATGCATAACCAAGAGAAGGAACTGCTTACATTCTTCGCCTATTTTCGTTTATCATCGGAATTCACTGCTTTTTTGATATTCAAGGTCATGTACCTTATCTTCCTTCTTGTTCTTTCGCTTTTCTCTACTTCTGCCATTGTTTATACCGTTGCGTGTGCCTATACTACGAAAGAAATCACTTTTGTCAAAGTTGCGAGTGTTGTTCCCACGGTTTGGAAGAGACTTATGATTACTTTCTTATGGACATCTATCGTCATGTTTCTATACAACTTCTTTACAATGATAATACTATTTTTTCTAGTTGTTCCAGTTAGTCTATCCCATGGTGGCCGTACCCCTGCTGCCATCGATATTCTTTCTAATATAGTGGTCATCATTTGGGCAATCGGGTTCGTTTACGTTAGCGTAATATGGCACTTGGCTAGTGTAGTATCGGTACTCGAAGAGAGCTATGGCTATAAAGCATTTTTAAAGAGCAAAGCTTTGATAAAGGGTAAGATGTGGATTACTTTGGTTATCTTTATTAAGCTAGAATTTTCTTTTATGGTTGCATTATACGCCTTCCATAATTTAGTTGATAATGGAAGAACAGGTCTGATGGGCAAAGTCATTTTGGGACTTTTCTGTTTCTCGTTGCTGTCTATTTTGATTAGCTTTGCTCTTGTGATCCAAACTGTTGTGTACTTCGTATGCAAATCATACCATCATGAGAACATCGATAAATCTTGCTTAGACGAACATTTGGATGCGTATAATCTAGGAGATTATGTTCCATTGATTAAAGACAAGGATATTCAATTAGAACAGTCGTCTGAGGTTTGATTTAATCACCTCCCTAATGGTTTTATACTTGTTGGACAGTGTTCCTACGCCATTCTCTCTTGTAACTTTTACACACATTATTACGAGGCTCTTTTGCAATAAACAGTTGTATTTTGAGTAAGGCATGTGAATGTATGCAGTAAGGCCAATGCAATAGAATTTCATACAGACTTCTTTTACTGTTGCATTTCTGATACTCCTGAATGTGTCAAAGTCAAGCTTGACCAGATGTATTTGAAGATACAATCATCAAAAACAAAAAAAAACAAAAAAGTGTTCTTTGTCTCGTTGCATTTACAATGTAAGTAGTTACGTACTAAATGACTCTGTCAATCTCCTATGCACAAATGAAATGATTTACATTCGTTTACTCTTTCTCCCCTCTTTACTATGAATAAAAAATGAAGTAAAGAAAAGCCAAAAACACTTTTGTTTAAACTAATACTAATTAATTGCTAGTTCTTATACTCTTTGTGGACTTTCGTTTTTCCATAACTCCCCTCCACAAACTATGATGACAATGAAAATAAAACAACCAAATCCCATTACAAAATTTTCATTCTTTGAAGTCTCTATGAAGACCTTTTCTTGACAAGAATTCAAAGTCCCCTCCAGTGATTTTGAATATTTTAGGTTCAAGCACTCAAGAATAAGCTAGTTTCAAGAATTCAAGAATAAGTTTTCCTCCATATATATCTTTCTCTTATAAACAACCATCATCTTGATATCTTCTATCCTTACCAAACCAATATCTCCTCTAGTGATTACGAAAATTCAATCATTATGGATAGAGAACTAGAAAAACTCCAATTCTTAGGATTCTTTGAAATCTATAGAGAAGCTTACCATATTACAACTTCAAGTAAGAAAATCTTTTCACAAATCGCTCTAGCTTTTATTCTTCCTCTTTCTTTCATTTATTTAGCTCAATTCGAAATTTCTGACTTATTGTTCCCAAAGATCATGCATAACCTAAGGAACCTAAAACATGGAGTGCTTGAATTGTTCTGGTATCATTCAATATCGGAATTGGCTAATTTTTTGATATTCAAGGTCATGTACCATATCTCCCTTCTTGTTCTTTCGCTTCTGTCAACTTCGGCCGTCGCTTATACCATTGCTTGTGCTTATACTAACAAAGAAATCAGTTTCAAGAAAGTTACAAGTGTAGTTCCCACTATTTGGAAGAGACTTATGATCACTTTCTTATGGGCATTTCTCATCTTGATTCTATACAACTTCTTTGCAATTCTCTATGAAATTCTAATACTAGTTTTGGTAGGAGTCGCACTCGGTCGACAATCAGATGGTGACGGTTTTCATATTCTTTTCCATATTAATATTGTCATTTACACGTCCGGGCTTGCTTACATCGGCGTAATATGGCACTTGGTTAGTGTAGTATCGGTACTGAAACAGGGCAATTCGTAGCTCTGAGATGCGGAATGTCAGCCGAACCTTTGATGCTGGGGAACAAAACCAATAGCATGAAGGGCCAAGAAGTAAAGAGGATTAGGTTTGAAAGTCGAACCCTTGATACTCATTCATCCAAGCCACCTTCATGACCATTATCCGCATTCTTAACCTAAGAGATTAGTCCAACAGTCAGATAGAGGAGGCCAATTGTAAGGATCATGAGCCGGGGATATACCACCTTAAACCCGAGGAAAGGAAGAAAGAGAGTGACATGGTATGGTATTGTCATTGGTTAAGAACAGATTCTATTAGCGAACATTGGCCTTTCAGAAAGATGTTCCCCATTAAATGCCATTGATTCTGGTGTTCTTGGTTCCTCACATTGGACTGATCTTGCCTTCTCCTCTGGGATCTTTGGCCAAGACTCATACATCATGTTCATCGGGATGGACTTTGGTCTCTCATACGCGGTTAATGAAGCCACTTTCTTCTCTATACCTCTGTGTTTTCTTAGCTTCTTGGTATTCCCGGTCTTATTTTGTTAGTGGCCAAGGTTCATGCTGATGATGTTCACTGTTGTAAGGAGCGGCGTGTTGTGTATGCTTCTTGTAGTTGATTTGTTAGGTGCTCCTTCTAGTGGTCTAACTGAGAGGGATAGTCTACTTCTCCTTTCTCATGCTCTTCTTTGGTTTTCATGCCTTCGTAACTATTGAGTATTGGTATCAAGGCATGTAAGGTTCTTCCCAAGATCTCTCATTCACCGCGGCATGCTGATCTCGCCATCTTAGTTCGGATGTTCCTCTTCCTGAGCCTGGGTCTTCGCCTTCTATCTTCTAATGACATTTTCATATCCTTTCATTCATCCCTATTGTGGTCGAAGCCGTTCCTATTGAGTTCAGAAGGACCACAGCTATTTGAGAAACCAATTCTAGTCATCCGTTTAGGCGAAATATATGTCTATGTAGACCCAAGAGAACCATTTTCCGAAGTAAGGAACCATGGCATATATGTTTGTAACAGATTCCATTTTGAGAGATTTGAAAAAGCACTATCTCGTTGAAGGGTTCTATACATCTGTCATTTCTCAACGCATTTCTTTAGACAGACTCTGTTTTTTCTGATTGTAATCTATTCTTGTCAACGAAGTAAGTAAACTAAACAATTTAGGAAGGAAAGCAAGACAACGAAGACTCGGCTTTCAAGTCGTTCGGCCCGACCTTGAGACTCTATCTTCCCGATCTATATGGACTCCTGCATTAGTTGGCGCTATCGAATTCACATACGAAAGAAAGATACGAACTTGGTAAATGGAAATTGAAGAAAGATTTTTCCATTTCATCAAAATGAGAAGCTTTTTCTACATCCACATGATCTACTAAATTTGAGCGGTATTTCCCACATAATGAAAGCATATCTTGGTCCATGGAGTCAGAAGAAGGTAGGAACTCTAACATGTTTGAAACTTCTTCAGCCAAAAACAAAACACAAGTGGGGCCTACACTATGAGCAAGTTTTTCTACCTTCCCGCTTGGGCTAAATGGAGTTCTACCGGGAAACCATAGATTTTTGAGTTTTCGCCATTGATTACTGGTCGAGCCGCTGGAATGGAATGAGATAAGAATTTATGGATATCTTTCCTCTCTCACTTTCATTCGTAAGAAGCTTTCCCTTTGTAGAAGACTTCTTCGGAATGACATAATTTATTTTTTTCCTATGATTCCCCCTAGACAGACAGATGTAGGAGTTGCGAAGAAGAAAACTCTCTTTTTTTGTTGGTTGTTGACCAACGGAAAGCATGGGAGTTTCCTGACTTCTTGCTCACGAAAGAAGATACGTATTCTACGATATTAGTTGTGATATCTATTTATTATATGCAATTAGTTATATGAAAATGTAAGTATACTAGCTAGCGATATTACTGAGTGGCAAACTCCTTTAGTTTTTATTTTATTTAAGGAATGCAAGATTAATTCATAGGAGAGGGTCCATCTTCTCCAAGAATCTAAGACTCAAAAGAAGCGAAAAATAAAAGACGCTAGTTAATGACCTCACTGATCACGGACGCTATCTCTTAAAATTCTCTCGCTACTCCCAGAAATTAGTCTTGCATAGTAAGACCGGGGGTTAGAATCCTCTTGGGAGCATAGCTTCAACCTTGATACCTTCTTTTAGAACAGACATTACATAAGTCAATTCTCTTTTTGATTAACTAAGGAAATGAGAGAAATCAAACAGAAACTCATGATCTGAAGCCCGAAAGAGATGTCTCTTCTTTCCCACACCCTTGAATACCTAGCTACAACAACAAGAGACCCCCTTTAGCTACTAGCGGTTGGGGTGCCACCTAGTTCAAACCCAATAGGCACAGTATTCCCAGGCTTCTCTAGATCTAAACTTTCTCGACATTCATCAGCTCTTGCCCAACCAATCAGTCCAGAACTCTTTCTCCTTTAACCAAGACCACTTCCACAACTCCTTGCCAAGAATATTCTCTACAAACACTTGGACCTGATGCCCCTGACCTACCGGATAGACCAGATTCTACCTACTTTTCCTAAGCGTAGATCCAGCTGAAGACAAACCAAATGCAGTAGTTTCGTATTATAGGCCAGAATAAAACAAGAATACAGAACGAACTAAGCCAGCAGCCACTTTTCACTTGCGTCTAGGCGTTCTTCTGGAGCAACTAAGTCAGCAAAACTAAGACTACCAAACAGCCGACCTTATGCACCTAAGAAACCTGACTGAACCTTTTCGGAATCATCGGCTATCTTAGGAACCAGATAACGCATCATCCGCAAGATCTGCACATTATCCATATCCTGACCCACCTAACGTAGTAGCTCTTTTTTAACTTCACGATAACGGACCAGATAGAACTGACAGATCTGAGGGGTCAGACCATGAATTTAATCACTTCAACCACGAGATCTACCAAAGAATTATCATAACCAAGGTCACCAGACCAATTCCTAGCATTAGTCAACAGTTCCTAGAGCTAGTCCAATTCAAAGTATCGAAAGAATTTCATGACTTATACGTTCAGTTCCTTGATCTTTAGGTGGAGCATATCTTGGGATAGAAGCATATGAAAAGGGTACTCCAGAAGGTATCATTTACTAAAGAGCTCGCAGGTATCGTACCCCATGGAGAACTTTGATTTTAGAGCCATATTTGAGAAAGAAATATTGATGCTTAAGTGTTATCCCAGAAATCCCAGAGAATAAAGGGGAAAGGGGCGAGTCTAGGGGGAAACTACTCCGTTCTATAGCGAGTAGAGGAAGCGGTTGCAGAGGAGAAAGAATTGCTTTGCCCATCGAACCGGGCCAAAAAAGGGCAAGAAAGTTCTCCGCCGACCAAAAAGCAAGTTCACATGGAGATCTAGATCAGTTCACAAGCGAGAGCCCTGTAAGTATGCATGTCTCAGTCAACAACCATAGACGCCATGCCAATAAACGTTCCATTCCCTCGTATTGCGTCAGCCATTTAAGAATCACCCATGGTCAAGGCGGGGGATCACCATCACAACAGCACGGTTACTGCTACACCACTGGCCCAGCGTACCAACAAAATGTATTGCATCATGGATAGCTAAAGGCTAACAAATGGGATCATACATGACTCTGCACGACTTTTGGCCCTTTATCAAGGGGAGCACGAACGGCGGAATGATCTAATGGCAGCAGGAAGGACGACATGAGTTGTAGCTTCACAAAAAGGCACGATCTCAAAAAAGCAGGATCGGAGAGGCATCCCTGCGGCGGCAGGACCTCCGAGAAAATAGAGTCTACTCGAAAAGTTTCGGGACTTAAGAGCCTTTCCCAGCTTTTGTATCTTAGCTATTTCTGGGTCATCCGCTTGGCGGGGCAGTGCATCTCGGTGGTCCACCTCATCCCGACGGTAGTAGAAGGTAATCTGGTAACCACCCTCCTGCAGGCAGAGCCGATAGCATACGCAGAACAGTCCATCTCGAGAGCCCACTTCCGTCATTTTTGGCCACTAGATCGTTTCAAAGCAGTTCAGCTAGGAGATGGTGTATACTAAATTAAAAACAGTAACTTTCAAAGCATGAGCCTTTAATAGTGTATTTCATGCCCCTTTTACTCATGATACTAGATACCTATAACCAAGACTAAAGATTAGGACATTTAGCCTTCGATTGCATCTCTTGCCGCAAATTATGGTTCAATAGGACTCCAAATCCCATCCCAGTTAATACGAGTATGCTAAATAGCTCCTTATCTCAGACCGAGCTTACCCCATAGAAGACTCTCTTTAAGCAGCAAGAAATTCTCTTTTTCAAAAGGCATCCCGTTGTTGTATGGATTACTAAAACTCTGTAATATTAGGACTTACTATCTTGAAACCTCTACCTTTTTTTAACTCTAGATGCTCAGGACTAGATCCCTATGCTGCCCAAGATATCCACTAGTGGAAGGCGTAATCCTTATACAATTGACTGTCAAAACCTCCTCACGTACCTATCAATTCTGACTGACTTAAGTACCTAGATTGCTTGTTCCCATTTAAATTCAAAGCTCCACTCCCTTTACTTAGTATAGTAGTTCAATTGTGAACCGATTTAAGAGGCATTTGTACAGCGATTCTCGCCTTAGCTATCAACACTGGGTGAGGAATATCCTTTCTTAAAGGATACGCTTTGATAGTCTCTTTCTTTATCGAGGAAAGAAAGAACTCCCGCGAAAGGCTACCCCTTAGTTTCAGCTAGTCAGCTTGGGGCAAGAAGACACTAATATAAGGATTCCGAAATAGAAGAGTTCAATCTAGAAGCCACTACACTGACTTCAAGTTCTGACAATCTGACTTGACCTTTCACCTTCTTTGTCCCCAACAACGAAGAAAAAGAAAGCTATGAATGGGGAATTTTCGGGGAGTAGCCCAGCCTCTTTCTTATGACACTGACTGGCTAAGGAAGCCATTGAAAGGTGACTAAAACACCAGGAACATAGACTACCAGAGCTAATGATAGAAGCAATAAAACTTTACGACCAGGTCTCATTAATTGATCATAAAGATATCGTGGAAATGCTGCACGGACCCTTATATATAGGAATGGAAAGAGAATCACCTTGATACTAAACCAGATAGAGCCCGGGATCTTATTTGAAATGGGAAGATCTAGGATAGGCGGCCAACCTCCAGGGAAGAGCGATGTGCATAGACCAGGTGAGTTGGGATACAGCTCCGTGGACCACTCGTCGGGCCTGATAGGTGGTGGTATCACACCCTTCTCAAAGGAACCGTACGTGACACTCTCATGTCATACGGCTCCGTCCCGGAATCAGGACCTACTTTACTTTGACCAAGCGGTCCTCGAACCAACCTGTCCTTGCATGAAAAGGAATTTTCATGGAATTGATAGAAGACAAGGCCTATTCCACGAAGAAGTCTGCAATTAATAGAAAAAACTACTACATCGACACTAGTAGTTGAGTGTCGGGTCGTGACCGGGTCCGATCTTCCCAAGCTCTATGTTGTTGGGGAACTCTACTAAGGTCTTACCACCTTCTTGACTGACTATACTTGAGTCTTTGGAGTACTTTAGGATTATATTCCGCGTCGAGGTTTTGTGCTTGTGGGCTGGGGTGAATATAGCAGACCAGCGAATCTGGTGGTCGACAATCGTTCAGACTTTAAAAAGTCGCGGCACCTGTAGTAGGACAGAGGACTGATAGCGATGTCCGTGGACCGATTTACGATGTCTCCTATCGCTGACGTTCGTCAAGCAAACCACGTGGATTGGCCAGGGTCTTCTTCAACTAATGAGACCTCGATCCCGAAGCCTTCGGAGTATCTTTTTGATAGGGGCCTCTATCTGTATGGGGAATTCGCTGCTGAAAGATCCCGCCCAGTATTCCCTTTTTTCTCCCGCCGCCTTCCGAGTATACAATGACAACTTCTGGATCGTTACACTCATGCCCGATCGTGAGACTGCGTCTGATGGCACCTTTCTCGGATCTGAGTTATGCAAGAAGAAGATCTCCCTTGGTTCTTGCCGGATGTGCTTGATGATCCCCCATAATACGCTTACTTGGGGACTTCTGACTCCTGCTGTTCCAAGAGTCTCTGCTAGTTGAACCGCGTCCAGTAGACTCCTTCTTTCGTTCATCCCCCTCGTCAGCTCTTTGATCGGGAGACTCTTACCTAAGTTCCTAAACTGAGAATGGATGGTGGAGCGTAGGTGGTAAGCAGTTATATATATACGGTGCTTTACCTGTAGACGCTTCTCCTGCTCTCGCAAGAATTGTATGGGAATCACTTGCTTAGAGTGAGGGACTTCCCGAATGACCGTACCGGGGAATTCTACCGTACTCCGTGCAGCTATTGATGTTGATCCTGCCGACCAAAGGTTCAAGCCAGATTATAGTAAGTGGGTGAGAAGTTTTTGTATTTTTACGAGAAGCTCTAGAGAACCTACGACTCCCAGTAGTAAGTCGCCGGCATATCGCATGTAACAAATCCTTATTAAGTCATGGTATTTTAAGGGCTTACGTGTCGGGCGTCTCTCTGACCTGATAACTGGTCTCTCCTCTCCACCCAAATCTATCAGCAGGCCCCTTCTACTGATCTTGCGGTCTCTCATGGCCGAATTCTTGCGTTCTATACCATAGAATTCGGCCTTCGGAACGGCGGCGCAAAGGAAGAGAGTGGGCTCATAGGGTACTCGACCAGAGGGAGTTTTCTTACTTTCTTGTCCTACAAGGAAGGGAGAGGGCTTGTTAAGGAAGACGGCAAGGACCGAAGCTCCCCCTGTTCTCTAGTCCCCCGGTGAAGGGGGGTGCTTATGGGCGGTGTGTACCACGACGAAACAAGGAAATTAAAGGTCGTTTTGCGTTGGATGCTCTTGACCACCTCAAAAAGATGGCTTTGTTGTCTTGGGGAGAATTGAAGCTTGTTTCTTCTACAGCTTGGTCATCAATACGACCTGAGAACTATGAGAGAATCGATCTGATTCTCATCGGAATTTCGTACTTATGTCGGATCCTACCTATCTCCTGATCGAGCTTGTGTAGGTAGATGTTGCCTGGTAGGGCCGATAGTAGTACACTGTGTGGGACGGAGTCAGGGTCGTTCATTTTTCGGCGTTCGGTTCCTAAAAGTGTTTGGGTGTGATAAAAGAACTTGGGATCGTCGATCTCTTCCTTCAAGATTGGGATAAGTCGATGTCGGTCGATGATGTGCTTCCTGATGTCGAATTCTAAAAACCAACGAGAGGTTCCCCACTCTTCTTTGATCCGTCATAGGGCCGAGTGGCAGCCTCGACCCTAGCGGAAGTGCGATGTGTCTGGAAACTCGGAATCGTAAATGGATTCGTGTACCATTATGATCACCTCTTTCATGATCTTTTCTATAGGTATAACTACTGTGAGCGGTCTAAACTTCGACCCTGATTTCTTTCTTCATATTGTAAAAGGGATGATGCTATCTCTATTGATAGATCAGCTCCTGTCGTCGTTTCAGTGACTCATACAGCTCAGACTGGTGTCGCCACCTCTTCCAGGACCGGAATAATTATCCATGTTCGATGGGTGTACATCCTTCCCTGAATATCGTCGGGTACTCTTCACTTCCCCGTCATTCTTGTAACCGTCACCTGTCATCCGCACAGGTGTGTCTGCGCCCCCTGAGTAGACTAGAAAGAAAGCTCGGATTTCCCATATGAGCATTCGGTACTTGTATCAGTGAGGTTTCGTGGAAGAATGATAGGGTCGCCAACTATTGAGGATCTCTCCATAATATTAGATAGGTCGTCTGGGGGTTCGCCTCGGTTTATTGTTGTGCTTACACACTAGGCTACCTGATGAGTGCCAAATATTGTATATATTTATCCCTTTTTGTTGGCATTTAACTCATCTTTTATGCATTAATTCTACATTTTATCCCATATTCTGTATTTTCATTGTTTTCAGGAATAAATATTTTTATTAATTAATTTTGTATTTTTAGGTAATAAATAAAGTTCGGATGAGTCGCGGAGCGAAAAGAGCAGAAAAGTAGTGAAAAGCCGGGAGAAATTATGCAAGGAAGCCGCGAAGAATGGTGCGCACAACCTCATTTTCTACACACAAAAACGCCTCCGTTCTCAGCCATCAGATCAGTTCTCAGAAGCATCCGACGGTCGCTCCTTCATAGAGCATCAAAATCTGAAGTCTCTGCCAAGCACCACAGCGCTGAAATTCCAAGCCTTCAGATTAGATGGTAGTTGAATCCAACGGTCGCTCCCTTGTTGTTCATCAACGTTTGATATCTTCTCCTTACACTACAACACCTAACCCCATCTAGAGCCGTTAACTTCGTTGTATAAAAAAATCTGACGGTCGCTACCAACCTCATCAGGAGGAACCATCTGATCCACCTACCAGCTTCGCATCTCGCAGCTCAGAGTCACAGAACATCAAGACTCGATGGATTCGCTCAACACTCTAGCAACCGAACCTATACCAGCTAACCAAACACCCCCCTTCTCCCAAACAGTCGAGCCCCTCTTCCATCCCCTCCCTCTGCAGAGACACCATGTCGCCACCACCTTCTCCACCTCTGCCACCAACTCACTGCCACCACCACACCTCCACCATCATCACCCTATCACCCAACAACCAAAACCCATCTCCCCCCTAGCCCTCTAGTTCCCTATTTTCTCACTTTTTCACGCTTCTCTGCCTGAAACCCTAGGCGTGAAAGACTGATAAATTAGGCAACCTAGAGTTGCAATTGGCGCATGAGAAGAGGTCAGGGAGCAATTACAAAGCATGGGTCGACGATTTCAAGGATCAATTTCAAAGAAATTAGGTAAACCTAATTCAACTGATTTTTGGGGAAGAACCCTAATTTTGTAATTTAGGGAAATTGTGTCTGTGAACTATAAATAGAGAATGGGTGTGGTGTGAGAAGCTATGCTTGGATTAGCCGGCATCCAGGACTTTCATGTCCTGTTAATGTTAATGTTTTTTTCTCTTTAATGTGTTTCAGTTCAGTTTCGTGTTCATGTTTCAGTTAAATTTCAGTTATGTTCATTGTTAATTGTTCATTGTTAATTTCAGTTATGTTCATGTTAGTTGTGTTAGTCTCCTGTTAGTTCAATTTTGTTAAAGTTCTGTTAGACTCTAGAATATCTTGTTAATGTTCCTAATGTTTGTGCAATATCCTTTTAATTTCCTGTTAATGTTGTTCACTGTCAGTTAAATGTTCCTGTTATGTTTAAACTTGCTGTTAGTTTGATGGAATGCTAGGCTAGATACCTTTGAAGCATTGAACTGATTGTGCAATGGAAGAAATCAGTGCTCATAGCAAGCTGATTATCTTGCCATTCTATTTGTGTATGCTTAGGTTGCATTGAGCTGATTGAGTAGTGGGGAGAAACTAGTGCTCACTAGTGACAATGAGCAAGCTAGTTCTCTTCCCACTCTAGAAGAATGCCTTAGTTTTGCTCCATTTCAGTTTCACTATCATCCCTGCCCTTGGCTTAGGCCTTGGTTCATCTTGCATTGTTCTTTACTTTTGCCCTGTGTTGCCCTGTGTTGCTTCCATGTTCATGTTGTTTGCCTTTTTCTTCCTTGCTTATGCTACTGCTGCTGTTGCTTCCCTACCCTGCTACTCAGTGTTTGTGCAGCTGCTTTCTTTGCACTGCTGCTGCTGTTGCTGCTGTTTTCTCCAGCTTTGCTGCTGCAGTACTGCTGCTTTCTTTCTTCCCTGCCTTGCAAACTGCTAGTGCTGCTGTGCACTTGCCTCTGCCCTGCAGTACTGCTGCTGCTGCTTTCCTCCTCTGCCAAGCGTTGCTTTCTGTTGCTGCTGCTGCTGTCTGCTCTGCTGCTGCTTTTTTTGCTGCCAAGCCTGCTGCCAAGCAAAAGCCCATCAGTCCAGTTCAAGGCCTAGTTCTCAGTTCTAAGCCCACTGTCCATTGTTTGTATAAACTGAAGCCTAAGTTTAAGACCAAAGCCCAAGTTCATTATTAAGGCCCAATCCAATTCAGGCTTAACCCAAAAGCCTAATTCAGAGACCAAAGCCCAAGTTCTTAGTTCATCATTCAAAGGCCCAAATCCTAGTGCACTTCAAGACTAACTGAGCCCAAGCTCAGTTCATTTTATTGTTATCAAACCCATTAGTACTCAAAGCCCAATTTAAGCCAAAAGGCTTCATAGCCCAATAGCAACTAGAACCCAAAATAGTTAGAAAACTCCAAAACACACCCGATCTCTGTGGATCGACCCGTACTTGCACGAGCTACAACTGACGACCGTGCACTTGCGGTTATAATTTGTAGGACCTTTTAGAAGCCTACCACTACCCTTCTCCGAAAGCTCCGCGGGACCACCTACCACATTGTCATATCCGGGCGGAGGGATTTATTGCAGGCTCCCGGCCCTACGAATGTCAGATGCAAAGCCTCGTACCTCATTAAGATCATATTGGCATACTCTCCCAAAAAAAAAGAGCAGACCCCATTGAGATGGGGGTGAGGTACAACAAGGACATTTCTGTACACCTCCCTTCTCACAGAGACGTACTTGGACGTTACCGCGCATACATCTCCCAGCCGGCAAGCTAAAGCGACCTCTACAAAGAATGGAAGTCTGGGTGAATCGACATTAAATACAGTAAATTTGAAGTAATGGAAGTCTGGATGAATCGACATCAAATAGAGGAAATTTATGTTGCTTGCACTGTCGATCCAAGGTCCTTTAGGAACTCGACTGCGAAAGAGAGGAAGTGAAGAATGAACTTGATACATGAATGAATCATTCAAGATGCCATTCTACTATGGATAGAACCTGGTGAACCGGGCTTACAAAAGAATCTTTCTTCTTTATACGATGAAAGAGAGACAAGGATAGCTCAAAGGGTAGTACATGCGATAGTCCACATCATCCTCTGGGTGGTAATTCTCGTACCCAATTCCCAGCTGACTTCTATCTCTCAGACTAACGGACACAATCTAATCCCTTCCAGCTAGAGATGGGGAGGGGCCTCTCTGTTGGTAAGCGCAACGACCCAGAGCTGGTAAAAAATAATGCTGCTTGTTACAGATAATCCTTCGAAGGGAGAGCATCAGTTGAAGTAAATGGGGAAAGGGGGATCCGTAGGCAAATTCTATATCATATAGAGAGCTCCTCTGGTTTTGAGGGACCAAACTCCTTGTCCTCATATGATTCAACGGCGAAACAGAAGATTGTTTGTAATGCACCAGATCGGATATTTTGCTAAAGTAGATGTTGTGGCGGTTTGCTTTCTCTTTGGTAGAATAGAAGCGAATGGCATCTTTCTCAGGGCTGAGGTATAGCTATATAATGGATTATGCTCGATAAGGTTGAATATGATTTAGAGCGCCCGTTGGTCCCTGTTCTTATCGCATCCATTTCTATTCCCATGGAGCCCCGATATTGCTAGGGATAGCCTTTCTTTGTCAATCTAAGGAAGGCGATGACGCAAAGCGCTTATGGATGCAGGATCAACTTGTTAGTGAAGGCGTGGTTGGAGGCTCGATTTCGTTGATCTGGTTTTGAAAGGCTTGGGCCCAGGGAATAAATCACTTCTTGTATAAGGAACCCACCTACTCTTACTCCCACTGCAAAGCCTGCCTTCTCTTCCTCTTCATTGACCGAAAAAAAAAGATAAGTTAAGGATCAAAATGAATCATTCGAAGCAAAGCATAGTGAAGAGCTGGGATCGTTTCCTCGTCTCAAAGATTCAGGAATGAAAAATACATCCTTATTAAATAAAGAAAGTGGGCTAACAGCCGAGAAGATTCTTCTGGATCTCAGCCCTACGCCTTTCAAATAAGAAAAGCAGTCCCGGTTCGTACTTCACGGATGGTCTCATTGATGCACTTATACTCCGTCCCCCGGATTACAGGATGAGACAAACCCAAGATAGTAAAATACTACTTCCCATCTCTACTTTAAGAGGCTTTCTTGCTGGATCCTGGTAACCTACGAACTGTCTGCTGACATGGTTGCACAAGTGACGCAGTCTTCTCTTTTCCTGAAACCGGTAACTAGGAAAGGGGAGATTTTTTTATTATATAATTTTAGGAAGATTAATAAAATAGATTGGGTACGCTCATCGCAAAACGAAAGTTTAAGTTCCTTCTTTTCTCGAAGTGTCTAGTGGAACATCGTATATAATAGTAAGTATGGTCCCCTGGCCTCGGTTGAGAGGTAGAATCAGTATTTGCATTCTTGCTAGATATACGAGGTTAGAAAGCTTTGATCCCCTTCCTAGGTTCAGTTAACGGCTGTGGGTTGTTGTTCTTGTGGGGCCTTGGTTTCGCCTTCTTGGTGCTTCAAGTTGAACAATTGAGACTGTGTGTTGACTGTGCATTGTGTTATTGCTCTACGAGTTCGCCTTAGAGAGATGCCTCTGTCAAACTATATGAACGGATGTCACACATCCTTTTTGGTTACAGTACTTGATCGGTCGAATAATGCCAACCACTATAGAATAGCGCTTTCTTACTTGACAAATAGGTTCTTCCTCTTTGTATCAGTGAGGTGATGCGCTTAGCTTGAAAGAAGAACGAGGTGGGCCATTGACCTGGTTTGGTGTGTCACAAGCTGAAACTTGAGTTGAGGCGAGAGCATCCTAGATTTACCGGCATGGACTTCAATCTGGCTCTTGAACGGGATCTTAATGAAAGAAAAGGACTAGATAAGTTAGATCGGGACAGGAAGAAATACAGAAATAGGAAAGCTTGCGTCGGCCTCTCCGATTTCAGGTTCTTGAATCTCACATCATTCAAGCATAGAAATTCATCTCCGAAGAAGAGAAGATCTCAATGGAAGAAATCAACTTTTATCATAATATAATAATCTTTCTTTGTTCGAATGAACCCGTTCTTAAACAGAACTCGACTCAATATAAGAACGCGAATAAACTCGTATAGAAAGAGAGATCGGCTAGAGAATAAGAGGAAGGAAAGCTCAAAGTCTTCTTCTCAATCTCGCAAGCAAATTCTTTCTGAATGAGGTAGAAATGACCGTTGAAAGTTAATTTAAGAATAAAGTTCATCTGATTGTTCAGTTCCACCAGCCACCCGCGGCCAACCTACAGATAAGCGAGTGGATCAAGAAGCGATCAAATTTAATAAACGGATGACTTTCAAAATCCTCGAAGATGAGCACGTCCCCTATAGACGTAAATAAAGGACTTAGATAAAGTCAAATCGTCTCACGCATCAATGAGATGCATTCGCCATATCTCCAGCATTACGGCAAACTTGTGTCAAGAAAGGACCCAGTTGGATGATAGACATCCTCAAAAAGCGTTATTGTTCGCGGTGCCTATAGTTCTTTGTCTTGGACTTAGTAGAGTAGCAGGGCCAAAAAAAAGCGCAAGCTTTAGGTCTAATTCAGGCCCGAGGCGAATTTGTGTAGGATTGAATCTCAGAGCTTCTCGCACATCCGGAGTTTTTCGAGAAAAGGTCCCTTCCGTCAATATCAAGATTGGGTCGAAGAGGCCAGATTTTGAATGAAATATCATGATTGGGTCAACCAGATCAGGCCCGATCAGAAGTGAATAGGAAATTAAAAAGGTACATAGCTGCGGAAATCATTGGAATCATTTTACCACTTCTACTAGGAGTCGCCTTTTTAGTGCTAGCTGAACGGAAAGTCATGGCTTTTGTTCAACCTCGAAAGGGTCCTGATGTATTGGGTTCATTCGGATTGTTACAACCTATAGCAGATGGTTCGAAATTGAATCTAAAGGAACCTATTTCACCAAGTAGTGCTAATTTATCCCTTTTTAGAATGGCTCCAGTGGCTACATTCATGTTAAATCTGGTCGCTCAAGCCATTGTACCTTTTGATTATGGTATGGTATTGTCAGATCCAAACATAGGGATACTTTATTTGTTTGCCATATCTTCACTAGGTGTTTATGGAATTATTACAGCAGGTCGGTCTAGTAATTATGGGGGCGGACGTTCCGTTTCCTATGATACTAGGGCCCATGAGTCAAAAATGTGTGCCGGAGGTGTTGAACGATCTACTCTACACAGGTGTGGGCTTACAGGGATAGAGGGCTCAGAAACCTACTTTTGACGGCCCACAAGCAAATCTGTCCCTGTCTTTAAACAAGCCACTGACTTCACCCCTAAAGGCTCTTTAGAGACTCATATGTCCTACCTGTGAGGGAGGAACTGACTTTCTTGTCCTACAAGGGAGGGCCTTCCTTTTTAAAAAGAAAGTGTCTTCGTCCCTCTCCTTGGCAGTCGAGTCTCTTTGAGCCTCTCGCATACGCTCGAGTCACTAAAAAGTCCCTGGTTGGTCACCGGGCCGGGATCGAGAAGTGGAAGTCATAAAAAGAAGTAGGGTCTGAGGCCCCCTGCGAATCCGTAAATCTGAGGATCATGCCGCAAAAAAGGATGGTCCCAAAAGAAGTACACCCCATCATGGTGAACCTCTTCTTGTGATCGGGATGAGGTAGATGCCTCCCAGCTGGGGGGGCGATCGAATCGGAGTTTCCTTAGGTAGACACCGACCTACAGTTATCCTTAAACTTCCGTGCTTGGTGGAGAAGAAGCGAAGAAAGGTAAGCTCGCTTACTGTTTTGTTCTCTGCCGTGAACTGGGATCGCTCGCCAGCTAGGTCAGATTGGAGCAAGATTGTATGAGAACATATTACCCATCTTCGGGGACAAGGGGCGGAACAACCTCTCGATCTACTTACTGCAGCCCAGGACGGGCGTCGTCGTCTAGGCATTCCCTGACAAGCTTGACGCCTAGAACGTTGTCTAGGCCAAGAGCCATAGTGAGTTGTTGTTTCCATTTGCTTCTTTTTTCTCGTTGTTGATACCGGCAAGACCCAGCCAGATGATGTCTGTTGGTTGGTAGTGAGAGGACTCTTAGTACCCGCCAATGCGCTGGTTAAAGAATTTTCTTTTGTTTCTTGCTCTGCCTTAGCAGCGGGAAATGAGTCTATCTATCTGCCTAGCTTCGGTAGATTTCCCTTAACGCAATCCACAAAGATAAATTCCACGAATCCTCTGTCCAAGTCCCTTTTGGCCTAGTGGACAAGTCCGACGACTCAGCAGCAGTGCGGAATTGAGTTTCTCGTCTGGTGGATCTGATCTAAAGTTAGGGGTCACTACATACCAAAAGGTTCTACGAAGGAAGGCGCATTAGAGTTTATAAGCAACCCAGCCAAGAGAAGGGAGTTTCAATATAAGGATTGGGGCAGCTAGGAGGGTACGTTAAATAAAAGAAATTCGTTTCTTAATTAAAAAGAGAGCCTTTCCGAGACTTTGACTCTAATGGATGGGGAAAAGTAGGGGATTATTACAATAACTGGGTATGTTGCTTCTTCCCTCACTTGATTTAAAAGGCTGGGGATTGTAAAGACCTTTCTCTTCGTCTCATAGTCGATGGATCTTCTCAATTGAAAGATCTCCTATTAAAGTGAGAGCTCCGATTTCTCCTTAGCTTTGGGCCTTGAGTCCGTCTTCTCGTATATTAAATTATCCCGGATCTCGAGCACGATGAGTCATGTGGAATTGACTCTATTTACTGAGGTCCTTCCCCGCGTACCCTTTCGACTACTACAAGCGGCTCTGCCCTTGAGCGGGATTTTGTTCGCTCTTATTCAGTGAAATAAGATGGGTTTTTAACTACCACCAATAACAGTACTTGATTTCCCAAATATTGAAGATTACAAATCCCCCGGACCTATAGATACCCACATCGAGTCATTTTTTCATTATTTCCTTACTAGAAAGACGATCCTGAGCAGTAGAATCAGATACGACAAGGGTAGAAAAGGAAGAAGCGAGATTACGCCTTCAAAGGGAACGGATGCTGTTCTAGAGAACATAGTTAGTCTGTCAAGGCAATGTTCTTATTTGCACTACAGCCAAGGGGATGTTATCGCACAATCCTAGTTTGAATCTTGAGAGCCCCGATAGAAAAAGGAATGCCCAAATACGTAGATATGTGAAAGTGCCCAAGTCAGTGTAATCGGTGATTTCAGTACCTCTGTGAAAGACTCTAATCATATACCTGACCAATAAAACTAAAGCAATGCCTTAGCTTAAAAAAGTATTCTGAGGTCTCATCTTATAGAAGAAAGAAATCCCACATCTGCTTTATGTCCCATGAATGTTGAATCAAAATCGTAAGTTTCTTGTTGACGAAACCTTTCTACGCTTCCGTTATTACTGCTGAACATAGGACTTTCAAAGGTGCCATAGATCGGTTATTCCAATGCCCTGTAAGAGCACTTAAATCTACCAGATGTGTAAAGGTTCAAGTAACCTGGCTACGATCCTCCTCAACTGAGAGTCTCGAACTTGCGGGATAAACCAATAACCCTGACTTTTGTCTGTCAATGCTCGCTCGAAGCTCTTTGATCACTTCAACGGGGACGCTTAATCAATTAGAAGAGTAAGGCCAGTGGCTAGATCAGCTAGGTAAGTTAGCTCTTTAAAAAAATTTATATCCCCTCAAAGGTCGGCTAGGCAGGAAGTTTACAAGTCAAATCATTTCAATAGAATATCCTCTTTCACTTCTCATCGGCCTACATCTAGAGAAAGGGACTATTGAAAGCAAGACAGATTATTTGGGGATGTTGGTGCCAAATTCTTCTAGGTAAAGAATGTGACCTGGCATATGTGGTGGGCCCGGGAAAGCGTATAAAATTGAAGCGAAATGAAAACGCGGGCCTACAATAATACCGCAAGTGCACGGTCGTCAGTTGTAGCTCGTGCAAGTACGGGTCGATCCACAGAGACTGGGGGTGTTTGGAGTTTCTAGCTATTTGGGATCTAAATTGCTATTGGGCTTCTAATTGTGCTTTGGGCTTAGTGGGTTTTTGTAACAATGAAATGGTTTTGGGCTCAGTGTACAAGTGAGCTTTGGGCTCAGTTGGCTTGTATGAAGATCTGGGCTTGACAGTGACAGGCCTTAGCTTGGAAAGTGAACTGTGAGCTGGGCTTTAGGTTTTCACCTGGGCTTAGCTTTTGACCTGAGAGTAACTAGGCCTTTGGAGTTAACTGTGGACTGAACTAGGCTTGTGCTGTGAGCCAAGCTCAGTTGCAGCAGCAGCAGTGGAAACCAGGTTGCAGCAGCAGTGGTGGCTGGCACAGCAGGAGCAACAGCAAAAGCAAGTAGTAGCAGCAGCAGTGCAAAGGGCAGGTGCTCAGCAGGGAAAGGGAGAGAAAGCAGCAATGGTGACAGTGCAAGCCAAGTAATAACAAAACAGAGATAGTTGCAAACCAAGGCTACAAGCCAAGGGCAGGAGTGTGGAGATAAGCTGACAATGAAGTAAGAAAAAGGAAAAAAAGCAAAGCCAAGGCAATGGCTTTAGGCATTCATCTAGAGTGGGAAGAGAACCAGCTTGCTCACAGTCACTAGTGAGCACTAGTTTCTCCCCACTGCTCAATCAACTCAATGCTCTAAGGCTCTAACCTAGCATTGACACACAACAGTAAACTAATCCTAACATTTGAGAAGCTAACAGTTGACAAAACAAGAGATTCAAAACAGTGACAAAACAGGAAACAAAACCAAAGAAACCAAGGCTGTGAGCCAAGGGCAGGGAGGAGAAGAAGTAACAAAACAGTTAAGTTGCAAGTGACTGTGAAAACAAAATGTGGGTTAAGCTAAGGCTTTGAATCCACCTTGTGTCCTAGCTAAACAATGCAATTCTAGATTTGAAAACTTAGGCATCCAACTAGAATGGGAAGAAAATCAGCTTGCTCACTGATTTGCCCCCACAGGCATATCAGAGCACCAACTACTTCCCATTACTCAAGCAAAACAGGCCTTCCTAGCAATTCATCATTCATTAGTGCACTAAGGTTTCATCTGAGCCTCAGCTAGTGAGACTTAGCTCATGACTAACATGCTAACACTAACATACATCATACAAGATAATTGAAACATGAATTCAAAAATTTAACATAAACAGAACATGAACAGAAATTGAAGAACCCTAAATATTAAATTGAAAATTAAAACTAAAATTAAACAGTGATTAACCCAAATTTGGGGGTATCTCGGCTAACCAAGAACAACCTTTAACATCCTACATCACTTCCCTTTTATAGCTTACAACAAAATACCTAATTTCACCAAAACCCTAAATTTGCAAACCCTAACTTTTGGGGAAAATCAAATTCGACATACCCATGTGTAAATTGGCTTCGACCCATGCTTCTTGATGTCCCTCTGATGCTCTTCCTGCTCCAATTGATGTACTGCAACCCTAGCTCGAGTTGTTTCATCAACTCCACACCTAGGTCAGAGAGATGTGGGTTTGAAAAAGCAACTAGGCTAGAGGGTTGGGGTGTCGTGGTGTTGTCGGGTGGTTGTGGTGGTGGAGTGGTTCGAGAAGAAGGTGTAGCTGGTGGAGGTGATGGAGTTGCAGAGCTGTGGAGCAGCTCTCTGCAGACGGAGTGGAGGAGAAGAACTCGATGTTTTTCGGAGAAGGGTGTGTTTGGCGATGGGTATAGGGTGTTCGATACTTGGGTGTTAGGAGGGTTCGGCGAGGTTTGATGATCTGCGACAAGGAGCGATGGATGGGAAGATGGTAGGTGGATCCAACGGCGATACGGAGGTAAGCGTGGAGCGACCGTCGGATGAAGGGATGTAGCAAAACGGACGACCCAAGATGGAGATGGGCGTTGCGATGTAAAGCGGGGGCTTCGGAGTTTGATGTGCGATGATGGAGCGACCGTAGGATGCTGAAATGCTTCGATCTGACGGCTGAAATCCGAGACGGGCTTGGATAGTGGAAATGTGTTTGAGTAAGGGTTTTGGGCCTTGGGTATGCCAAGCCCATATCTTCTTTAAGGACAATTCTTCTTCTTCAAGCCCACTTCTAGCCTTTTGGTCTTGTGCACAACATTCTTCGCGGCTTCCTTGCGTAATTTCTTCCGGTTTTTCATCACTCTTCAGCTCTTTTCCGCTCCGCAAGTCATCCAGACTTTATTTATTACCTAAAAATGCAAAATTAAGTAAGAAAAATATTTATTCTTGAAAACAATGAAAATACAGAATATGGGATAAAATGTAGAATTAATGCACAAAAGATGAGTTAAATGCCAAGAAAAATATATAGAAATATGCACTTTTTAGCACTCATCAAATACCCCCAAACCTGAATTTTACTTGTCCTCAAGTAAAACAAAACTAAGGAAATCCTACCTATACCACTGTCGCTGGTCTCTCGAATGCATTTAGCGTATGCACTAAGCCTTTTAAACCACTAAGTGTCCCTAGTGGACGAGTTGAAGTCTCGTGAAGGTTTGCTTAGAACGTACCTACAAAGTTCTAGGTCAAAATATAAGCTCAGATTCCATCAAATGTGACATGTGCAAGTCAGTTAAGCTCACAGCAAAATGGAGATGTCAATCTAGCTATCGAAGGCACAATCCTAGCACTGATAACAAATAAAGACATGTGATAAGAGTGTAAAGTGTATCTACACATGTGTAAAGAAAGATCGGATGTTATGACTACTAATCACCAAGAGATAGTTTCTCAGGCTAAGAACCAAGGTCGAAATCTAGCTAGCTGTCCGGACTTTACGAGAATTGTGAATGAGTTGGAGGTGTTTCACAATTACTCGCGTTGTACATCAATGGCATACACCCTCCTTGCTTATTACAATGAAACAACAAAATGACTATTTACATGACTCTTATTTACATTGACTATTCTCTTTTTATTTTTGGAACAAGAGATGATGGAATTGATAAATACTTGATTTTTTGTATTTTTCTGATTTTTTTTTTGATATATACATCGTGTTTTTTTTTTTTTTTGAACAAGGAAACACTTTTGATACTTATACAAAAGGAAACAAAAGAAATTACATGACACTTTGCAAGAGGTAGCCCTTTTTGATGCACCCAGTTAAATTCGATGGTTGTCTTTCTTAATGTAACCTCCACCTTCTATCCCAACCAACCAAAGAACAAGCTAGTCAAGTTTCGTTCAGTATTCTAAAGTGATTGGCAATCGTGACTTCCTATCAAACACCTTGAAGATCGAGGCTATACATGTATTGGTAGATCGTGCGCGTGCAAATTTCTTATCACTATGTGGATTGTGCTAGAATCAGGGTGCCTAAATATCTAGACTAAGACTCCTAATAATTGCACAAGAGTCAACATTTCAAGGTAAATGAGCTCCATTTTTTATGTTTTTTTTTTTCAATTTTTTTTTTTCAATTTTTTTTTTTTCAATTTTTAATTTTTATTTTGATTTTTCATTTTTTTTTTTTTTTCAAAAAGAAGGAGTTCTTGTTTTCAATTATGGCATATTATCAAAGTATCTACTTTTCACCCCCAAACCTAAATTAAACATTGTCCTCAATGTTTCAAAATATGAACAAAATTATAATACAACATATGAAGAGGATCATGTTGAGTAGAGAAAAAGGAAAGAGAATACCCCATTTCGGCGAAAGCAATATTAGAACTCCGTTATTCAAGGCAAGAATCCAACATATGTCAGCCGAGATCATATTGGATTAGCAAAATTTATACAAAAGGAACAAAAAGGTTTTTAAGAAATTTTATCTACTGGATTATATACAAAAATTCACCATACACTAACAATCTAAAGAGTTGAGGATCAACCCAAAAGACAAAGTGTAGAGGTTTCAACAGCTTCACACAATAATAATATGATAGGCATGCAAGTGAAGCTGTGAAACAAAATGAGCTACCCCCAAACCTGGATTTTACAGAAGATATAATTTTGAAAACAAAATCGCGCAGTTTCGGGGGTTCATCATGCACAAGGTCTAGCTCGAAATGAACTGTGCTAGGGACGGGCAAACATGCTAATTCCAACTGTGGTTCCTCAAATGTATTATACTTAGAAGCAAAATAGTCCAAGAGGACTTGGGAAGCACACAGTTCCAAACCTAGATTAGGGACTCTCAGAAAAGTCGGTTTGACAATATGGGTACAAACCAAATCTAGGTTGGGTGGAAGGCCATCAGATTGTGACTTATGTAGGACGATAGGCACATCATTACTAATCACATCAACATCTCCTAAGTCTTATACAAGTGTCATAACATGCTCACAATCATCAAACAAATTGGCAAGATCACAATCAGAGTCATCAACATCATCAACAAATTTATTCTCATGCATCGGCAAATCAGGAGAAATATCACAATGTGACCTAGGTAGAGAATCAGACACATCAAATATATTTTCATGCATATTAGTGTCTACAGAAGATTCAACTATTCCTATGTCATGCTCATCTTCACAGAATAATTGTACGAATCCCATGTCAATATCAAAATCATATGAATTACAATGAGTATTAGAAAGAACAACATGCATGAAGGTCGAGGGCGAGAAGCCATATGTTTTTGAACCAACAGGTTCCACAATATTTTCATGTTCTTCTAACATATCATCATAATCATCATAATCATCATCATGGTAGCATGCATATTGGTCCTCATTAACAGTGGTGGTGTCATTAGTCGATTCATGTTCCTCTAAATTAGGTTCATATTCAACATTATTTACATGAATGGGACTAGACACTTCATTAGGGACAACATACATTTCCTCATGAATTTCCTCCTTTTGTAGGTGAAGAAAAATCTGATCTAAATATGCATGAATTCGTGATGTAGATCTATCATAGTCTTGCTTGCAGAGTCTTAAAGCTTCTGTGGTGGAGTCTAAATTCATGGGAGTACAAAATTCTTCATGTTCAAATTGTGGTGAATGGTACATGTGTGCATGGTCATTAGGGTTTACAAAATATTGATCGCAACCCTCAAAGGATTGATTATGGTCCCAATGACTACCATTCTCACAATTTATGGGCATTTCATACCTTGGATTTTCTCTAGATTGCCTAAAATTATGCAAAATATGACAATTCTCAACAGGGTGGTCTAAACTACCACATGCGGGACATGCATAGATTTCAGGTTGCCTAAGAAAATTAGATGTGACAGATTCCTCATGTGATTGCATTTCTAAAGCTGTGATTCGAGCTTCTATTTGATCCATAAGTGATGATTGTGTGAGTGAGGCTCTAGCAGAATGTTCATTTTCACGTTGTGATGAATGATGCATGTATGAATAGTCATTAGGGTTCATGTATTGAGGCTCGGGACTTTGAAAATGTCCATTATAATTCCTATAACTATTGACATCATGGAATGGGGGAGGATCACAATGTGAATTTGGCCCGTAAGCAAGTTCTCTAAGTGTTTTGTTTCCACTCCCCGAAGCAGGCCAAAATCTAGACATGATTGGCTCAAAAGCTAAGTAACTATGTACAAAGCTCAGAATTTGGTTTTTAAAGGGTTTGGATTTTTGGGAAAAATTTGGTTTTGGTGGGAGACATTTTTTTGGTTTTTTAAAATTTTGGGAGCAAGTTTGGTTTTAATGGGTTAAAGAAGAAAAAATTTGGTTGTTAAAATGGGAGCAAGTAAAATTTGGTTTTTTGAATGGGAGAAAAGTTTTGGTTTTTGGAATTAGGAGCAATTTTTTTTTTTATTTTTTTTTTTTTAAAGAAAATAAAATTTGGTTTTTGAATGGGAGCAAGCCCACTGTTGGTTTTGTGTTTGCTTTGGCTCAGCTGGTTTGAAAACGTTTGGTGAAACTGAGTCCAAAATCTCGGCCTAGAATTTGGGTACTCGGCCCACTAACGAGTTAACCTAGCGTGATCGGTTACAAGCTCAGCTGGGTTTAAAAACCCAGAATACAAAATACCAGTCCAAATTAAACAAGCTCACAAAAATTAAATACAAGCCCAAAAATTAAACAAACAAGCCCACAGAAATTAATTACAAACCCAACAGAAAATAAAAAGCCCAAAAATTGGCTTTAATATTACAAGCCCACAATTAAAAATTGGAAGCCCACAATTCGGGTTCTCTTAAATGGGTTACCTTTTAAGCACAGCCCAGCTGCTCTGATATTGTTGCAAAAACCCAGTTGGGCTTTGGTTCTTTTCCTTGGTGGCGTCCCAGCAGAGGAAAAACTGGTTCAGAACAGCAGGTCCAACAGCAAATGAAGTGAAGCAGATGCAGATGCAAATGCTATGCAGCGGCGCCAAAAACTTGGTGGGCCCGGGAAAGCGTATAAAATTGAAGCGAAATGAAAACGCGGGCCTACAATAATACCGCAAGTGCACGGTCGTCAGTTGTAGCTCGTGCAAGTATGGGTCGATCCACAGAGACTGGGGGTGTTTGGAGTTTCTAGCTATTTGGGCTCTAAATTGCTATTGGGCTTCTAATTGTGCTTTGGGCTTAGTGGGTTTTTGTAACAATGAAATGGTTTTGGGCTCAGTGTAGAAGTGAGCTTTGGGCTCAGTTGGCTTGTATGAAGATCTGGGCTTGACAGTGACAGGCCTTAGCTTGGAAAGTGAACTGTGAGCTGGGCTTTAGGTTTTCACCTGGGCTTAGCTTTTGACCTGAGAGTAACTAGGCCTTTGGAGTTAACTGTGGACTGAACTGGGCTTGTGCTGTGAGCCAAGCTCAGTTGCAGCAGCAGCAGTGGAAACCAGGTTGCAGCAGCAGTGGTGGCTGGCACAGCAGGAGCAACAGCAACAGCAAGTAGTAGCAGCAGCAGTGCAAAGGGCAGGTGCTCAGCAGGGAAAGGGAGAGAAAGCAGCAATGGTGACAGTGCAAGCCAAGTAATAACAAAACAGAGATAGTTGCAAACCAAGGCTACAAGCCAAGGGCAGGAGTGTGGAGATAAGCTGACAATGAAGTAAGAAAAAGGAAAAAAAGCAAAGCCAAGGCAATGGCTTTAGGCATTCATCTAGAGTGGGAAGAGAACCAGCTTGCTCACAGTCACTAGTGAGCACTAGTTTCTCCCCACTGCTCAATCAACTCAATGCTCTAAGGCTCTAACCTAGCATTGACACACAACAGTAAACTAATCCTAACATTTGAGAAGCTAACAGTTGACAAAACAAGAGATTCAAAACAGTGACAAAACAGGAAACAAAACCAAAGAAACCAAGGCTGTGAGCCAAGGGCAGGGAGGAGAAGAAGTAACAAAACAGTTAAGTTGCAAGTGACTGTGAAAACAAAATGTGGGTTAAGCTAAGGCTTTGAATCCACCCTTGTGTCCTAGCCAAACAATGTGATCCTAGGTTGAGTTGAAAATCCTATGCATACATCTAGAATGGGAGGAAAACTAATTTGCTCACTAGTTTGCCCCTAGCATTGACTGTCTTTTGACAGAACAATCAATCACAGGCACTATGAGCATCAATATCTTCCCATTGCTCAATCAACACACTGCACTAAGGCTCTAACCTAGCATTCCACTATCTAACAGTGCACTACAGCTTCATCTGAGCCTCAGCAGTGAACTCAGAACATAATTAACATTACAATGGAACTAAACATGATCAAGTTTTAAACAGGAAATTAAACTAACTAACATGTGAGAAACAAAAATTTAAAGATGGAATTAAACAGCAAAGAACAAACATGAACAGAAATTGAAGAACCCTAAATATTAAATTGAAAATTAAAACTAAAATTAAACAGTGATTAACCCAAATTTGGGGGTATCTCGGCTAACCAAGAACAACCTTTAACATCCTATATCAGTTCCTATTTATAGTTTACAACAAAATACCTAATTTCACCAAAACCCTAAATTTGCAAACCCTAACTTTTGGGGAAAATCAAATTCTCTCACCAATTTCCTGAATTGAGCTCGACCCATGCTTTGGGTATGTCCCCTCTGCTCTTCTGAAGCTTTTCCTGCCTTCAATTTTGTACTGCAACCCTAGATCGAGTTGTTTCATCAACTCCACACCTAGGTCAGAGAGATGTGGGTTTGAAAAAGCAACTAGGCTAGAGGGTTGGGGTGTCGTGGTGTTGTCGGGTGGTTGTGGTGGTGGAGTGGTTCGAGAAGAAGGTGTAGCTGGTGGAGGTGATGGAGTTGCAGAGCTGTGGAGCAGCTCTCTGCAGACGGAGTGGAGGAGAAGAACTCGATGTTTTTGGGAGAAGGGTGTGTTTGGCGATGGGTATAGGGTTCGGTCGCTATGGTGTGTAGCGGGATCATCGAGTTCGATGTTTGGCGAATCGCGACCGTGGGATATGGAGATGAAAGATCAATCTGACGGTGAGATGAAGTGGATCCTGCAGAGACCGTTGGATTATACAATACAACAAAATTAACGACACCAGATGGAGTTAGGTGTTGTAGTGTTAAGCGTAAGTATCGAGGTTTGATGTGCAGGCAAAGAAGCGACCGTAGGATGCAGAAAAGCTTCGATCTGACGGTTGAAATCCGAGACGGGCTTGGATAGTGGAAATGTGTTTGAGTAAGGGTTTTGGGCCTTGGGTATGCCAAGCCCATATCTTCTTTAAGGACAATTCTTCTTCTTCAAGCCCACTTCTAGCCTTTTGGTCTTGTGCACAACATTCTTCGCGGCTTCCTTGCGTAATTTCTTCCGGTTTTTCATCACTCTTCAGCTCTTTTCCGCTCCGCAAGTCATCCAGACTTTATTTATTACCTAAAAATGCAAAATTAAGTAAGAAAAATATTTATTCTTGAAAACAATGAAAATACAGAATATGGGATAAAATGTAGAATTAATGCACAAAAGATGAGTTAAATGCCAAGAAAAATATATAGAAATATGCACTTTTTAGCACTCATCAATATGCCATCATAAAGGGTACCCGGGTACATCAATATTACTTAGTACCTAGCCCAAAGTTGCTTTCCCAGATCACTGCACTACGTATCATCCTAAAGTTTTAGAGCATGGGATGGCTCAATCAGTACTTAGACCTCCCTGAATTGACTAGTATACTTTCACGCAGCCCCGCTTTGAGGGAGAGGAAGAAATTAGGATAGCCTTCAGGGACATGATTTGGCTAGGACGTACGTGTTAGAGCACCAGCATGTACTCCTTTGAGATAGCATTTGGTCTTAGGATTGGTACTGACCAAGTGATCATAGGGAAAAAGGGTGCAAGCGTGACGAGAGGGAAGAGTTCCTTTGGGAAGACAGACACTTGTCTACGAAATCGGCTTCTTCCATTGGGAAGTCTCATCCATTGAATAAGTATACCTAGTAGCATAGTTCTTTCATCCATCCATCGGGTGGAAAATCATATAGGAAGGGAAATCCAGGGTAAGGCAAAGGGAGGAATCTAGTCTAGAGATCACATCGGGTCTTTAGAGGCCCCATGCCCGCAACCAAAAACTTTAGTGACCAGCTTCTAAAATAAAAATGCATTAGAAGGCGAGGAGTATCGATGAGGCCAGTCAATGTGGTTGTAATCATTTTGCGCGTAATACACGGCACGTATAAGTCTAAATCCGAGACTTTGCTTTCTTTGCTTTTGCAATATGGAAAAAACAAACGCACAATAGAGCTCTTTTCGGCTTGTCGGGACAGACATGCATGGGAAAGGCTCTAAGCTAAGCTTCCTAATAATGGTTATCATCAATAGCTTGCCCCTTCTTTTTAACCTATACCTCGCACTGCAAAACATGATCGTCTTTTCTTGGTCCATCAGTTATAGGTTCGATTCCGGTCAATGGGCTAGTCAACCTATCAGACATGAGAAAGCCGCGATCATAGATATAAGCCGATTAAGTCTACGGCTGAGATCATTTCATATATATATTGACACTCTCTACCTGGGCACGCGCGCGTTATGCGACGAAAGAAGGGAATCTAACTGCATGGTCTTTCTCCCTGTCGACCTCAATCCGACCCCATGCTTTTAAGATGGTGTACACAGCTAAACGCTTAAGTAGTTCCGTGCTCTGTCTTTGAGTGCGCTCTACTTTTCATCTCTTTATCGGGCTCTAAGCTAAGTCTGCCTCTAACGCTTTGCGGGTCGCATTCGTCTGATCCACCAGTTTCACACGGATATAGATCTCCTCATCCAACCTATACTGGCGCAAGGGCTAGACTCGAATGGGTAAGAAAAGAGTGTTTTTATTGCGTATTTTAAGAAGGCATGGGTGGGCCCGTATGAGGACTCTAATGAGGGAACCGGTGCGAAGCCGATGGGCGCCCACTTCATCTTTGTCACTGGATATGTGCCGCAGCCTATTGGTTACAAAGAAACGAATCAATTGCTTTCGCCACAAGGAGATCGGCTGATGGCAGCTGCTTCAACGGCACTACCAGGCTCAGAACAAGAAGAGCAAAGCATGAGTGAAAGGTACAAAATTTCTTCTATCTTCCCTTAGCGTTGCTTCCCTACCTCTCTTTCAAAAGACGATTCTCGTTCCTCCCATGTCATGTCAACTATGCAAACTCTTAACTAAGCGCGGCGTAGTTCCCTAGTAGACGTGTGAACAGCTAGGAGTTGGCTTCTTTTGCTCTCTGCAACTCGAAATACACGAACGTGTTGGGAAAAAAAGAGTGACTACTCGGTCCACTTTGTTATAGATTTTTTGGAGTATTCTAGGCTCGCCTGCCTCTATAATGAATGGTTTTGTACTCTGGGAACGTGAGCTTCTGCATTATGAATCGTTTGGATAGAAGGTTCCGTTCCTTCGAACACTTCTGACTAAACCTATGCCTTCTCTGTTCTGGACCATGAGAAGCTAGTGCAAGTTGAGTTTCATCTTGCCCTGGGCCCTTACCCCACGATAGATGAAACGCGAAAGACAAACCAAAGACTGGTCAGTCAACAGGAGATTAGCACGAGCTAAGATAGATAGAAAGAAACGAAGGGATTAGCTCTAGTTGTTTCGCTATATCTAATATATTTCATAAAGTAGGAGTCCGCAGAAGCGGCGTAAGCACCTGTGTTCCACTGTCAAAGGACATACCAGATATGGCTGGCCAAAGAAAGACAAGATGTAAGCAAAAACTCCCCTCCTTAGTCGTGCATAGGTTCCGGCCCTGAATTGTTCGTGGTTTAATTACGTGAGTGGGTCTTCATCAGGAAATTGAACTCACGAAGTATGGGGGACTGATTAGTAACTTCTGTAGAGATTAGGCCTCCTTCACATCTAATGTTGAGAAAGAACATCTTCTATTAGTGGGGTCTATTCAGGAGAGTTTGGTTCCACAAAATGAGAATAGATTGAAAGATAAAAAGGATGGCCATAGCACGCAGTGCCCATGTCCCAATTGGTAGAGGTTGCCTTAGCTAAAGCTAGATCCGGGATCCCCTAAGAAATTTGAGTTGAAAAGCCCCATAATGAAGTGACTTCTTCATTTGTCCCACCTTCGTCTAAAAGTAGGAGATTCACGCCTTTCTTTGATGTTGAAACACATCCGAGCATCGAATTGTCTTATGTAATCAAAATTAGAATTGACTTATGTAATGTAGTTTTCTTTCTTTCGGCGAATAATAGGTACCCATAACCCAGGAAGAGTTAGTGAGCCGTGTAATAGGCGACCATTTCGCGCGGTTCGGGAGGCACTTGAGTCATCCGACGGCGCCCGGCTGCGTCTTGACCCCTATCCAATTTTTGGGCCAATTCCCCCTTCGTACTACCAAAAACTGAGATTCTTATCGAATCTGAGTTTGTTGTTCCAACCATTACCAAACTAATACCTATTGTGTTTAGTACTTCAGGGGATTCTGTAGCGTATAATGTCAATCCCGTAGCGGATCAATTCCAACGAGCATTTCAACAAGTACTTTTTGTAATCGACTCTATTGCTTCTTCAATAAACATTGGTTCTTCGATCAAGTTTTGAATGACTTTCTAGTCAGATCCTTCCTGCGTTGCGGATATGAAGTCTCATTCGAAGTTTTAGACAAAGGTGATATTTGAGATCTTGGGCCCTTATGGTATCTCGTACACATTCCGACGATTGGCCGAGCGAATCAGTCAACTTCAAAGTAGATTTGTTTATCATTATTCCTTTGCAATGTTACTTGGTTCAACTTCATTTGTGACCTTTTCTCGTATGTGGGACTCTCTCTCTTCTTGGGTAGATAATCGATCTTCTTTCATTTTGATAGTGAGTTTTTTTTATACTAATAAGTAAAGTAAAGAATCTAACTGACGGAGCTTTCCAGGATGTCTTGGTTAGCAAGCAAGCGTAGGCGCTAACTCCCAGTGAACTCTCTTTCTCTTCTTTTTTTTTTGATTGAATATACATGAATGTATTTCCACTAGATATATCAAAGGTAGAACATGTCCCTTTCGTTATTACAACCTTCCTTCTTTATGTCAAAGACCAGAAGCTACGCATACATTCTCATTGGATTTCAATTATTGTTAACTGCGATGGCTATTCATTTAAGTCTTCTGGTTGCACCTCCGGATCTTCAACAAGGTGGAAATTTTCGTATTCTATATGTACATGTTCATGCGGCTTGGATGAGTATACTCGTTTATCTCGTGACGGCTATAAACAGTTCCTTCTTTCTATTAACAAAGCATCCCCTCTTTCTTCGATCTTCTGGAACCGGTACAGAAATAGGTGTTTTTTCTACGTTCTTTACCTTAGTGACTGGAACTTTCTGGGGAAGACCTGTGTGGAGCACCTTTTGGGTCTGGGATGCTTGTTTAACTTCTGTACTCATCTTGTTCCTTATTTACCTGGGTACATTGCGTTTTCAAAAGCTTTCTATTGAACTGGCTTCCATTTCAATCTGTGTTAGACCGATCGATATACCAATAATCAAGTTTTCAGTCTAACTGGTGTAATACATTGCATCAACCTGGTAGCATTAGCCGATCTGGTACATCGATCCATGTATCTATGCTCATTTCAATCTTGTCCAACTTTGCTAACTCCCCCTTCTTCACTCTATTCTTCTTCGTTCTGGAAACACGTCTTCTGATTCTCTCTTTTCTGGAATCCTCTTTAACTGAAGAAATCGAAGCTCGAGAATGCATGCATAAATAGAAGCTCTAGAAGCTTCACCTAGTTCACTCGCCAAGTCTCTTTGCATCCATGTCTGAAACAGGGAAATTCGTAGGTTCGATTCCCGCAGGATGTAAGTTCATCCAATAGCTCGAGATGCTCAGTTGGTAGAGCGCAAGGCTCTTAACCTTGTGGTCGTGGGTGCGAGCCCCACGTCCGTTCCTAGGCTAAAATCTTTGGCTTTCGTTTGTCATAGTTGAAAGAGCAAAAAGAGCAAAAAGAAAAAAGTGTGTCAGATGTGGGATTTGAACCCACACCCTCTCTCGAAGACCGGAACTTGAGTCTAGCGCGTTAGACCACTCGGCCAACCTGACATGTTTGGTTCGTTGACAACTTCTAAATTTATCTCAAGCTGTTAGTGCAATAGGAACAGTCCAGTTGATAAATACTATGGCATCAATGACTGATATTTAGTAAACAAAGCCTATGCAGACAAAACAACAAGAATGGGTGGATTCTTTTAGTTCTGATTTTTTTTTGCATATATCATATATGCAATTTTCCATGCCCGAGTAGTGAGTAGTGGAATGAAGGGACTCGGGAACAGAAAGTCTTGATACGACCTTCCTACGCTAAAATCTTCTCTTGGGTCCTAGCTAGACGCAGGAGCGGTTCTTATGGCTTTGGACTTTTGTTTGCACAAACCCCACCAGTCAATTATGACTTTTGACTACAAATTTGCACTATTTCAAGTCTCTATTTCTTACAGTTCAAACTTTCCTCCATATAATTCTTTCTTATGCTTCAAAACAAAAACAAAAAAGTCTTTCATCTCATCTCTTCTACCAAACCAACATCTCTCCTCTAGTGAAATCTGAAGATTTGATTACTATGGATAGAAAACCAGAAGAACTCCAATTCTTAGGAATCTTTGGAGTTTTTAATGAAGCGTACAGTATAACAGTTTCATGGAGGAAAATCTTTTCACAGATCGCTTTAGCTTTTATTCTTCCACTCTCTGTCGTTTGTTTAGCTCAAATCGAACTTTCCGACTTATTATTCAGGTGGAGATCATGTATCACCAACAGGATGATGGACTGTTTTCATTCTTCCTCCCTCGTTTAACATCAGAATGGGCTGGTTTTTGGATATTCATGGTCATTTACCATTTATTCCTTCATGTTCTTTCACTTCTGTCAACTTCGGCCGTTGTTTATACCATTGCTTGTGCTTATACTAAGAAAGAAATCATTTTTATTGAAGTTGCAAGTGTAGTTCCCACGGTTTGGAAGAGACTTATGATCACTTTATTTTGGGCCTTTATCATCATGTTTCTATGCTACTTCTTTACACCTCAAATAGTATTTGTAGTTCGTATAACCGGAGCAACTTCAGAAGAAACGGCCGTCGTATTTTTAGTTCACGATCATGTCGTAAGTAAGATCGTCACCTTGGTCATAAAACTTAACATCAAAGGCCTCGAGACTATGCTTTGCCTTGAATTCTTCAAGATCAGTATGCTTAAAAGTAACCTTCTTCTTGGAAATTGAGACACTTCGTATAACCTGGGCAACTTCAGAAGAAACGGCCTTGCCCGACGACTGCTTCTTCGGAGGACTCATATCTGAAGCTTTTCTCTTGGTCGGCGGATTCCTTGATAAATCCACCTTCGACATAGCACCTTTAGAACAAGAATCTTTCACTAAAGCGACGGACTGTGAAGCTTTAGATTTCTGGGGAGGCATCGCAGAGGCATGAGCTATAGAACGAAGAGGTTGAACATTCATCGGTTTAGCATGCTGGAGAGAAGGATTGGCCAAAGGACGGTTAACTGCATATCGAGAACCCTTCGGCAGATCCCCCTTCTTTTGAGACGAAACTTTGGGGCCTGACGAAGTATTATGAGTACGAGGGTCCGGTTGGGAAGGTCTAGATAAACCACCCTTCGGCGGAGATAAATCAAGACTTCTAGATGAAGGAGATCTGTAAGGACTCGACGGTGGGGTTTTATAAGGAACTTTACGATCGCCAATATCTGCAAGGGGTAGAGAAAGGAACGAAGGTCAGAAGATGGAGGTAACGAAGATCATAAAATGAAATCTATGATTATCACAGTTCATAAGGATCATTTTCAAAAAAACATGAGAAGAATCCACATAAATAATCAGTTTTGATAAACCCCACGAAATCTAAAAACCCTGGTTCAACCATAATCATAAGAACATGAAAGAACCTTGTTCTAGCGATCGATAGAGAAGTTCTAGGTTTTGTGATAAAGAACAGGGGCAAGTATATATACTTTCATATATCATGTTCTTCATCACAAAACCCAGAAATAGCAGCAGAGAAGAAATCAATCAAAAATGAAATAACGGTAAGAAAAACATCATACCTGAAGCAAGAGTATTATCAGCAGATGAGGATGATCGATAAAACAATCGACGAATAACGACAGCAACAAGTTTTTGAAGATCTTGTCAGAACGAGTTCAGAGAAGAATCAGTAGAAGTTAAGAGAAAAGGAACAAGAAAGAGGAACAGTTAAGAAGAAGAGAATAAAGATATTGAACTGACAAGAGAATGAAAGAGGGAATAAAAATTATTTCACTAGCAACTCCTCCCGTATTTATAACAAAAAGTGATAAATCAGTCCCGCGATTCAAGAAGAAGTTATTACTAGAGGTGAGAAACGTGCCCTAAAACCTAGGGGAGTTATTGCGAGAAGATTGAAGAGACTGTGAAGACATTTTTCTTCATACTTTGACCATTTACAAACTAAGAAGAAAAGGGGCAAATTGTATACACATAATCTGTGATCGTACACGTGTCAGGGAGAAGACACGTATTCTACATCAACATGAGGGGACATCAAGGCAATGATGCCACGTCGCAACACTCGAAGTACAGGTGCTGCCATCCTTTGCCACGTATCCACCATTATGCAGATCCAGCAACGACTAATCCAGGACCACCTAACGAAAGGATCAATGCGAAGCACCCTATAAAGCCTTGGGACATTACTTTTTACCATCCCAAGGAAGATCTAGATCCGACGGACAAGAGGAACAACAGCTGACACACGCGTCAACAGCTGTTTGAAACGTGCAGACTGACTCAACCACCCACATTAAATGTTGCGAACATAGGATACGTGTCAAACACCCTATGGAGAAGAAATAGGCGACTCGGCGTCACAGAATAATACCGTTGGAGGCATCGATATAATACGAAGGTACCGTCGGACCAGCACAGAGACCGAGACGATAAGGATACAACTGTCACTGAAAGAAGACCCCGCACTCGACCTCTATAAATACCCAGCTTGATGGAGAGAGAGGGGGTCGACCAATTTTAGGAAGAGTGAGAGATAGTCCAGGAGAGAGAAATTGTAAGAGTAAGTATGAGTTTATTTCCCTTCCAGCTTTGTTCCCCACTCCAAGTCATTTGATTATCTTTGTAACTTTTGAATACATAGTGAAACACCAATCCCCGTGGACATAACCTTAGTGCTGAACCACGTAAATCTGCATCTCATTTCTATTCTGCACTTATGATCTTCATACTTTAACATTATGCATCTTTTAAATTATCATAAGAATCCCTATGATGTGAAACAAGGATGAGCCCGAAGGCTCGGAGTTTCCCCTTTTACTGTTTTATGTTACTTTACCCATATTATTATCACTCCGTCAGTTTTATTATGATTGCGAACTTTGTTTGTGGATATGAAGATACCTTCGTAATTTCCGTGTTCACAATGTTGTTGCGCACGGAAGAACGGGCGTGATTGGTGTAGTATGTTTGGGAATTTTTTGTGTCTCGTTGTTGTCTATTTTGATTCACTTTGCTCTTGCGATCCAAACGGTGTTGTATTTCTTCTGCAAATCGTATCATAAGGAGAACATTGATAAATCCTGCTTAGCCGAACATTTGGAAGCATACAGTGTAGGTGATTCTGTGCCTTCAGACAAGGATATTCAATTAGATCAACAACATGAAGCTTGATTTTTGGTTTGTATTTGATGTCCATTATTTTTATACTATTTCACTTGTATTATGAACAGCATATCAATCGAGTAAGGCCTGTGTATGTTTGTCTGCACAATGTAATAGAGTTTCAGATGTAATTAGCAACTTAAGCTCAGGTGAAAAACATATCAAAGCTTCATTATAGATGTTCACCATATGATTGCAAAACAAGAAACAAAAGGCAATACATTTTGCATTGTCCACCTTCAACTAGGCTTTTCTACACTTTTTCCCCATACATTTGCTCACTTTCCGGATTCCATCCTTTGATGCCCACCACAAGAATTTCTTGGTTGTTCTGGACAAAGACACTTGAGTTTTAGGTACATTTGTAGTGTCCCTCCTATAGGAAAGTTCACCAAAACATCAATTGAGGAAGCAACCTGAGCACTAGGTACTAGTTTTGTGCCAATGTTAACAGATAATTCTTCAAGAACAATTCATGCACTCTTTATTTCATGAATGTTTTTTATGCACTAGAGTCCTAGACACATCAAAGTATCATGATATATGTGGCCTAATAAACACAGCTCATAGTCATGTGCTCTTACGAAAAAAGGTACTGAATTTTGAATTCGATGATTTGGTAAAAAAAATAACCACCACCAGGAAAGTGGCTAGTTCTTTTATTAACAGATGTAAGCAGCACAAACTCGTCCAACTATATTTATCAATGTTCTATAAATTATAACATCACATGTTAAAAGTCTACCTAATATATCTCTGAATGGTCAATTGATTGCTAAGTAAACTCATTCTAAGAAAATTACCTCTTCAAATTCCTTCAAGCCGTCTCTTTCCATTTGGAATTGGGCGCAACAGTACTACTTTACTTCGGAGAAGTTGTTCTCACTTCTCAGTGCTAGCGAATCTCCTCTCTTCTCCATACTAGGGAGTTCATTAACTACAGCCTTGAGAAACAGAAACTTCTGTCCATGTTTCACCCTTTCTCAAGGTACCTGCCAACTGCAATAGACAAATACGAAATCAGAACAAGTCATTTAAATCCATAATTATTTTTTATTCTGCTCTTAACTACTAAGTCTAGCTCATGAAAGCTTTTTCCTACCCTTGAGGAAGTAGTTACTAAGATTAAAAAAAAAATATCCAGACATGTCAAATGGAATCCTGCATCTGCACATTATATATGCTGAGTTAAACATAAACAGTGGCGCATCTAGTGGTTTGTCTCACCGGAAAGGACTAGTAAGTGAGGGTAACTCTATACCCCTCAACAGCACCCATAAAGATAACTTGTGTGGCACAAATAGCTAAGATGCTTTGTGCATGGACCAAGCTGGGGTTTCCGAAGTAGTCAAGTCCACCTTCACTGAAAATCGGAGAACCAGCTTTGAACCAGACTGCTTCTGCAAATTTAACTCCAATTCTAGAAGAGAAGTTCAGGGAAAACACATCCCAAAGAGGCGAGCATGGCCCACCTGGAATGAATCACTTCCGGTTCCCAGTTCTTGGCAAAGGCCTCTGGGTCTGCAGATAGTCCAGCAGTATCCCATCCATAGTCAACAGGGAATGAGGTATGCTGGAGCACCACAGAGGGTTTAAGGTAGTTGACACGATCTGGACCGTACCATGGATTTCCTGAAGAAGCAGCAGGCTTCTTTGCTGATGAGTGATGTCCTCCTCACCATGATCATTCCATTGCTACTAGATCTAACATTGGGTGCAACACTTTCGTTGGGTTTGGACAATTAGAACACTAATGCAACAGTAATAGCGGGGATTAAAAGTTTTTGAAAACGGCACCACTACAAACTTGAGATTTAAAAACAACCAAATGAAAAGCAATTGAGTTTTTACTCTCTTCTCCTGTTATAAAACAAGAGTCCAAACTAACCCATTTCTTCCTAGAAGTATTAACAGGATTAACATCATAAATTCACTTAACATACAGCCTCTATCGATGTAAGTCAAAGTCACCAAAAGATAAAAGCTATCAGCGTAAACAACAAATCCTGGTGCGATTCTGTTATCGTTCATCCTGCAGTCTGAGCTACATCTGTGTTACTAAGTTTGGGAAATATTTTCAACTCAAAAAGAGACCATATGCTTTAATGCTTAATACGAATTAAGGATGCATGATATAGCAGGGCAACAGAATTATTGAAGAATTTGAGTTATATTTCTGCTCAACAGATTAGTGTGGCTTGGGGTGTAAAAGACAAGCAAGAAAAACTTGAAGGACACTTCGCAGATGGATGAGGTGCTGAACAAAAAGCATGTGTAAGACAATTTTTCCAAGGTCTGGGTATGACTGCTCATTGACATTATCTATGTTATTCACAATGTTCTGAATGAGTACTATAAATCCATACATTAATGTAATATGGACAGGAAAAGAAGTATGGTTTTGTGAGATTCTAGATGAAAATGTGAAGGACAAGGTTATGTTTCAGTAGGAAAATACTAATTCATCTAGTGGGTGCTCGAGGCATATTGCAAACTTCTGATTTTGGTTCAGACAGTTTAGTGTTCTAGGAAAAGGAATGATTATGTGCAAATGAGCTTGAAAGCAATCTAAGATTTCAACAAATTTGGCTAATGTATGAAAACCAAAGAAGTACTCAATGAAAATGAAAACTTTGAAACTTACTGATATGAATTTCTTTTCACTTTATTAGGTTCAATCCCTTCCTGAGATCCATCACGTCTTCCCAAGCTGAACCCTGAATTAGATTAAACTTGTAAATTTCAAAACCTCAGAAATCCAACCAACTGATTCGAATTGCAAAGCTAGGAAAACAGAACTGATAAATTCAATCACAATATAACTAATTGAAAGAAACATGAAATCGGCTTGAATCTGTAACAAAAATTAACATTCAAATGGAACAGAGATGATGAATTATCAGACATTCCATTAAATTCTAGATCTCAATTACATCATCAATTAAAAACTACTTCTATTAAAAACCCTAATTTCATCCTTTACAATAAAAACCCTAACCCCCAAAACCGTAGAGAGTTCTTCCCTGTCGCTTCAAAGCATAGACAACATCCATGGCAGTGACAGTCTTCCTCCTAGCATGTTCAGTGTAGGTAACAGCATCACGAATCACATTCTCAAGAAAGATCTTAAGAACACCACGAGTTTCCTCATAGATCAATCCACTGATACGTTTGACTCCACCTCTTCTAGCTAATCTTCTGATAGCTGGCTTGGTAATACCCTGGATGTTATCTCTGAGAACTTTTCTATGCCTCTTTGCTCCTCCCTTTCCCAAACCCTTTCCTCCTTTTCCTCTTCCCGACATTTTTTCTCACTCTGAAATTGGAATTTCTTTCTCTCTGGACCTTTTTCTTTGTTTTTGATTTGTGAGAGATATGGCGAGTGGTGGTGGTTATTTATAGATCTGATTTGGACTTGGTCAAACTTCTGAAATGGTGTTTGTACCGTTAGATAGAACGGTGATCCGTATGAATGATTTTCTTCGTAAATTCACCGTTAGATTAGATACACTAATTTCCTATTAGCTGAATAAGATCCACTCGGATTCATGTTTCTTATTTTCCTTGTGTGTTTTTCAACTTCGAGAAAGAAATGATGTTATGGACCGTTGGATGGGGTACGGATCCGTATGACTGTTTGTGTTCTGTGTTACAACCGTTGGATTAGAAGTTTCTATTGGCTGGATAAGAAGTAACCGGATCGCAATCTCTTTACTTGGTGCATTTTGTATTTTCTCTCGAGATATAGTTTACGACACTACTCTGATTTAGAGTCCGTTTGGCACCACCATAATTCAACTACCAAGGTAGTTCCAATTACCTAGAAATTAATTTTCAGGTGGTTCCAATTATTTCCACTCAAAGTTGGGTGTTTGGCATGTCATGAAATTCCAACCATCTCTTCATCAGTTCATGTGAAAAAAAAAAAAGGAAAGATAAACTCGATGGAATTCAGAAAAAATCAGAGGCAGAAATCAGTCATCGTTAAAGGAACAAAGAAAGAAAGAGAAGGAAATTATTAACGGGGTTCCTTATGAATTTCGAAATTGTAGAACAATCACGATCATAGCCAATAACAGTCGTTTGAATAACTAGGGTTCATCAGGAATTAAATAAAATTAAAATTCGTTAATGGTCGACACTATAAATCATTCTCCCGTAAACCAACAACCAGATTCTCTGTTAATCCATTCAACCCAATCTAGCATTCCAATATTTGACTCTCTACTTAACAAAACGATGTAGAATCTAATTTTCCCCAATTCATATTTTCCCTTCTCTGGCACTCCAAAATTAAATTTACAAATCACAAAATCTTGATCTAAATAGCTTTATCATCTTCACCAACAGCTTTAACAGATCAATTAACGAGGAGATAAAGAATTTTAACAAGTTCTAGAGGACTTGGATACAAATCATCATAAGATATGATTTAGGGTTTGATGAATCAATCAAATAATGATTTTTGCAGACATATGAGAGCAAGAATCAACCGTATTTGATCGTGGTTTATGATGCAAACATGATAGAAATACTGAGAGTTTGGAAGTTTCTGGTCTGAAATTTTCAGAAGATTCAAAACTAAAAAGGAAAGGGAAAGGGAAAAGGACGGAGAATATGGATTGAATTAGAATTCGCAGGGTATAGGTGTCGACTTCTTTCCCGCTCATTACGGGAAAATAAGTTGACTAGAAAATAAAATCCATCCTAAAAATACTATGCCGAACACGTGTAAAATGAACCACCTCCCCCAACTACACTCCACCCTCAATTCCATCGGCGGCAAACGCACCCTTAGTTTTCTCTGAAAGGCGCAGTAGATTTCTGCCTGCAAATTCTCCTTTCATATTCAGAGAATTCTTATAATTCAACACTCATAAAGATTTATAATTTCACTTCGCTCACATCTTTTACACCCACCTTATGATTTCACTTCATCATTTGTAAAACAAATTCTCAGAGAAAATGGTAAGTTAAGCAGCAAGTTAAGTAGATACTCAAAATGTTGAAGATAAAAGAGTTTGTGGTCTGAAGTTCAGTTTGAAGGAAAATAAAGCTATTTGCAGATATTATGTTGCATTTACACTAGATCCAATCAATAGTATACAACAACCGCATCATGCGCGGGGAAATATTCTTACATAATTCTGTCAGGAAACCGGGAATCCAAAAGATCGAGATGCTTCCGGGATGTCAAATCGTTTTAATGCAATCAGCAATGACATGAACTATTGGGTTGCTTTGATGATGCAGACGAACGAAAAATACCAAGTGGTGAGGCTGATGTCGACGTGGTAAGTTGCACTTACATACTGTTTAATTTATTTTTAAATCTTTTAACAATTTTTTAATTTATATATTGTTGAAACTGCACCAACAAAATATAAAGAAATGAATGGCAAAAAAACATAACTTCAGGTTTGAAGCATGAAACATGCTTCCGCATCCTTAGAAAGCTCAACCGGTACAACCCTGATCTGTTGGATGGATATGTTGTACCAGAGGAATCCCCTTACGAAACCGGTGCATCCCAATATGGTAGTCAATCCCGGCAAGGTGGATCTCAACAGGGTTCTCTAGGTTCTCCTTATTCTTCACCAGAAACAAACTCATACCCTCGACCCAACAATGGTGTATCATTACATGGTAACTTTAATCTGAATGTTAATAGAAATGATAATGTATGGGATGGAGTGGGTGTGAAAAAAAAACAATAAAAAACTCAGAAAAGATGCTGCACAATCATCAATTTCTGTTGATTTCAACCTTCCAGATTATTTTGAAAGATAAGGAAAAAAATTATATGGTCAAGTTAGTTCAAGTTAAAAGAATGGCTTCAGAACTGAAGAAAGGTCGTAAGGCAGTTGAAAAGAATATTTTTGATACACACATGTGAGGAATATTATAATTTGATGCAATCAGACACAGTTGTTGTACTGGAAATATGAATCTGATGCAATCAGTAACGGCCACCAGTTGACTGTGATTCTTCTGGGGAAGAAGACGTCTTAGAAGATGATATGAATAATGTCATTACACTTGCTTAGTTTAAATTATTGACTTAGTTAATTTAAATTATCGATGTAACCCTTTGTATTATTAATGTAATCCTTTTAGTTTTAAATTAAAGCTTGTTGGAGCATTGCTTGGTTGAACCTACCAAGCGTTGGTATGTCAAGTTTGGTTGTCATATTTTAGTATAAAAACTCAATTTTGTCGCTTGATTAAATATACTAGAGTCAACTTCGTTTAAATTTGACTAGAAAGTCTAGGGATGTTGAGACATACCTTGAAGACCTAAGAACGTGACGACGTATCAACTACAATGAAGACATCATCCTTACACTTGATGTTAGTGATTTAGTGATACTGGCTTGACCTTTTTCCCATTCTATCGTTGCTTTCACGTCGTTTAAGATTGAAAACATAAACATGCGAGGTTATATTTAATACTCTAGACTTGATCATTTTATTATGATCAAATCATCAAGGAAGAATATTTGATTACGAAGTATAACGTTTATATTTTGAGCTTCATAAATGCGACATCGACATAATCTATGTAACTTGTTACTTGATTTTGTATTGGATATAGGTGCGATTTCATCCTATGAAACCATGTTTAACTATGTATGTTTAAAGGAAGTACATATACAAAACTTGTTTCGTAATCGAAAGGAAATCAATAGGCTTTTTGGTCCGATTTTCATTGAAAATCTATTGGATGACCAATTCGAACCTAGGTAAGAACTTTAGTAGAACCAATCTTGACTGATCTTGAGAGTTATAGTAGAACTGATCTTTACCTAGTTTGGGATATACAGTAGAACCGACCCTTACCTGTATTGGGATATATGGTAGAACCAATCCTAGCTTTTGTTGGTAGAATCCAACGTTACCTAATTTTGGAATCATAGTATAACTGATTCTAACTATTGTTGGGAGTCTTGGAAGAACCGATCCTTACATATATCTGGAGACTTGGTAGAATCGGTCTTAAGAGCAAAAACGATCCTCTACATTCACATATTACTTTACGGTTTTGTGTGAGTTTAATATTAGGATTTTCTAAATAGGAAAGTTCTAGATGTCGATATAATTTGAACATGAATATAATTCTTATCTTTTATTGTTCAAAGATATTTCTTGATACTGAAGGTGATCCGAAACCAAAATATTGATAATCTTTTATTTAAGGTTTTCGATTATATGTTTTTGATTTTTTTAGCAATCAAAACATATCTCTTGGAAGTTACATTAATTAAGTGTTAAACTAGTAGTAGATATTTTATTAATGAGAAATGTTGGAATTACAGGTTGGATATTAGTTGGAAATATGAAAACCGAAGTTAGGTACTTATTGCATATCCTGAGAATATTTTCGGTTTTGGAATTTCCTTGTTGTCCAAACAACCTTGGTATATAAATATTTGAGTTTTAGTTTATTGCAAACTATCCTAAGAGCCAGGAAAACTCATTTGTGTTGTTTCTGGTGGAGCCATCTATAAGGTGAAATCTATTACAACCGCTCGTTTAAAGACTTTTGTGGGATCAAGAAGCTCTACGAGTATCGTTGGTTGGAAATTTGATAATTGCATTGTTATTTTAGTTTTCGATTATTGATTTGATTGACTAATAGTTGTTAAAACTTTGACTGCACTTAGTTTGATTATTCTTGAGATCCTTCTCTACTGACATAATGGTCACTCAAACCAGATCAAAGTATTGATGGGATATTTAGAATTTTTTTTAGATTTAAAGAGAAATTGTGATCATCCATTTTTAACAAACTCTGTTTTGTGCGTGACCGATCATAATGCGAATCAAGTTTGTGTTGTGCAGGGACAAAAAAAAGGAAATTGAAAATTTAAAGATAAGAATATTATTTTCTCACTGGCTTTCGTAGTCTCGTGGTTTGTGAACATATCTTGATCGTCTGGGATCTGAATCAGATCTAATTTATATTTGATAAATTTGGTCATATAGTCGTTTTGATCGGCAACTATCATTTGGTGGTATTCTTCAATATCTGAATCTGGTAGTTGTGAGTCTAAATCTAAGTTACTGATTTGGATTGATCTTACTCCACAAAGGAGTTTATTAGTTTAAATGGAAGAGCCTTTGTCGAATCTCAACGAATCCTTTTCTAAAATATTACTGGAGTAGTTACCAAACTGCTTTGTTTCTTTATTGTTTGGAAGACAACCAAAAGGAGTTGAGTGCTTAAGACTTTACATCGGTCAAGCAATTCAAGATAATGATTTATTCCTTGGGATTCATGTGCGTGACTAAAGGGTCGTAGACTCAGGCGCGGTTTGTACTTCCTTCCTTAAATCAGACTCTTTTCTATGCCTTAATGCGCGACTTCTAGTCTTTCGTTTTCGAGGTTAAGCGGCTGGTCGGATAATTGGTCCCCTAAAGCGTACGTGTTGGTATATATTGGGTGTGTCATGATGTAACAAAGACGAGTCTCCGAGTGTGGTCGCCAAATATTGAGAGGTAAAGATGATATTGATCCTACATGTCCTAGCCGCAACAATGACTACACCTTTTCCTATAACAGTAAGAGATAGAACTCCCTTTCTGTTGTACTATATTCCTCTTTTTATAAGCTTTTCCCAAAATTCCCCCTTATCGTAACATTATGCCACATGTCATTAGGATCCTTTTATTTACTACAAATGCAGTTTCTTTTAACATGACCCTTAATTTCCTATTAATCCCTTCTTTGTCCTAGACATACCCTATTATATCCGGGCCTTAGTCTCCAAGTCTCTATTCTCCTAATGGTCTTATCCTCTCCTTTGAGGACTCCCTAGACCTACTAAATGGGTAACTATTTTCATGTATCAACATCTATGACTTTCGAAGTCTTTATTAAAGGACATGTGAAGCCGGGTCTTTAGCCTGATAATTCTTAATATTTGATTTCTTGATCAGCGCAATTCTTGTCTACTATAAGGTGTGTCTCTCATGTTATACATCCATTCAAGAACTATCATTTAATGAATAAGACTGATATAAATTACAAAGTGCTCTATGTCCCAGATTTTACAATATAAAAAAGTTAAATCTAAACTAGATTTAGATTGTTCTTGTGAGGTAAAATTTAATTAGGAATTTCTATAACCTTTTAAAGAGATCGTAAATTATCTTAATTGTTGAGGTTTACTTGATATCTTTTTTCTCTTGAATATCCCGCAAAGGAAACAAATTTTCATTACCTTGATTAAAAGATATTCTGAGAAAATGAATTGGATATTATCTCTCAATATTTTTCTATATCCTTTTGCATCTTTCATTCCCATTCACTTTTATCATTTCCCTCTTCCTGACATTTATGCTCTATAAACTTTTTGTATTTTGAAACGAAATTATTTGTGATTTTCAATTGAAAAGAGAGATTGGGATTGCTTCTTTTGTTTGATTATCAACTCTGTGACCACATGCATTGATATATATGTTAGATGTGATATTGATCCATATGAAGACTATTATTTGTGCTTGAAACGTTAAATTAAAATATCTCGAATGTGGTTGGATAAAATAAAGGTATCCGGATAAAAAAAATAGTTTTGAGTAATGAAATCATTTTTCCTCTTCCTAATAAAGATGTAAAATGTTGGATTTGATTTCAATCCGTAACTTGGGATTTCCATGGACTTTTATCGTAAGATTAATCGTTAACTTTTGATTGGTGCTGCAATGGATCAACAACTGTTCAGGATTTTAAAATATGGTCATTTTGTTTTCCAGGGTTGAGAGTGGGAAAAAAGTAAAGAGATTTTTGAATAATACAATGTGTTGACATGTCTTTGTTCTAGTTAACTAGCATTTCTGTTGCGTTCATATCATCCTCGACGCTAGATGCTGCCATATAAGCTCTCTGAACCACAAAGATAGATTCTGACTTATTTTCATCCTAACCAAACAAGTTTTCTTTGTGAAGCTTGGGCCAAAGAAGATTATGATCATAGCTGTCTTCAGTGGCGGAACTCGAAAATAATATCGAGGAGGGAAAAATCTTATAGAGATATATAAACTTTGGTGGACTAAAATGTTAAATATTTTTGGGATAAACATAAAATAAAGGAAATAATAAAGAGTTTGTATGCAATTATGAAGATTTTAGGGGGGCTAGAGCCATGATTTTTCAACCTTTGGTTCTTCCCCTGCCGTCTTGATTGGATTTCCATCAACCAGTATCCTTTCACCACATCATATTCTTGTCTATTGGACAAGTCTGCATTGGAGTATACGAAACTTGGCGCCTCAAAAGACGTAAGGTATTCTTATGATCCTATAAATAGTTTCGTAAGCACACAATTATTTAAACCAAATTATGGAAAATAATTTTGAAAACACTGGGGTACCAAAATACACCACCAACTTTTTCGTAGGCAAATTATGAACAAACTCAATACAACTCCGAGAGTTAAAACTCAATCAAACAAAGTGTCTAGAGTTATATCTCTATCTCTCTTGAAAGTAGAGCGTTTACATAATTGAACCTGTGAACCTAATCACCACAAGAGTTCTTGGACGGTACCAAAAGACCAATGTCCATGGATCAATCAAGTCGTATCTAACAAAACTAGGTCGGACGTATCTACTTAGATTGATCAATGCACAACAAATGATATTTCAGTTATAAAGATAAATTATATAATGAAGAAAAATAAATAACACAAACACCATAAATTTTGTTAACGAGGAAACCGAAAATGCATAAAAAACTCGGGAGCTAGTTCACATTGAACACCAAACTGTATTAAGCCGCTACAGACATTAGCCTACTACCAATTAACTTCGGTCTGGAATGTAGTTGAGCCTTAACTCAGTATCCCACTGATTCAAGTAAAATCCCGCTCATGACGCCTCTTGAATCCCAACAGGACTATACGCAATTGATTCCCTTAGATGACGTAACACCAACTAAGAGTTGCTTCAACTCAATTGAAGACTTTAAAGAAAATCTTCCTCCCACAGATTAAGCCTATATAATTGATTTCCTGATTTACAATTGAAATAGATGATCAGATCAAATGTAAGATACAGGTGATGAAAATCAATAACAACTTGACAAAAGTATGGTTATCCTCAAAATCCGGACTTATGCCTAGATTATTATTCACCTCACAAGTATAAAACTTGTGGAATCACAAATTTGAGACGAAGAGACTTTGTGGTTTCTATGTATCTTGTTCAAGTGATAAATCAACAATATAACAAGATCTGAATACTTAAGTTATCAAGATAAAAGATAATTGATCCTAGCTGAATCCCCCGGTGAGGTATTTGATAGTCGCTAAACCCTAAAAGGGTTTCTGGAGAGGATGACTCTAGATACAATCAGGACACACAAAATATAGTGTCGGGGATCCCAGTTGCCAAGAGTTCCCCTTATATAGACTTCAAAGATAGGTTTTTTTAGGTTTAATCTAATATAACTTTGGAACCAAGCAAGAAATATTCACTATTACATGAAATATTTGAATCTTATTCACATATACAAGATATACACATTGGTTAGGTAAACCGTAACCGAACCGTGTATAAAGACTATGTGCAATATGGTTAGCCGAAACTAGCCGGTTTGGACTTAAAATCTTAACACTCATTTTCATGATCACTAAGATATTGATCTTGAGTTACAATCATGTGATTAAATAACTCTATTATTAATTATATAATTGATCAAATGCAAATCATCTAGTGGAAATAATTTAATTGCATTTGAACACAATCGACATAGTTTGTAAATGAACAAAGTACAAATACATGATCCGTTCATGAATCGGTTGAGTCATGGTATGCGGACCGATTTTAAAAATTATTAGCAAAACTGAGTTCCAGAGTTGATAAATCTTTTTCAATTCACTTACCGGTTTGTAAACTTTGGTGCAAAATTGAGTTCTGGAATCAACAAAACTTTTTCAATTTGTGAATCGGTTTGTAAACCTTAAGACTTTGGAGGTTTTGGAATTCACAGAACCTTTTCATTTTACGTACGGGTTTGGGTACTAAACTACCACAGTTCCAAAATGATTTTTATACAAATATACATACCTCTCCCGATCACGAGTCAGACAGATTTTCCCATGATGTGCATATGAATATGTGTACACACAAATCTGTAAGTCAGTATATAGCTACTCCGCTACTTATACAAGTACATGTAATACGGTTTCATACATATAACAATTATATCAGTTTGTAAGACTGATAACACTTTCTTGTATTCCGAATATATTATTTCTATATTTCTCTAAATCAATTGGAAACATTCTTGAATAACATTGATGACACATATCACTGTTCCAGGCTATTTGTCGAATGATAATCTTGAATAATGATTTTTTCTGAAAAATAAATTGTTCTCCACCGAATTTTGATCAAGTATGAACAAATACTCAATAAGCTTAGTCATTATATTTCGAAAAATTCGTAAACTAAATAAATAGTTCTCAACTCGAAATTCTTGTCTATGCAAGCTAGTCTAATTAGTTATGCACCTAATGTCTCAAGGATAGAACGGTGAATACAACTTGAAAAATAAGCGGTTCAGTCTTTGTTAGAGCATTGCTCAGTCGAACTCGCATGTGTTGCTATCTCAAGCATGTTTGTCAATGTTACTGATCAAAACTATAAGTCTTGATTTCTAGTCTATTATAGCTAAGTCTCGGACTAGGATAGGAAGTGTAGTTGAGCTCAAGGACTTCATGGCGATTCATCATACAAGTAGAAAAACTACTCAAGGAACCGGTGAAACTTCTCGACAAAAAGGTATGTGAAGACTTGAACTTATCTGTCACTCAAAAGTCTATCTACTCTATCTCCTACTCTTTGAGACAAGAAGTCGTATGCTATATATATAGACTTGGATTATATACATTTGGTATTTCGAGCCGAGTATACCTCGCCTATCTATATCTCGAAATATATGTTGGTAATATTTTCGCTTCGATCAAGTTTATCTTTACCATGTGACAAAAGTCATGATATGTTTCAATCATCTTGAAAATTGCTTTGACGAGAAATGGTGTAACAACTATATAACGTCCTCTAAGAATGTTTCAATGATTGAAATGAGAGTTTAGATTACATAACCAATGGTGGAAATAAGCATTGTTGTGGAAACACATTTATGTATAAGTCCAATTCCTTGAACCAAAGTTTGCGAACTTTGTTGATCAAGAGAACCGGAAGAATGACATGAGCCAAGTCCGCGAACTCCGTCCCCGAACTGCCGAAGTTCTCGAACACGTGAATTTCTGCTGGAGTTGAAAAACTACTTGCGTGAAGCTAAGTCCGCGAACTCAATCCGCGAACCGGCGAAGTTCTCAAACCCGAGAATTTCTGCTGGAGTTTGTAAACTCTGCCCGGTAACTTAAGTCCGCGAACCTAGTCTGTGAACTTGAGAAGGTTATGTATATGAAGATGATTTCTGAACTTAAACTTAAAAAGACTAAGAAATGCAGTTTGCAAACCGTGGCTATAAAAGTTCAAGAACCGATTCAAGTGAATCAAATCATCTTTTCTTCAATTGTGTCTTGTGTAGTACATGAGACTTCCTTGCAAGTGAACAACTCTCTAACTAGTTCATTTTGAAGTCATTTGAACTAGTTATGGTGAAGAAAAACATGGTTGATATGAAATTCTCATATGGCTAACCTTTTGGTTAACTATTGTTGAACCAACAAGTGCATACGTTTGGGTACGGTTAATAAACCTAGAAGCGTGCATTGTCAAGTGTGTATAACAAGCTAAGTTTTCGATCTAACGGTTGAGAAATATTAGTTTGAATCTAAATCAGGTTTTCATCTAACAGTGAATAGTAAATGCTTTGTTACTAACCTAATATTGATTGCAAACCCTGATTTGAAAGACTATATAAAGGAGACATCTAGTATTGTGCAGAACTAATCCCCACACCTCACTTGTGATACTAGTTTGCATATTAGAGTCGGTTCTCCTTACCTTTGGTTTTCTTCTTCTAAAACCAGGTTAACTAAGACTTCATTGGGATTGTGAAGCCAGACCGATACTACTTTTATCGTAGTTGTGTGATCTGGTCTTGCATCTTATATCGTACGAGTACAATCAGATTGATTGGATTGAGATTGATATCTCCGATATGCAAGATATAAAAAGTAATCACAAACATCTTCGTCTCATTGTTTGAGATTCCGTAACATCTTGTTTCACTACCATACGATTTAGATTGTTGTGAGGTGATTGATAACTCTAGGCTATTCTTCGGGAATATAAGACCGGATTATCATTTGGTTCCTGTTCACCTTGATTATTATCAAAATACGGAACAAAACCTTTAGGGTTTATCTATGGGAGACAGATTGATCCTTTGATAGACTTGTATGTGGGAGACAGATTTGTTTATTGTCAAAGCCTGCAATTTTGGATCGTAGCAACTCTTAATTGTGAGTGAGATCAGCTAATGGAATCAAGTGCGCAATATCCTACTGGGATCAGAGGCTTAGGGAGTACAATGTACCTTAGATCAGTGGAAGACTGATTGGGGTTCAACTACAGTCCAATCCGAAATTAGCTTGGTGTAGGCTAGTGTCTGTAGCGGCTTATTACAGTGTGTGTTCAATCTGGACTAGGTCCCGGGGTTTTTCTATATTTACGGTTTCCTCGTTAACAAAATTTCTGGTGTCTGTGTTATTTCTATTTCCGCATTATATTGTTTTATATTTATAATTGAAATAATACAAGTTGTGGCGTTAGATTATCAATTAGAGTAATCCAACCTTTGGTTGTTGATTGTCATTGATTGATCCTTGGGTATTGGTCTTTGGTACCATCCAAGTTATTCCTTGTGTTTGATTAAAGACTCGCTGATTTCTATTAGCTCGAGTAAATCAAAACAGGAGAGATATTAACTCCTTGAGATACTTTTACCTATATTGAGTCTGACTGTCTAGTTGATTCTCTAGAAAGTATTTCGGAGTTAGTCCATACAGACTGCTAAGCGAAATATTGGGTGGTGTTGTTAGACCCCCGTCTTTTCAATTGGTATTAGAGCAGGCAAACACGTTTAAGACCTTACAAGTCTGTGTTTGTAGCGATCTGACTCTACGGACAGTTGTGCTATCTCAGTAAACGTACCACCAGTCTTCGATGGCTCAAACTACCTATGGTGGAAAATTGCTATGCGTACTTTTCTTCAATCGCGTGATTTTCAATCATGGGTTTATGTTGTTAATGGCTATGAGGTTCCCGTCGTTATAGTTGAAAATGCTACCATGCCTAAAAACATCGATACATATAATGCTGCTGAGTCACTTGCTGCAAAGCAAAACTCCGACGGTTTGAATGCCATCATGCATGCCATCACCCCAGATCTTCAACACCATGTGGCTTCATGCTCCACGTCTAAAGATGCTTGGGATACTTTAGAAACTTTATTTGAAGGTAACACCAACGAAAAGGAAGCTAGGCTTCAAAACCTTAACTCCGAATGGGAAAACCTTCATATGGCAGAAGAAGAGTCATTTGATGAATTTTATCACAAAAATTTCTGAAATTGTTAATGCATCCTGTGCATTGGGTAGGACTATTCCTGAAAGGGAAATTGTGATGAAGATTCTCAGATCACTGCCATCTAAATATGAATATAAAAAACATGTCATCGTTGAGGGAAATAACCTTGATACTCTTTCGCGAAATACGCTTGTCGGAAAGCTCAAAATTTTTGATCGCGAATTAAAATTAAGAGATAAACATCACTCGTTTAGTAGTCATATTACTACTCCTGATGGAAAATCTCATTGTCCTAAAGTGATTGAAAAGAAAAATGAGAATTGCTTTGTTTCTACGCTGTCTCGGTTCATACAACAACTTAAAAAAATTCTTAGACAAAGTAAAAGAAAGTATCAAAAAGAAGTTCTATCAATCAAAAAGGAGGATAAGAGGGTTCAGAAAAACTGTACTAGCGAAACTGGTCTCGTGTGCTGTAAAAGTGTTCATACTTCCAAAGGTCCAGATACTGAGGTGAATAAGATAACTAAAGCATGGATGAATACTCTTGATTATTGTCCAAAGGATGAAATCTGTGATTGCTTTTAATCTCTTTGTTGAAAATCACAATCGTGATTCTTATACGACATGTCGAATAACTCTGACCGTGTCTCATAAGCGGTGTCAACAAATGCCACCCGATTATGTATCACTCTCCAGTCATCTTGACACCAAGGGTGATACAGAAAAACACAAGATGCTACCAAAACTCTCGGTTTCCTTGTGTAAAAATCAGGATCATCTTAGCACGAATGATCAAAAGCAGTCCTGCTCTGCTAAACGCTGTGTACAGAAGAAAAAGAAGAAATCTCCTATGAAATCCTTTTTACCTCAAAAAGTAATTTCTAGAACGATGCAGGATTTGCGCAAATCAACAATCAAGTTCTTCAAAACTGTGATTAAAAGGGAAAAAAATGATGTGCATAACTCTTCTTTCCTAGAGAATAAGCAAAAACGTGGATTATAAAATAATGCGCCCCTTCATGAGATATATCGCAGTCCTACACTGGATTGGAATGATTATGATCTGTAATCTTGCTGTTCATGATTCTTTCGTTTATCCCTATTAGGAAAGAATCATGATTTTCGAGAGGGTTGTGTTGGAATGTATCTGTTAAATATCTAGGAGTTTTCGGTTTTTGTTTATTCTCCTCTTGTACCGTTTGTTTTGTTCATGTACGGTTTCTGGCTCTTTAAAAGACTTTTTCTGGAGATAACTGAATTCTGTTAGGGTTTGGTAAAAGGTCTTTTTTTGGAAATTCTTCATCTTCATTCCTCTAAAATGAAATTTCTCCCATGCTGCATGATCATTTCATTTACCTTCTCTATCACGTCCTCCTCTAGTCTTTCAAGGAAAGAAAGTGATGTATGGACTGTTCTGTTTCCCTCTAAGAAGATTCGTTTTGATTCTTCTGATAACGAGATATGTTATGAAAAGCGTATCTCATCCTCTGATGAGAATCCTTCAGTCTCACAATTTGATAAGCTCTCTTTAACCATGAATCTTGTCTTGGATCAAGTATGTTCCCTGAAAAGTGAACTCGAAGCTTCCTCCAAAAGACTTGAAGAAAAGATGGATAATCTTGAATCTAGGATTGATCTAATCGAAGATGAGATTGATGAATATAGGGAATATGAGAAGAATTCTCAAAGTAAGTTAAATGTGTCACTGAAGTTTTATTTATGTTTCCTAGTAAGTCTTCTTTTTTTGGTTTAGTTGGAAGAATAACTAGTGCTTTGAATAACAATGATTGTGACTACACATAGCTATTATTTTCATCTTCTAGTTCTCTTTTAGGTTTATTGGTATTAAATTCTAAAAATATTTGAAGGATGATATTTTCCAGTATTTAATCTTTATGATTTGTTATATTGCAATTTGTTATGGGATATTGGTGTTTACGTCCGTGAACTATGTTTGTCCCATACTTTGTCAAAAGTAAAGTCGTTCGTGTTCGGTATTCACGTACTGGTAAAAGAATGAATAGACTTTTGACAAATACAAAATTTAAGCCTATATTGTCAATCTTTTATGGAAGATAGGTTAAAATCTTTTGTTTTCAAGGATTATGTCTATTAATTATCATTATGCAAATAGTGATTGAAGACAAAATGAATCCTTGTGTATTCCGCAGTATCGATCATCCCTGATCCATATTTTATGTATTACTGTGAGGCTCCGTAATGCATCTTATGTTGAGAATTATACAACCAAGTTGATTTTCTTAGCTTGGTTGTTGTTCCGTGAGATATGTTATGTCGAGCATATTGAACTAAATTAATCATCTTGTTTGGTTATTTAGTTATTACTATGTAAGTATTCTTATGTCGAGCAAAACAAATGACAATTAAATTGATTAGTTTTGTAATTAGTTTGGTTGTGTATTCCAATTAGATTAACTATGGCTTCTCTTGTAATTAATCTAGTTGAGTATTTTCGTGACTCCATAAGGTTTTCTTGTGTTGAGTATATGAACGGTTAAGCTAATCATTATCTTATGGTTAACTTAGTCGTAGCTCCGTAAGTTATCTTATGTTGAGCACAATCAATTGAGTTGATCACTTTTTGTGTTTAATTTGGTTGTGTATTCCGATTAAATTAATCATGGGTTTACTTGTGATTAATTTGATTGAGTTTTTGGATATAGAAAATCATTCTCATGGTTTTTGGTGTCCAATAAAAATCCTTCTTTTCTTTTGAAATTAAGGTCGCTCGTTGTTGTTCTTTCGGGAATGACATCAATTGGGGGAGAGTTCTTTTGAACTCGTGCTTAATGGTCATATCTTGAGAGGTGTGCGGCTGTGGAATTTTAGAGGGGTTATCTTGTATCTTTAAAACTCCTTGGTGAATGCATTTAGCTTCGGCTTTATGATTGCATCTAAATTAGTTGGTATATATTTTTTTTTCTTTTAGTCATGAAATGTCTCTTTCGAAAATTTCATTATGATCCCGTTCTTGTACCTTTGCCAATTTTATTGAAAAAAAGGGGGAGAATTAATATGTAGTTCACACTACAAATACATATGGTTTTCGGATCATTGTGTAAGGGGGAGTGGTTTCTATGTGAGATGGAGTATTGACTAAGGGGGAGTGATACATATCACCATGGTATTATTGTTGAAGTTGTGATACAATCTGACTTTGACACTGTGTAATAATACTATCACACTGTATAACAATGATCGAGACCGTTGTTTTATCATTGTTATAACATTGGATCTTCAACCGCGGTGATGCTAAACTTACAACCTTTGGGATCATGGGAGTACTTGGAAGTGACGAATAGTTCGAGGAATGTTGAAGATTAGACATGTGGAATAGGAGTTACTAAAGTTTCTTTATCTTTTTTGTATTCCATATGTATTGATAGTTTTATCACTAAAATTGACAAAGGGGGAGATTGTTAGAGCATTGATCGGTCGAACTCGCATGCGTTGCTATCTCAAGCATGTTTGTCAATGTTAGTGATAAAAACTATAAGTCTTGATTTCTAGTCTATTATTGCTAAGTCTCGGATTAGGATAGAAAGTGTAGTTGCGCTCAAGGACTTCATGGTGATTCATCATACAAGTAGAAAAACTACTCAAGGAACCGGTGAAACTTCTCGACAAAAAGGTATGTGAAGACTTGAACTTATATGTTACTCAAAAGTCTATCTACTTTATCTCCTACTCTTTGAGACAAGAAGTCGTATGCTATATATATAGACTTGGATTATACACATTTGGTATTTCAAGCCGAGTATACCTCGCCTATCTATATCTCGAAATATGTGTTGGTAAGCTTTTCGCTTCGATCAAGTTTATTTTTACCATGTGACGAAAGTCATGATATGTTTCAATCATCTTGAAAATTGCTTTGACGAGAAAAGGTGTAACAACTATATAACGTCCTCTAAGAATGTTTCAACGATTTAAATGAGAGTTTAGATTACATAACCAATGGTGGACATAAGCATTGTTGTGGAAACACATTAATGTATAAGTCCTATTCCTTGAACCAAAATTTACGAACTTTGTTGATCAAGAGAACCGGAAGAATGACATGAGCCAAGTCCGCGAACTCAGTCCGCGAACTGCCGAAGTTCTCGAACCCGAGAATTTCTGCTGGAGTTGACAAACTAATTGCGTGAAGCTAAGTCCGCGAACTCAGTCCACGAACCCAGTCCGCGAACCGGCGAAGTTCTCAAACCCGATAATTTCTACTGGAGTTTGTAAACTCGGCCCGCTAACTTAAGTCCGCGAACCTAATCCGCGAACTTGAGAAGGTTATATATCTGAAGATGATTTCTGAACTTAAACTTAAAAAGACTAAGGAATGCAGTTTGCAAACCATGGCTATAAAAGTTCATGAACCTATTCAAGTGAATCAAATCATCTTTGCTTCAATTGTGTCTTGTGTAGTACGTGAGATTTCCTTGCAATTGAACAACTCTTTAACTAGTTCATTTTGAAGTCATTTGAACTAGTTATGGTGAAGAAGAACATGGTTGATATGAAATGCTCATATGGCTAACCTTTTGGTTAACTATTGTTGAACCAACAAGTGCATACGTCTAGGTACGGTTAACAAACCTAGAAGCGTGCATTGCCAAGTGTGTATAACTAGCTAAGTTTTCGATCTAACGGTTGAGAAATATTAGCTTGAATCTAAATAAGTTTTTCATCTAACGGTGAATATTGAATGCTTTTTTACTAAGATAACATTGATTGCAAACCCTGATTTGAAAGACTATATAAATGAGACATCTAGTATTGTGCAAAACTAATCTCCACACCTCACATGTGATACTAGTTTGCATACTAGAGTCGGTTCTCCTTTAAACTTTGGTTTTCTTCTTCTAAAACCATGTTAACGACTTAAAGACTTCATTGGGATTGTGAAGCCAGACCGATACTACTTTTATCGTAGTTGTGCGATCTGATCTTGCATATTCTATCGTACGAGTACAATCAGATTGATTGGCTTGAGATTGATATCTCCTATATGTAAGATATAAAAAGTAATCACAAACATCTTCGTCTCATTGTTTGTGATTCCGCAACATCTTTTTTCGCTACCATACGATTTAGATTGTTGTGAGGTGATTGATAACTCTAGGCTATTCTTCGGGAATATAAGACCGGATTATCATTTGGTTCCTGTTCACCTTGATTATTATCAAAATACGGAACAAAACCTTTAGGGTTTATCTATGGGAGACAGATTGATCCTTTGATAGACTTGTATGTGGGAGACAGATTTGTTTATTGTCAAAGCCTGCAATTTTGGATCGTAGCAACTCTTAATTGTGAGTGAGATCAGCTAATGGAATCAAGTGCGCAATATCCTACTGGGATCAGAGGCTTAGGGAGTACAATGTACCTTAGATCAGTGGAAGACTGATTGGGGTTCAACTACAGTCCAGTCCGAAGTTAGCCTGGAGTAGGCTAGTGTCTATAGCGTCTTAATACAGTGTGTGTTCAATCTGGACTAGGTCCCAGTATTTTTCTGCATTTGCGGTTTCCTCGTTAACAAAATTTCTGGTGTCTGTGTTATTTCTATTTCCGCATTATATTGTTTTATCTTTATAATTGAAACAATACAGGTTGTGCATTAGATCATCAATTAGAGTAATCCAACCTTTGGTTGTTGATTGTCATTGATTGATCATAATATTGGTCTTTGGTACCATCCAAGTTATTCCTTGTGTTTGATTAAAGACTCGCTGATTTCTATTAGCTCGAGTAAATCAAAACAAGAGAGAGATATTAACTCCTTGAGATACTTTTACCTAGATTGAGTCTGTCTTCCTAGTTGTCTCTAGAAAGTATTTCGGAGTTAGTCCATACAGATTGCTAAGGGAAATATTGGATGGTGTTGTTAGACCCCTGATTTTTCATTCTTCACTTATGTTTTGTAGATGAAGTTCTCCAAAAGCTTCGGTTTCTCTTCGCCTTCGAAAGGTGGAACGCAACTGATGACTGGTTCGTTTATCAACTACATCTATCCTAGACTGATCCTTAACTAATTGTAGACTAGAAATCAAGATATAGTTTTGACAACCAAATTTGACAACAAGCTTGATATAACAACACTTGTGAGTTCTACCGAGCAATGCTCCAACAATATCCCCCTTTGTCAATTTAGTGATAAAACTATTAATACATATGAACAACAAAAATAAAGTTTAAAAAAACTACTCGATCCATCATACCTTGATTTCGTTGGTTTCTTCAACTTTCCTTCAACTCTTTGTTATTTCAAGTTGCAATGATTCTGAACGTGTTCAACTCATCATCATTGTTGTTGAAGATCCGATTACATAGCGATAACAAATTTAGAGATAAAGTTCTCAATTATTGTTATACAAAAACATACTATTATTATCTTCTCTCCAAAGCTCAATTGTATCTCAACTCTGAAGTAATACTACAATGATATGTTTTTCCCCTTAACCAATACTTACATCTTTTGCATAATAGGTGAAACCTATTGCTAAATGGTTCACCATCCCTTATAAAATGATCCGTAAACCATATGTATGTAGTATGAAATTACTAAATAATTATCCCATTTTTTGTCAATAAAGTTAACAAAGTACGAAAATTGCGAGATCATAATGAATACAATAATGAGCGCATCCCCTTTTAAATTCCACAACCACACTTCCCACAAATATATAACAATTAAGCATAAGTTCATTTAAGAACTCTCCCCCATTAACTGTCATTCCCAAGAGAACAATATGAGTGACCTTTGATAAGCACGTAAGTGCGACATATTTATACTCATAACTACATTAGCTATGCCTCATTGTTTGGCTAATAATATCGTTTTAAAACATTTATAGAAATTACAAAGAAATTCGATCACCAGAACGAAAAATGGTTAAGGGAGAGGAAAAATAACGTTTGCGATAGGGGTGAGCAACAGGCGGATGGATGCGGATTAGCAGTTACTCGCGTCCAATCCGTCAAAGTTACGTACTTGAAAAATCTAATCATATCTGACCTAATCACCCACTGGTTTAACATCCGCAGATCAACAGGTGATATGGTCGGATGCGAATTAATCGCAGATTTAGTCAAAAAGAAAAAAAAAAATCTCAGTGGTGGTCATTTGAAATTGAAGATTAAATTACATACAACAATTGCCAATGACAGAAGAGAGGTATGACGATATGATATGACGGAAGTAGACATGAGAACCAGTGAAAAAGAAGAGTTATGTAGACTGATTACTCACATGAAGGTTTTGATTCTTAGTGATATTCTTAAAAGCATACCTCTCTGAATTTTGTATTTTGTTCTGATATAATGAACATAACTCAGCAGATCTCAACGGATTTAGTTTCCAGATTTGTAGGTGAGAACTTATGATTGCAAGTATCATAGAATGTTTTCACATTCAGTTCCCCCAACCGTCTTATCCCAACATTAGGACACAATCACCTCGATTATTGCACTTAAAGAAAACATAGCTTCGTTTTGAGAGCAAAAGATGAAAACTTTTGATGCATGCGGAATAAGTCAATTTACAAACTTCTTACCTCGATTGAAACTTTGTGCTCCTCCTCTCGATCATGATTACTCTTTGTCGATAATTATTTGCTTCTATTTAATTTGCCATCGGTGTGAGTGAATTCGCCGATTTCAAAGTCCAACAGTAACCAAATCGTTAAAAGTGCGGATTTGAGAAATCCACCCGTACCCAGCTCATAAATCTTGTGAATTGGGTTTCATCTATAATTTTGTGTATTGATACGAGTAAAATCCGCGTGGTTCCGGACTTTTTGCTCACCCCAGTTGCGACAAACATGAGCAAAATCACTCAATAGGAGAGCCTCAAATGTGGTGGCCTGGTATGTTTATATTTCAGCACCACTCAAGCCCGACCCACTAGTTATAAAGAGGAACAGTCTACACTAGGGGTGTCAACGGGTCCGGATCCTCCCGGGTATCACTAGACCCGGACCCTATTTATAAAGGTCGGATCCGGGTCCTAACGGTTCCTACACTTGTGGACCCAGAACCGGACCCGTTTAAATACCCGTCGGTCCCGGGTACCCATTGGGTCTTAAGAAAACTATTAAAAAAACCTCAAAAACTTAATATTTGTCTCTTTTTGGCTTGGATTTAAATAACTTTTATAAAATTTATTATTATTTCTTATTAATGTACTAAATAAAGATTTAATGTAAGAGAAAAATTTAAAACGAGTAAAATATCAAAGCTAAAACTAGCAAAAACATGAATAAAAGTATGAATAAACGGGTACCCAACGGGTATTACCCGTTTGGACCCGTTTAGATTCGGGTCCAATCGGGTAATTACCCGTCGGGTCCTAAGTTTCTAATGGGTCCAACTTTAGGATCCGAAACCGGACCCAAGTCTACCGGATCCGGTTCCGGGTAATGGTTACCCATTGACCGTCCTAGTCTACACCACACATTTGGTTTGTTCTCGTCAAAGAGAAGTGAGAAACTTTGAGCAGCAAAAGCTACCGAGAAATGGAAAAGGAAGAGAGGGTTCCATAAAAAGGAATTTGGCTCCATGAAGGAAAGTTCTGAAGCAATGATGATGTTAAAATTCAGGCTTCCCATACTACAGCTGATTGCAGTTGAATTTGATGATGAATTGAGTAAGGGGCTGTTTGGTTCGAGGTGTGCTGTAATTGGGGACTTCTGGTATGATTCAAATCAGTGGAAGTGTCATCAAGCTGTCAAAGTGGAGGTGTATTTTCCGTGTGTTTTGAGTACAACAGCGACAACAGCGGATGGAACTGGAATTGATGAATGGTGAAGATTTATGGGTTTGCCTAGTTTGGAAACTGCCTGCAACGTGTTTATAGAAAGGCCGAGCAGAAATGAAGCAGCAACAGAGATTTTAAAATGTGTAGAAGATGACGGGGCTGGATTCAGTTGAGAGAATATTTATGAAGAGGGGAATGAACGAAGACCAGCTAACGAGAAATGGTGTTGGGTTGATGTTGATTTAATGGAGAAGGTGTGTATGCTGACTGAATTTGGAAGTGTTCGAGCTGGTGCATCCGGTGGTTGGGTTTGGCGTGAACTGAACTTGAAGATTTCTTGTGTCGGCTGAAACTGGCGTCGGTTATGGTGGCCGTATGGCAAATTTGTGTCAGTTGCATTGTTAAACGGAGAAGGCGCTGCAGATGAAAGACTAAAGAGAAGAGGATTGGTGGTGCTGTTCTTGATCGGTGTGGGGTTTGGTTCGAACTGTGAAAGCTACAGAGTAGCGAAGAAAGGAGAAAGTGATGTTGGTTCGAAATCATAAACTGAAGTACAGGTGAACAGCAGTTTATCAGCGCACCTGTTTATCAACTAATTAAACAAGAGGCCGGGCTCAAGGAATGCAGCAGCCAAAGAAATCATTGTGATATTAAAACCTCAAAACATAATTCTAAATGATAGTGTAAAGGCATATATTTATTAAAAAGATGAAATAATTGTTCATTCCCTTCAATTCAATCTACACTAAGTACTCAAAAGTCAATCAGATCCTCTGCAGGAATGTTCTTGTTCCAAATTTTCCCTGGACAACAAGTTTTGTGCGTCATCAGTGCCCTCTTGATTATGGTTTTGAGCAGCAGCGTTATCCCTTGTAACAGCATCAGCTTCCAAGAGTGAGTCAACGGATAAATCCGACTTCTTTTTTTCATGTTGGTCATCAGTAACTACTGTTTTATGCTGGTAAATTGACGGTAACGGATACTGATAACAAGTAGCAGCAACTAAAGGTACCGGGGATACTGTAGTATAAAGGATAACCAAATGACTGCAGTTGCTGCTGAGTTGAAAACACGACATCTTGAGGTACCAACGATGAAGAAGAAGAAGATTGATTACTTGATTTTGTTGTGGATGAGGAGGATGGTTGTTGGAAACCCTTGCCACCCGCGCCATTGTCCCATGCGGTATGAGTATTAGCATAAAATAGACCAATTGGCAGTTGATATTGCATATTACTGACTTTAGCCGATGATGGTACTTCTGGTACCGTACCATGAACTCCAAATGCTTGGTTTGATGATGAGCGTTCTTTCTTGCTTAGTTTCCTTCTGATCTTAACAATCGCATAATCTAACATTTCTTCACCTTTTCGGATTGCGTACTCGTCCATGTTCCAAGTAACACTTTCCATCAGACGTTAGTGTTGTCATCTTCCTTTTCCGACCCTTAACAGCGTTATCAGTGCATGAAAAAGGCGTCTTCTTTACTTATATGTTGAGTCTGTGTAGATTACTTTAACTGTAACATCCAAAATCAAAATGTTGATTTGAATAACTAAACAAGAATTATACTTATCATTCTTGAATTCAAAAATTATTACCAAGAAAGAATCATTCAATACCAGAATAGACTTCTATTACCAAGAATCAAAATTTCAGACGATATTTTTTTCTGATCGGTAATTTCTGACGATATTACCTTTATTATCCTCTGTCCACGTTCCACCTCCGGCGATTCTATTTATCAGACGATATTTGTCCCATTTTTTCGTCAACCTAATAAAGAAATACAAGGAATCATCCAAATTTTCATCATAAGATGCACGTCGTTTATACCATTCTTTACCCTGATGGAAGGTTTTCTCCAAGGCCTGCGCTTCTTTTCCATAAAGCTCTGTAGTCTCGTAAATATGATCACATGGAAGAGGTTTGCCTTCGATCTTCGGAATCAATAAGTGTTTTATGATCACTTCATCGCTTGGCTTGAAGCGAAAACCAGCTGGTGCCCGTAATTGATCCGTGGTTTCTTTCTTTCTGGAGTAAATAAATCAAGAACGATAGACGAATGAGACAATCTCGCCCTCTCAATCAAGATTTGCACAATTACAATTATAGTGTGCCTTTGATAGTCCATATATATAGACATAAATATGTGGGACCCGTTAGGTGAATTATTTATCTCCGGCAAATCCATACGTGGTATTTAATTGAAACTGGGTCAGGCGAATGATCCATGAAGAACTGTTAAAAGACAGGATTAAAAGAGTTTTCTTTGTTTTTGTTTTTAAACGTTTTATTATATTATTGGATTACATGAAACGAAACTAGTCGGAAGCCTAACAAGCTAAGTTCCAACGACATACTACTACATTAATTGAACAGGTTACTGTGTTAGCTTACCAGCGAGTCTCATGGGTAACCTCAAAGGAGTCGAAGGGGGCTGAATAACATGAATGAGGCTCGTTGTTCAAATCCTGAAGATAAAATGAATAAATCATTTTGAAAGTCTGCTTGAAAATCGAATTCAGAGTCAAATGCAGTTCACACATTGAACCTGACTTTGAATTTGTAATGTTGTCAGTGATTAGTATGAGTCCAAAAATCATGGTCACTATAATTTTCTTATTATGTAGCTGCAGGAAAAAAAAAAAAAAAACACCCCTGAAAGATGTTATTTCATTTATTATTAATAATGTCGTGCTATTACAAAGACTCACCAGAGCATTTATATCAGATGCTTGAGAGTGAGTTATTAGCAGAACCCTAACAGACATGACTAGTAACCCTAACAGAGTTACAGAAAGTAAAGATAAAACCATCCCAGTGACACATAATCAAGGGGCTTAACCATATGATCCAACACATACCCTCGAGTTGATACATGGGAAATAAAATGCATCAGACTGTCACGTAATGCCGAGAATATATGATGAGTTATGCCCTTAGTAAGTATCTCAGCCAGCTGCTATGAAGAAGGAATATAGGTGAAAGTCACAAACTCGGCTTCAAGCAGATGACGAACAAAGTCGTACTCGACTTCAATGTGTTTTGTGCGTGCATGGAACATAGGGTTAGCAACAATGGTACGAGATCCATTATTGCCGCAGTAAAGAGTAAATATTGTATAAAGTGGGAGGTGCATCTCAGAGACGAGACTAGATAGTCACATCACTTCTGCAGCAAGAAGGGAAAGTGGCTTATACTCTGCCTCAGTGCTTTATTTAGACATAATTGGTTGCTTCTTAGATTGCCAGGAGATAAGAGAAGATCCAAAATAAACACAATAACCAATTGTGGACTTGCGGGTACAGCTGACCCAATCAGAGTCAGAGTACCCATAGAGAGAAGTAATGTCACCAGCACAGATAATAGTATCATACCCAAGAGAGTACTTCAGATAACGTAAAATTCTCCTCACTTGTAACATGTGAGATGTTCTTGGATCATGCATGAATTGAGAATTATAGTTTATCCCAAATGTGATATCAGGCCGAGTAAGAGTGAGATATTGTAAAGATCCAACTAAACTTCTATATTCTTTGGGATTAGGTAGAAGATCACCATTATGACAGAAGCACGAGGTCCATGAGCAATACAGGTGTAGTGTATGGCTTGCAGTCAATCATCCCAGATTTCTTCAGTATGTCAAGATTAAACTTGGATTGAGTGAGCAGAATAAAATTAGTAGCAGAGACATTAGTCACCTCAATGCCAAGTAGTGGTAAGTCATCCAAAACTTTCATAACAAAGCTGTACTTAGTTTCTCAAAAAATGATGACAAAAGAGAAGAAGAACTTCCAACCAGAGGAATGTCATCGACATACATTAGTAATAGTAGAACATCTTATCCATAGAAGTATAAGAAGAGGGAATGATCCGAATCCGAAATTACAAAACCTTGTTTGATGGAAAAATTGATGAATTTTTGAAACCATGCACGAGGTGCTTGCTTGAGACCGTACATGGACTTGTTGATCTTGAGAACATGAGTGGGATAACCAGGATCAACAAATCCCTTTGGTTGTTCCATGTATACGGTCTCATGAATATCTCCATGCAAGAATGCATTGGAGACATCCAACTTTCGAATGATCCATCATCTAGAAAGAGCAATAGTGAGAATATCCCTGATTGTAGTAAACTTGACAACATGAATGAAGGTTTCTGTGTAGTCAATGCCATCCTTGGTGTTACCCTTTAGCAACCAACCTTACTTTGTACCTCTCAATGGTACCATCAGATCTCATCTTAATTTTGTAGACCCATTTACATCCCAAGACATTCATAGATGATTCATATGGTGCTCTGGCCCATGTATTATTGTTGATTAGTGTTGTATTCTCATTCTTCGTGGCAACAACCCACTTAAGATCTTGACAAACTTTCTTGTAAGTCTTTGGATATTATGGACAAGTGACAGATGAGACAAATGCCATTTGCATAAGATGGGTTACAATATGGTAGATACTTTGGTTTGTGGACACCAAGTTGAGATATGGTGGTCATGGAAGGTGCAGGTACATTGAAACTGATACTTAGTGGAGGGGAACAAGTAGTGTGATTGACTGGAGGAGCAGAGTCAGTCTCAGCTGAAGTAACTGGAGATGGTGGAGTATCATGTTCAGGTTCAAGCTCTTCAATTGTGACTAAAGAAGGAGTTGTGGTATCACTGAAACTTGTTGGTATTGAGAAAATTACTGTATAGGATGGTGAGGTAATGGTAGAATAAGTGCAGGTGCAAAAAATTAATACAAGCTCATCAAAAATAACATGTCTTGATATGGATACTTTCTTGCTGGAGTTTTCACAGCACATATACCCCTTATGAAGTTGACTATACCCTATGAATGTGCACTGATAGGAGTACTTATGACTAAGCTTATCCTTTCTAGCGTGACCAAGAAATGGGAAATAAGCACATCCATAAACCTTCAGAATGAGAATTTGTTGCTTTATGAAATAGTACCTCCAAAGGTGATTTAGAGGCAAGCATCTTATTAGAAGGTATACTATTGATGGGGAAGGTAGAAGTGAGAAATGAGTCTAACCAGAAGCTCTTGGGCAAGCAAGCTTCAAAGGAAAGAGTATTTCCCACTTTAGTGATATGTCTGATCTTCCTCTTAGCTGCTCCATTCTGTTGAGGTGTACTTGGGAAAGAAGAGAAAACAGTGATTCCGGACTCTTCTAGATATGACATGTGATAGTCCCAAGATATCACAGTGAACCAATTGAAGTGGTGCTGTGGATATTCAATCTAATTGTGAGAATGGTAGTCTCTTACTCTTACCTATTTGATAAGAGTGATAAAGATAACTAGAATCATCATTAGTGAGCTCTATATGAGAGGCTGCAACTAGCTTCTGAAGAATAGAGTTAGCTGGATGTCCAAGTCTTTGGTGCCAAATTGTAGAGCTCCACTGAGTAGTAACATTAGCCTGAGATGAAACATCATGAGAGGAAAAGAAATGATAAAGATTACCATCCTTGGGCCCTTCAGAGATGACCTGTTGAGTGGTTAAATCCTTAATGCTAGACCCCCATGGAGTAAACTCTACTGAGAAATTTTTTATCACTAGTAAGTTTTCCCATTGACACTAGATTTTGCTTCAAATCTGGGGCATATACAACATATCTTTTAGAGCAATAGTTGAATCAGTGACATCCAAAGTAGAATTACCTATCATTTGAATGGGGACCAATTTACCATAAGCCACTAACACTTTGTCAGAACCAGAGTAAGGTATTGGATTATTTAAAATAGATGCAGAGTTTGTCATGTGACTACTAGCTGCAAGTCAGATAGCCATTGTATGTGTTGTGATTTGGAAGGTACTTGAATGGTACTATGTTATTGTGGCTTAGTACCATTGGGTGCAGCATACTATAAGGGCATCTATAGGCAGAGTTTTCATCTTTTTTGCATATCTGACATACACATTCACTATAGTCAGGCTTTGCAGCTGAAGCACCAACTGGTGTTGAAGCAGCAGGTGGTGTTGAATGACCAGGTTTGTTATTGCGAAAGGTTTTTCTTGTAAAAAATGCGGAAGACGTGAAACTATCAACAACCAAAGAAGATTCTTGAAACTGATTTTGTATCCACTTCTCGTGCTGAATAAGTCCGGACTTAAGTTCATTAAATTTGAGAGTCACATCTCTATTCTGTACTGAGACAACAAAGTTGTCAAAATCACGATTCAACCCATTCAGAACGTCCATCACCAGATCCGAGTAACAGGCTCGTTCACCAATAGCAGATAAATTATCAGGAATCTTTTTAATCTTTTATAAGTAAGTAGAAACTGAACACGACCTTTCCTCATGTTAACCAATTGATTTCATAGCATTTACTTCCTAGCTACAAGCTGTTTCGAAAAACTAGTAACAAGATATTTCCATACTTTTCGAGAAGAAATAGAACCCAGGATATACTTAGAGACAGATGGATAAAGGTAGCATTGAGACAACTGATAACAAATCGATCCCACTTTCTCCAAAGAGCAAAATCTGGATTTGATGCAGTGCCTGTTGAAGTGGTGATAGTAACTGTTGGTAAGGGGATGAATCCACCAATGAAACCAAATGGATTTGTACTGATAAGGATATATTCTATCTGAAATTTCCAAACCAAATAATTTGAATCATCTAGTTTTTCTGAAACATAGTTAGAGATGTTTGTAAAAGGAATTGATTGAGGAAAGTTGTATTTGTATGGTGTGGTTGGTGATTGAGTTATGGTTTCATCATCAGATGAAGAGGCCATTGAAAATGGCTATTGAAGTAATGGTGGCGGCCGGTTTTGGTGTAATGATAATGGAGATCGCGGCTGTTGTAAGGATAAAAAAAACCTAAAAAACTGATACCATGAAAAATGTTATATTTCATTTATTATTAATGATGTCGTGCTATTACAAGGACTTACTTGAGCATTTATATCAGATGCTAGAGAGTGAGTGATTAACAGAACCCTTATAGACAGGACTACTAACCCTAACAGAGTTAACAAAAGTAAAGATAAAACCATCCAACATTTCTTGGCTCCGCCCTTGCATCTAACAACCCCGAATAGTACATTTCTTGGCTCCGCCCTTATTACAGGATGCCCAAACCTTATTACAGCATCCTTTAAATAAATGCAGTTACTATGTGTTTTACAAGGACTAAACAAATTTTGGAAACTTCGCCGCATTTGCATTGCAGTTACTATGTGTTTTGACATGATCCGCGGCTAAGGACAAGCCCAAAGCCGTTGTAGTTACTATGTGACTCTGTCCATCTTCTGTGCATTTCACCTTGCCTTTTGTCCACAAGCCGATTTGTTTAATAAGGGGATACCTCATTGACACAAAGTCCAGGATAGCCATAAGATAAATGAATATTCTTTCTTATCAATAAATAAATGCAGTCAAAGAATATTCTTTCCAATTACTACTAATAAATTCTATGGAATTGCCGGTTCTTACACTCTTTGGACTTTTGTTTGCATAACTTTCCACCCCAACCATGACATCGACAATGAAACCAGACCAACCAAAAATTCGAGACCTTTTCTTGACAATTCAAAGTCCACCTCACTAAGTCTCCTCCATATCTGTTTTCTTTTTCTTACATTAACAACCATCTTCTGGCTGCTCTCCTTACCAAAACCCTTTTATCTCCTCCACTGAAATTTGAAGATTCAATTACCATGGATAGAGAACCAGAAGAACTCCAATTCCTAGGATTCTTTGGAATCTATCACGAAGCTTACAATATCATAGCTTCATGGAGGAAAATCTTTTCACAAATTGCGTTAGCTTTTATTCTTCCTCTTTCTTTCATTTTTTTAGCTCAAATCGAAATTTCGAATTTACTATTCTCGGAGATCGATCACGATGAACATAGTCTACATAGAACTCGATCGGGAAGTCGTATGAACAATCGTATTCAAGATCGCTTAACATCAGAATGGACTGCTTTTTGGATATTCAAGGTCATGTACCATATCTGCCTTCTTGTTCTTTCGCTTCTCTCAACTTCTGCCGTTGTTTATACAATTGCCTGTGCTTATACTACGAAAGAAATCAGTTTCGAAAAAGTTTTAAGTGTAGTTCCTACAGTTTGGAAGAGACTCATGATCACTTTCTTATGGACCTTTCTCATCATGTTTCTATACAATTTCGTTATGTTTCTGGTAGAAATTGTGCTAATAGTCACAGTTGGACTATCAAATGATGTCGCCTTCTATATTCTTTCTGTTATAGTATTTATCATTTGGGCAATCGGGTTCGTTTACATTAGCGTAATATGGCACTTGGCTAGTGTAGTATCGGTGTTGGAAGAGAGTTATGGTTACAAAGCATTTCTAAAGAGCAAAGCTTTGATCAAAGGTAAGATGTGGATTGCTTCGGTTATCTTCATTAAACTAGAACTTTCTTTTATAATTGTACTAGTCGCCTTCGAAAATCTAGTAGTTCATGGGGGAATAGGTGTGATGGGCAAAGTTATCTTGGGAATTTTCTGTTTCTCGTTGCTGTCTATTTTGATTCACTTTGCCCTTGTGATCCAAACGGTTGTGTACTTCCTCTGCAAGTCGTATCATCACGAGAACATCGATAAATCCTGCTTAGCCGAACATTTGGAAGCTTATAATCTGGGTGATTATGCTCCTCTGATCAGAGACAAGGATATTCAGTTAGAACAATATGATGTTTAATTAATCTCCTGTAATTTTATATACATACATAGTTTGATGAATCGCTTTTGTTATGAACAATGTAATAGAATTTCAAATCTAATTTTTCATGTTAACTCAAACAAGTACTGCAACTTAATCGAGACCTCGAACTAGTCAATGCGTCAAAGTTGCATTGCTATATCCTCCTACAAGCAGTAGCTCTCGCAGTTTCCTTCCAATATACGTAAGACAAAGTGCGATTGAGACGGGCGACTAAATCTAAAAAGACCCTGCAGGAACGAAGAAAAAGAAAAAGTACATAGTTAAAAAGTGAACCCTTGGTTTCTTGGAAATTCCATTTGTCTTTGTCAAGCGGCCATTATAAAAGTTGAAATCAATGGCACGATCCGTGATGCCTTTTGTGCTTTTACTTTTCTTCACCTTGACCAGTTTGTAGTACTAGTACGTACCGAAATAATAATATGGGTCAAAAAAACATTTCGGCATGAAAGTAACCCAAAAGCAAGATACTGCTACAATAACAATCGTTGTAGACTTTGCTATTACTCCGAGCTAGCTAGTGGGTTGGTTAACCATGTCTGCAGGCACTCCTTCCAAAATCAAACGCGCGCTTGTCTACATTATTAACGCTGACCGGCCTTATTAGCGGATTGCGGAGTTAAAAGAAGTTACAGAATCGCTGCCTTTCTTTCTTAAGATCATCTTATAATTCCTACTGGAAATAGATTTGTCAGTACAATAATACATTCCTAAACCAAGCTCTACGATCCTATTCCTAGCAGAGCTAGAAATCTTAATCCGTTTAGAGTGTCACAAGACCAAGCCCTATGTATACCCCTGTTGGCCTATGCTTAAGTCTCCACATACAATCTCCTTTCTCCTCTCGAATTACTCTCTGCAGATTATACTTAAGACAATTCAGCTTCTTCTTTTTCAAGTCATGGGTGTCAACAGCAAGTTGTTGTTTTCCTTTGTACTTTTGGCTGTTGCGGTTCCTTTAATGGGGAATGCTGTTGTTTGGAATGTTGGTGATGCTGCTGGTTGGTCCGGTCAGGCTGAATTTGATTATGCTCACTGGGCTGCAAGACCAGCCTTTCTAGTTGGTGATGACAGTCTCCGTTTCGTTTATGATCCCAGCATTACTAATGTCTTAGAAGTCAGTTATTGTGATTTCAAATCATGTGATGCAACATCTCCACTCGCCACCTACAACACTGGGGACGACACAGTCCCAATAACAAAAGATGGCCACCAGTATTTCATCAGTGCCAATTCTGTGGATTGTCGGAATGGCCTCAAGGTTGATATTCTGGCCTACGATTCACCGTATCTTAGGTACTGGCGGTCCGACGATGGCCCCAATGGCTATATCGCCATACCGGACATGGAACCTAGAGAAGACCAAACCGTGACATGTGAATCGACCAAAGGGACAGCAGCTTCAACTCCAACTACGTCACCCACTTCTGCAACTTCTGCTTTGGCTCCTCCTACATCTTCTGCATCTAAATTTTCTTCCAGAAGTCTGTTTCTAGTATTAGATGCGGCTTTAGTTGTTTTTGTGTTAGGTTTTGCTTATTAGTGTTGGAACTATGTAATGACACTTTGATTCAAATTTCAATGGAATATGTTAATAAGTTTTGATAATCAATGTTTATGTCTGTGGCAGTCGTCTTTCTCTTCTTTTAGGTCTCTTACCTTTAGGTTTCCATGTCCTACTAACCCATGGGAGCACACTTGTGTTTTAGGCGAAAATCTCTTTACATTACAAAATCCATGTAAAGTACGTATCCCACAACCACATTTGGTTTCGTTGGCATACTCATCTGCCTAAGTCTCTAATTTCCCTGCTCGACTACAGTGATCGATCATGCATCCATACTGCTCAATTCCAAGAACAAGCGTTGAATCTTTTTTTTTTTTTTTTTTGAAGAAAGGAAGGATATATTGAAAAAGAAATATCCTATTGCGCTCATTCCACACCTCCCAGCAGATCGCAAATGGCAGCAAGTGCCACAGCATCTTAACTTTAGCTGAACTCCTTTAGATCCTCCAACTAAGCATTAAGTTCTGAAACTGCCAAGGCATAACCCATTGAACTCCCATCACTGCTATGAAATACCTCCAAAGTTGTGAAACCACACTACAATGAATGAATAAATGTTCCAACGTTTCTGCCGCTGCATTGCAGAGTAGACACAAATTGGACTGCCCCCTATTCTGAAACATTTGTCTAGTTGGAATTGAATCATGTAGAGATGCCCAGATTAAAAATAGAACTTTTGGTGGTACATGTTTGCTCGTCAGAACCCTATGCCCTTCCAGTCCGGTTCCTTCTCCGTTGCTCGTCAGAACAACGTTGAATCTGTTTCTTTTTCTTTTTTGTGTTGCCAATTCGAACTACAGTCGTTATTTTTGTCACGTAGGTTGGGGATCCCTTGGCTACTTGGAAAAATCTACAAAGTCTTTTGTTTTGACTTTTTTAACATCAGCAGGGCATTTGCCATTTGTTGTTGTGGTATGATCCTCGCTTAGGGTGCAGGACTTGTCCATTAAGTTAAATTCTCCAAATGCACCGCCGTTGCCCTTATAGCTCAGTGGTAGAGCGCCAGTCTTGTAAACTGGAGGTCCGCAGTTCAATCCTGCGTGAGGGCATTACTTCTTACTATTTTACTGTTTTTTTTTTTTTTGAGATCATAGGCGGACTTCTTTCCTTCCATTTGAACAAAGATCTCCATTATTTCCTCTTGTCAAAATAAAATAAAATAAAAGATCTCCATTAATATATATAAAACCGTATTTGTTTCCTCGTAATGCTCAGCTCCAGGAACAACGGTTTCTTTTTCTTTTTTCCTTTGTGCCAAGCATCTTGGGTTATATATCATGCCATTTGAGCATTAACACAACAAGCCCGTCTAGCTCAGTTGGTAGAGCGCAAGGCTCTTAACCTTGTGGTCGTGGGTTCGAGCCCCACGGTGGGCGTTTCTTTTTATTGTAAAAACTACCACCACACCCACTTTTACACATTTTTTCAGTGTCAAGCCCACGGGCGAAAAAGTCACAGGCGTATTCAAAAACGGCGACCAAATTTCTCCGACACCCAAAGTTTTCAAATTTCCGTTTCTTTTTCTTTTTATTTCCTAAATTAATATTTCCTAAATTAACCTCAACATATATCAGTCACTTCCAGTTCTAAAATTCAGTTTCTTTTTTTCGTTGGAAGATCGAGCCGGAGCGAAAGAGCTGAGAGATTCAATTATCAGAGAGAAGGAGATGGTTGAGATATTGAATCTCCTGCATTTGTATATCGATTTTCCAAAGATAACCTGAAATTCAAACTCCAGGTTCGTTCTTTTTCATTCTAATCTCGTTTCTGATTTTGTTTAATTTTGATTCGATCCTAGGTTTAGTTTCTGTAAGATTATGATCTATAATTTTAAGTTTTCGAAGCTTATATTAGATTTTCTAAGCTTGTTTGATTTTTAGGTTTTGATATGTTACAATCAATATAGATCTTTTTGATTTAATCTTTGTGCTTCGATTTCATGTTCGGATGTTGATAGACCAATTTTCGCTTCTGTTCTAGTTGATTTTTGATTTGATTTGATTTCTAGTTGATCTTTGATCTATTTCTGTTATGTTACTGTAGAAGAGATTTTTGATTAAATCGATGTAGATCTTTTTGATTTAATCTTTGTGCTTCGATTTCATGTTCGGATGTTGTAGACCAACTTTAATGTTGTTGTTGATTTGATCTTTTAACTTTGAATTAGATTTGTTGTGAAGCAATATGCAGGATATAAATATGTTTGATTTTTATTTGTATGGATATTAATTTTTTTTATGTTTTTGCAGGGTGAAATGCATGTTGTTAGTGCACTAGCTGTAATTCATTACTTCAATGAGTTCCTAACTCAACCGGTTGACGCCAACACAACTCTGGAGTATTTGAAGATAGTTGTTTGCCAGAAGTGGACTCGTTTGTTACCTCATCATGTCAGATTTGCGTTTAATGATTGAACCAAGTTTGTGCAGGTTGATTCTGATGTTTTGCTTCAGCGTTTTGTATCTCGCTGCCATTGTAAATGTCATAAGAGCTTTGATTTACTTGTTGAAGTTGGGAGCAATTTGTCCAGAAGTCGTAGTAGAGCTTCAAGTAGTCATGTAATAGAACCTGAACCTGAAGAAGCCTTGGTGAATTTTCTTGAAGATGGTTCTGTGCATGTTAACAAGGTTCTTAGGACTGAGGGTTAGGATAAATTACTTGGTGAAGTTGGTACAACTTTTTTTTTCTTTGAGGTGTATCAGAAGTACGTATTGCAGTTAAGAAATATGATCTAAAGCGTGGGTATATTCTTATTTATACTAATAATGAACCTAGCAGGTTCTATGCAAAATTCCCAAAAGAAGATTTCCATTGGGAGTTTAAGGCTTGTGCTGTTGATGTTGAAAACAAAATGCTCAGGGTTAAAAAATATTTTAATGAACATTACTGTGGAGTCGGATGTGAAAGGCTCTTCCACAAGCTCAACAGTAATTTTTTTTCTGATCTGATCAAAGATGAAATCAGAAGTGATCCGAGTTTCAGAGCTTCTGATTTGTTGAATTTTTTTAAATCTAGCCACGAGATCAATGTGAAATATTACCAAGATTATAATGGGAGAGAGAAAGTGTATAAGGATATACTTGGTGATAATGTCATGTCGTATTCGCATCTGGTATGGTACGTAGATGCCATTCACACCACAAATCCGGGGAGTTAGATTGATTTTCAAGTTGAAATGGATGACAATCAATTGAATGAGGAGAGTTCAACTGATTTAGAATTTAAATCACCCTCAAATAGGTTTGTGCATATTTTTATTTTTCGAGGTATATGATAAGTGCATAATTCATATGATTTTAGTGTCTATTCCATACTTGCTTTAGCTATTATTCTTGTATATTTTCGTATTATTACTCTTGTTTTCTCTTGTTTGCCTCTAATAGGTGAATCATCCAAAAAGGAGCTACAAAATTATGAAAATAGGTAAGAAGATAAGTATTCCAAGTATCCAAGTGCCCAAGTCCAAGAGAAATGGAAGAAGTGCGACGAAAAGGAGCAAAACGCTCAAAATCAAGAGAAGGGACAAATACTGATCTTAACTCATTCAAATTAAGTATTTCTCATCATCATATTGAAGATAACTGAAATATAAAAAGAATGTAAAAAGAATGAGGTCATTCCGAGTTCGGATGAAGAAGTTGTGGCCAAAACAGTTTTTATCAAATACCGAAGACAGTAAAGTTTGCGGACGGGTTTCATACTTTAATTCCGAAAATTTCTGCTGGAATTTGAAGTTTCCGGCCTGGGTTTGCGAACTTAGCAAGTGGAAAACGTGTATTAATACCTTGGAAACCCTAAGGGAACGTTTGAATTCGTTATTTCCTTATTTCGGGTCGGGTTCTAGAACCTAACTAAATACATGAAGGACAAGCAATGTAAACCTATAAAAAAGGTGTTAGGTTATGTAAAAGGATATGATATCATAAGGTCACGAAATTGTTAGGGTTTGGAGAGAATAAACATCACACGGAGCGATTAACGTTATCTCTTTACTTTTCTCATATGTATATCATTGATGTTACTACATCCATGAGTAGCTAACCACCTATTGATTGAGGATGAATTTTAAGTTGTAAACTTGATTTGATTTAATATATGAATCTATTTTGATTTCTTCATATGATTATCGTTTGTTTCTACTATGATTAAATATTATGATTGATTGATTGTTCTAGGTGGCCAACTAAATCAGTTTATTGATTAATCTAAAGCTAGTAAAGGGTTAGGATATCCGTGTAATTGTTGAATAATCCCTACACAAGTAGAAAACGTGAAACCTTGCAGAGGAATTCTTTGGAGCAATCACGTGTAGAAACAACACTAGAAAGTGGACCTTGCGCTAAGAGTCTAACTACTAGGATTAACCTAAGTCACAAAACATAAAGCATTCAACCAAGCTACACCTTGAGTGCGCTACTACTTGGTGGTTTGGACGAATAGAATCTGGTATTCGAGCGCTTCGGTACCCAGTGACCAAAGGACTTTAGAGAATAACACTTCTCTAGCTGCTTGTCTACGGTTGGTGATAATCTATGATTAATGATGAATATATGAATATCTCATTGACGGTTTGTATACAAAGAAGGATTCCTCGATTATATCTCTCTCTATTGATTATAATACAATTTTATTTGCTTTGATTATTTATTTTGTTCACAATCTAAAAAAAAACCCTTTTGTGACAATTTGACAACTAAAACTCACTGCTCTTCGTGGGAACGATCCCTTATTTCCATTATATTACTAGTTAATTGTGTGGAAATAAGATTATTAGTTTGTTGAGCCTACGACACCCATCAAATTTTGGCTCTGTTGCTGGGGAGCGGTCGGTAGATTTAGTTGTTATTTCTTTTGGTTTTATTATTGGTCTTATAGTTTCTTGTTAGTTTTTGATTTTGTTTTCTAGATTTTTATTTTCAGGTACTTAATCTCTGACACTGAAAGACTGGAAAAACCATAGGTGAGGTATTCAAACTCGTAGAGGAACAATACTACAAGCACGTCAACAAACACAAGAAGAACCTTCTGCATCAACAATGGTGAACGACGGAGCACCACCTCCACCTCCAAAAAGGAAGACATTGAGAGATCTAACATCCCCATGTTTGGATTCTCAACCGCTGTGTATTACTCTGAATGACACAGTGGAACTTAAATCAAGTCTTCTTTATTGGGTTCCAAAGTTCAAGGGACTACTGGGTGAAGATCCTAATCGACACCTACAACAATTTCAGAATACAGTAAGAAGTATGAAGAAGAGTGATGATGACGATGATACAACTTTTCTACAAGCTTTTCCATTCTCACTAGCGGACCAAGCAGAATCATGGTTATATTATCTCCCTTCTGGAAGTATTACCACATGGACCAGAATGAAAAAGTTGTTTTTAGAGAAATATTTTCCTGCTTCTACAGCTGCAGCTATACGTAAGGAGATCAGTGGAATTGTGCAAATTACTAGAGAATCTTTGTATGAATACTGGGAGAGGTACAAAAGATTATTGGCGAGTTGTCCACATCATCAAATACCATAGCAACTAATTATCACACACATCTATGAGGGGCTATCACCGCACGAGAGGCAATTGATTGATGCTGCTAGTATTGGTGCTTTAGTTAATAAAACTATCGAGGAAGCTACTAGTTTGATTGAGAGCATGGATGCAAACACTCAACAATTTTACACTAGAGATTCCTCAACAATTAGAAGAGTTAGCGAGATGGGATATTCCTCACACATGGAGCAACACATGAGTGATAGACACATTTATGTGTCTATTTTGTTCTCAATGTTCTGTATTGTTAGACTCGATTAAATACTTATTGTGTTATTTTATATTTTTGTAGATGTTTTTGGAAAAATAAGCTCTTGCGGCGAAATTGGCTCGAAAAGTGGTGTTTTACACCCTAGGATAGAGTACTAAAGACACCCCAGAAATGCACCGGAGGAACCCAGAAAAAGTGTTGGAAACACCCCAGAAAAATTACTAAAGGCACCCCAAGTGACATGTGTTATTCGGACTCCAGCAACGGATAAGGGGGCGACCACTGGATAAGGGGTGACCTTCTTCACAAATTCAAAAAAATATTTTGGCGGGAAAATATTTGCTCTTCACTGGAAGATTTTCTCGATTGCATTTGGACGTGATTTTGTGCGATTCAATCGCTGAAACTTTGTGGAAAGATGTAATATATCATAACAGAGCTGGTATGGGTGATTGTTTCGACTGAATTTGGCTGGATAATCACGTGGAAGAAATCAGGGAAACACGGGTTTGAAAATGATATTCACGGATTTTCAGCAAGTTTGATGTGTGCTGCTCGTGTTTGGATGACACTTAGTCATTGAAGATGCGTGTAGAAGCTAAATAAGGGAGTATCAGAAGCTGTTTACGCGTGGAGAATCATTTCAGGGAAGAAAATATTCGGAAAATATTTTATTTTAACACCGAGTAATGGAGGATCATGGAGAGTTAATGAGCGTGATTTCTTGTTGCTGTTGGGTATAAATAGGTTCCCTGGGTGTCCTAGAAGGGGGGCCGAGAGTTTGGGGTCGAGAGGAGGTATAGAGAAGCAGAAATCAAGAGTTGATGAAACTCTGTTTCTGCTGCTGCTGCTGATGAAGAACACCAAGAACACGAAGAACAGACTCGCAAGGACAGTCGTTTATCAACAATGTCTAAGACGCACAACGATGGGTCGCAATGCAGTCTAAACAGCAGCAACACTTGTGTTTTATCGTTCATTCTGTGATGCTTTTTGTGCGTCGCGGATTACAGTTTTACACCATTTTCTCCTTTTCTCTCGATTGTAAACACCATTTGAGCTATAAAAATATATTTTGAGCGTGTTTTCATCATGACGAGCTAAAACCCAACACTGGGACGACGGAGGAGGCTGAATTTCATCCTTGGGGTAATTTATTTTATTCTTTTTTATGACTTTTGCATTAATCTAAAATTGAAATATGATTTGAATTAATTTGTTGTTATTTAATTTGATGATGTATGCTTAACTTAGTTGTTTTGATACATCATGCTTAGGACTTACAATCAACGTTTTAAGAATCTATCTTGGCAAAATCAGAGTCTATGTTAATTTTATTGAGTTTTAATTGTCAAAGAATATATGAATGAACCTTGTGTAGTGAATTCATCCAAATCCTTAGTCCCAGTACCTCTCACTCATTGTTAATATTTTTGTATATATATTTTTATTAAATCTAAAAATTCCATTTCCTTCACAAGTCTGAAACGAATCCTATTTACTACAACCACAAAAAAAATCTTAATCATTTTGGCGCCGCCGACGCGGATTTGTGCTTAGGTAGAATTTTTAGGTTTTTATTATTTTTTATTATTCCATTTGTTCTTTTTACGTCTCTTTGGTTGTGTCTTTGTATTACAGGTTTGAAGTTGGATACTAAAGACCTTGGAATCAAAGCTTAAAGCTAAAAGAGAAGGAAAAAAGACAAAGCAAAAAAATAAAGAAAAAAAGAGAGAATAAAACAAAAAAGGAGAGAGAATTATTATTTTATTTTTTTAAGAGACTTTTCATTTTTTTTGTAATTATTATTATTATTTTTTTTCCTTTTCTTTGGACTGGACTTTGAAAAATTTATTTTAACTTTAAACCTTACGGAAGGATTATATAAAAAAAAAATTAAATATATACTGTTTGCAGGGAAGGACGACGATTACAATATCGTCTCGGCCCCTCGGGTTCGCACATGACATAGGAGTCGTGGCCCGAGTCGACTTCAGCGGTTCTGCGCCCGTCTGGTATGTGAGGTAAGCTTTCGAAACACCCGCGAATCCCCTGTCAGCGGGTTTATTGTATGCCTTAAGGTGAATATATGCTGAGGATTTGAATACGGTTGTTTTAATTTCCTAGTAAAGGGCAAGTCCTGGCCAAATTAAGATAAGGACTCGGATTTCATCACCGTTTCCTTCTTGCCCGCTTTAGGAAAACGAAACCAAACGCGAACCTAAGCTTAAAATTTTGACTAGAACGAGACCTATAGGGTAACGAGCTTAGTAGGAAAGTCGTTCGAAAATTATTGGTTACTCTTTTAGCATACTTTGAAGTTCATGATGGTTTCTGTGAGTTGAATGCGTGATTGCGCCGCCTTGTGATAGCGGTGAGGCCTTGGGTATCAAAGCTCCACTGAGCTTCCCTCGCCTCAATTCAACTTAATTTGACTCGGATTGATTCCAGAGGGGTTTGCTTAAATTGTAACGAATTCCCTTTCGAAGGATTAGAAGCTGGTCTAGAAACAATCTAAGTGGAGCCATCATGCTTGTTGTTTGCTAGATTTTATAGGTTTGACTTGTTCGAGTCAGCCTTGTTTGTGATTGTGTAGAATTCCCTTGCAATTAAGAATGTCGAACTGGTATGATAGAAACCAATACAATGATTATCGACCTGAATTTGAATATGGACATCATCCTTTCTATGACCATGTTGGGAATAGTGGTTGGGAACACCATCCTTTTCAAGGTTATGGTTCATACCATAGTGAGCCCAATTACTAATTGGTCTTACGAGCAATAAAATCAGGAACATTATAGTACTAGTTACGCGTTTTTGGAAAATTACTTAAAAACTAGTCCTGATTATGATATTTTTGAACCTGTTCCTTCTCTAGAAGAGACCCAACAACGGATTAAAAGGACGTATAAACGTTTAGTTGGAATGAATAGTTTAAAAGAAGAGTGTACACGGTATTCTGAGATGATAAAAGAGAGTAGTGAACGTAAAAGTGTTATGCTCAGTGAAATTCAGGCACGTCTAGAGGCAGAAAATGAACAGTTAGCTAATGCTGCTCGAAATGATCTAAATTTCCAAAATAGTGTTTCTAATTCTACCCTTGATATCAATAGTGAATATTTGCCTAATTTAGAGGACGAGGTTAGAATAAAAGACACTACTTATTTAGATAAGGTTCAATCATCTTCGTACTATTATGATGAGGATAGTAGTAATGAAGAATCTGAAATTTGTAGGCATAGTGATCAAGAATCTATTAATCCAATTGAGCTTTATGATGATTCTAATTCAAATCCAAATAATTTTTATGATTATTCACCTATTCAAAAGGACGAGGATTTGATTAGGGATACCACCATTTTAGACGATGTAGTTTTTCCTTTTGATTACGAAGCCGATAATGCTTTAGAGGAATGGGTTTATTCCGAAAATGCTGTTTTAGAGTCTAGCGACTTAGAAACAATAGTCTTAGACGAAGAAAATGAACTCGTAGAGCTATTAAATATGAGTAAGGATGTGTCGCTTGAGTATAACCTCGAAGGAGCAATTGACTATTTTCAGGATTCCAATGATCTAGAAATTAAGGAAATTGTAGCTAGTCTATCTAGAGATACCCAAAAATCTAAGTTTGGGGGTGATTATCATTCTCCTTGTGCCATACCTTTAGCTCTTACAGAGATCCCTCATTTTGAACTTGATATCTCTGCCTCGACCATTTTACAAGATTACCTTCATACTCGTTTTCCCGAACCTAATGATGTCCAGGAAGAAGTTCAGTCGTTAGAAACCCATCCTCTGGTTGATGTGGTTCGCCTAGGCTATGATACCCAGATTGACTTTGTTTTCCCACCAAATAGTTCTCTTCCAAATGTGGGAACGTTTATATTTCAAATGTGTCGAATATTAAGTTGTGAGACTAAACCTAAATGCTTTAGGAAATTAGAATCGACACATTTGCTTAAGAGTGACCACTACTCTCATTGTGGTCAATTTTGTAAGTCAAATCTTATTGACTTAGAGGATCCTCAATTATTTAGGTTATTATTGTGCACTTCTAAGATCATATTTGAGTTTTTCCAGACTCTAGGACCTAATGATTCGGATCCCACCTATGAAGAAACGCAACCAATGAAAATATTTTATTTAGACCCTTTCTTAGAACCTGAACCTGAACCACAATTAGATATAAATATCTTAATCAGGAAACTAGATAAGGGCATGCTATCCTTGTTCACTTTCTTGGGTTATTGTAGTTTCCTTTGGTCAGCTCTTTTTGGTTTTGAAGACCCACAGTTATTTCGGCTGTTACTTTTCGATTCTATGAGGTGACTAATTCCTTCTGATGTCTGGCTGAAGACTTTAAACTTAGCACTTCTTGGGAGGTAACCCAATCTCATGCGACACGGTAATATCTTTCCTTAACTCTTTTGCTTCAAATGGTAACAATTTCTCCTTGTTCATATGCTTTTAATTTTATCTTTAGAACATTGAGGACAATGTTAGATTTAAGTTTGGGGGTATGGGAGAAAATTTTTAGTTGCTCTTTTGAAACTTCTAGCGTCACATGGTATCCGGTTAGCTAAGTTTACATACTGTTTCTCACCGAAAAGATAGAAATTGGAATGCTAGAGATAACAACTTATTGAGACATTAGAGAAAAAGACATTGAGATCCTTGAAATTCAGGAGAGAACTTGTTCCTTTTAGAGGGTAACCGTGATGGACCTAACCATCCATGATGGAAAGGCGAGTAGGTCAGGAGGAAATGCCCGAAAGACAAAGCAACCTCACAATGTAGTCTTAGTTACTGGATTATTACGACTCTCTCTCAGTAGAAACTTATCATCATCAACAAGCGGAGCGACATCAAAATCTATGAAGAAAGTTGAAGACGTTTTAGGTTTAGAAGCAACAATAGAAAAGAATAATTCAAAATCAAAGTTGAAGTTATAAGAGAAAATGATATAAGTTGTTAGAATACATAATACCAAGACATCACAAGTTGCGAAGATCCAAGTTTTGAAAGTCCTTCTCTCATGGTCATGTAAATTGTTGTCTTGTAATTTTTGTTTCCAAAAAAAAAAAAGAAAAAAAAAATATCATCGTTATGTTTTGTTCAATAAGGCCCAAGGGAAGTAGAAATTTATAAGTCAAGGAAGAAATTGAAGAGAAGAGTTAATTGTCAAGGTTCTATGAGGTTCGATAGTTTATCATCAACAGTTGAAGACCGAAGAAGACGTTTTTTCTACTGAGCACTATGAGAGAGTCAAAGAAAGATACATTTGGTTGCTTTGTTAGTCTGCTTTCAATCTGGCACAAGATCTTTCTAGCACTGGTTTAAATCATCACACGTAATTAGTCCAGATGTGTAGAAGATGTCCCTCTCATTTTTATCTCTCTCCTAATCTTATCCATCTGTAAAGCAGCGGACGCATCTTACAATGTTTATCTAGCTGTGTAGCGGATATCTCTTTATCTAGTAGTGGTGTGGATGTGTCTCCCCTTTTCTTCGGTCAGCTTTAGAGATGACACCTTTAATTTCTCTGGCATTCTACTTACTTGGAGATAGGTTGAGAATATGTATGTCCTCATAGCTCTTTGGATCCTTGTGACCAATTTGGAGTAAATGGTTTTTTGTGGGTACACCTCTAATAAACCCACCCGAGATTAACTCGGTCACTTTTCAAAAATAAATTTTGCTCGAGGACTAGCAAATAATAAGTTTGGGGGTATTTGATAGACGCATTTATGTGTCTATTTTGTTCTCAATGTTCTGTATCGTTAGACTCGATTAAATACTTATTATGTTATTTTATATTTTTGTAGATGTTTTTAAAAAAATAAGCTCTTGCGGCGAAATTGGCTTGAAAAGTGGTGTTTTACACCCTAGGATAGAGTACTAAAGACACCCCAGAAATGCACCGTAGGAACCCAGTAAAAGTGTTGGAAACACCCCAGAAAAATTACTAAAGGCACCCCAAGGGGATGTGTTATTCGGACTCCAGCAAAGGATAAGGGGGCGACCACTGGATAAGGGGTGACCTTCTTCACAAATTCAAAAAAATATTTTGGCGGGAAAATATTTGCTCTTCACTGGCAGATTTTCTCGATTGCATTTGGACGTGATTTTGTGCGATTAAATCGCTGAAACTTTGTGGAAAGATGTAATATATCATAACAGAGCTGGTATGGGTGATTGTTTCGACTGAATTTGGCTGGATAATCACGTGGAAGAAATCAGGGCAACACGGGTTTGAAAATGATATTCACGGATTTTCAGCAAGTTTGATGTGTGCTGCTCGTGTTTGGATGACACTTAGTCATTGAATATGCGTGTAGAAGCTAAATAAGGGAGTATCAGAAGCTGTTTACGCGTGGAGAATCATTTCACGGAAGAAAATATTCGGAAAATGTTTTCTTTTAACACCGAGTAATGAAGGATCATGGAGAGTTAATGAGCGTGATTTCTTTTCGCTGTTGGGTATAAGTAGGTTCCCTGGGTGTCCTAGAAGGGGGGTCGAGAGGAGGTCCAGAGAAGCAGAAATCAAGAGTTGTTGAAACTATGTTTCTGCTGCTGCTGATGATGAAGAACACCAAGATACGAAGAACAGACTTGCAAGGACAGTCGTTTATCAACAGTGTCTAAGACGCACAGCGGTGGGTCGCAGTGCAGTCTGAACAGCAGCAACACTTGTGTTTTATCGTTCATTCTGTGACGCTTTTTGTGCGTCGCAGATTACAGTTTTACACTATTTTCTCCTTTTCTCTCCATTGTAAACACCATTTGAGCTATAAAAATATATTTTGAGCATGTTTTCATCATGAGGAGCTAAAACCCAACACTGGGACGACGGAAGAGGCTAAATTTCATCCTTGGGGTAATTTATTTTATTCCTTTTTATGACTTTTGCATTAATCTAAAATTGAAATATGATTTGAATTAATTGGTTGTTATTTAATTTGATGATGTATTCTTAGCTTAGTTGTTTTGATACATCATTCTTAGGACTTACAATCAATGTTTTAAGAATCTATCTTGGCAAAATCAGAGTCTATGTTAATTTTATTGAGTTTTAATTGTCAAAGAATATATGAATGAACCTTGTGTAGTGAATTCAGCCAAATCCTTATTCCCAGTACCTCTCACCCATTGTTAATATTTTTGTATATATATTTTAATTAAATCTAAAAATTCCATTTCCTTCACAAGTCTGAAACGAATCCTATTTACTACAACCCCATCAAAAATCAAAATCAATGAGTCATATGGAAAAAATGGTACAACGTATAGCATCTGCAGTCGTTCCTTCATATGAAGAAGAAGCTGAGGTGAATGCTATATTTCCTAGTCAAAGGCAAAGGTATGATCCATACTCAAATACTTATAATCCTGGTTGGAAAGATCACCCAAATAAGCAAGCTGCAGCTCCTAATCCATATGCGAGACAAGGTGGTTTCCAACAACAATTCCAGCCACAACAAAAATCTCCAACGGAAGAATCAAAGATTGACATGCTCATCTCCATGTTTCAACAAAGTCAACAAAAATCTGATCAAAATTAGTTGAAAACTGATAATGCTATTTGAGATTTACAAACTCATATGGGGCAAATGGCGACAGATATGAATCAAATGAAAGCACAAGTTTCGACAAAATTGCCATCACAACCTTTTGTGAACCCAAGAGAGCACGTCAATGCAGTAACTCTAAGAAGTGGGAGACAAACTGAAGAGCCACATCAACAATAAGAGGTTAGTAATGACATCGAAAAGGAAGTAGAAGAGGAAACCATCCCAAAGGAAAATCTAACCTCAAACGGTTAACCTAAGGACACGGTTCCCACTTTTACCATACCACCTCCTTTTCCTAGTCGTTTTTCCAAGTCGAAGAAAGAGGCTCAAGACAAGGAGATCATGGATATTTTCAGCAAGATACACATCAACATTCCATTTATTGAGGCCATCATAACCGTATCCAGGTATGCCAAGGTTTTGAAGGATTTGTGTACAAGGAAGGATAGGTTGATTGCTAATGAGATTACTCAGGTGGGAGAAAGTGCTACATATATGTTACTTAAGAAGATGCCTACAAAGCGTGAAGATCATGGCGGTTTCACAGTACCAGTTACCATTGGCAACCGAAGATTCGAGCGTGCTTTGCATGATTTGGGCGCTTCCATAAGTATTATGTCAGCCGATGTTTATGATTCTTTGGACCTCGGACCTTTGAAAGAGGAAAAGATCACTATTCAATTGTCCAACAGGTCCAATATATATCCTAAGGGAGACGTGGAGGACGTGTTAGTTCAAGTGAATCAGTTGATCTTTCCGGTTGACTTCTACATTATGGATATGCACAATGGAGATAATTGTTCATCTACTTTGTTACTTCTTGGGAGACCTTTTAGGAAAACTGCAAAGACGAAGATTGATGTTGATAGTGGTGCACTCACTATTGAATTTGATAGGGAGATCATATGTTTCAATATTTTTGAAACCATGCGCTATCCTAGTGATGTCCACTCAGCTTTCTCCATTGATGTTATTGGTTCGTTAGCACAACAAATGTTTGATTTGAATAGTGAAGATGAACTTGGAGTTGTGCTACGGAATAACATTTATTTGGACGTGGACTTAGACAAAGATCTAGTGGATATGTGTGGTGCTTTAACGGCATTACAACAATCCAAACCGGGTAATGCTTCTTATATTTCTTTACCCGTAACTAATGAGGTTCCTTTACCTTCTATTGTGCAGGCACCGAAACCAGAATTGAAGCCGCTTCCAGACCACTTAAAGTATACGTACTTGGGTGATAAAGAAGAACTTCCGGTGATTATTGCAAAGAACCTCACACCAATACAAGAAGAACGTCTACTTAGGGTTCTGAAAGAGCACAAAACGGCTATTGGTTGGATAATTGCTGATATCAAAGGCATTAGTCCATCCATGTGCATTCATAGAATCCTAATGGAAGATGATTATAAGCATGTACGTGATGCTCAACGTAGGCTTAACCCCCCAATGATGGAGGTCGTGAAGAAAGAGATCCTCAAATTGCTAAGCGTGGGGGTGATTTACCCAATTTCTGAAAACAAATGGGTTAGACCGGTTCAAGTGGTGCCTAAGAAAGCAGGTGTCACTGTTGTTAGAAATCAAGATGATGAACTCGTTACCACAAGAGTTGAAACTGGATGGAGAGTGTGCATACACTACAGAAATCTTAATACAACAACCCGAAAGGACCACTTTCCTTTGCCTTTCATTGATCAAAAGCTAGAGAGGTTAGCGGGACACTCACATTATTGCTTTTTGGACGACTATTCGGGGTAAAATCAGATTGTTATTGCGTCGGATGATCATGAGTAGACTACTTTTACTTGTCCTTTTGATAAGTTTTCCTATAGACGGATGTCGTTTGGTCTTTGCAATGCGCCTGCCACTTTTCAGAGGTGTATGGTTATTATATTTTATGATTATGTGGAGCGCATTATTGAGGTATTTATGGATGATTTTAGTGCTTATGGTGATTTGATAGACACATTTATGTGTCTATTTTCATCTCTTTTGCGTATTTTGTTAGTACCCATTTGTTCTTATTACTGTGTTTTTATGTTTGTTTAGGTGTTTTTGGAGAAAATACCCTTCTGTGGAAAGAGTTGCTCAAAAAGTGATGATTTACACCCCGGAGAAAAGTACTAAAGGCACCCAAAAAATGCACCGGAAACGTCCCAGAAATGTCCCGGAGGAACCCAGGAAAATTACTATTTCAGCCCAAATTGCTAAAGGGACACCTAACAGTGGTTAGGGGGACACCCTTCTTCACTGTTTGAAATAAAAATTGCCGGGAATATCTTTTTCACGTCTGCATGAATTTGCAGAATTGAATTCTATCGATTTTCTCGGATTTGATCAGCTTATTTAGATTGGGAATGATCCAGCACATCGAAACAGGGAAGGAAATAGATTCATGCACGCGAAAGATGAAAGATTTTGTGGATATCATCGAAACAGGGGAAGAAAATATTTCGAATATCCTGTTTGATTATCTAGCGTCTTTTCTGGGATTTTACGAGTGTTGGGAAGATATCTTTCCTGATATTTGATTCTATCTAATATGGAGAAGCTTTACAGCTCATCAAACGCGTGAAACAGAGAATAAAGAAGAAAATTTCGGAGATGAATATGTGAACAACAAGAATATTTGGGAGTTATTGCAAAGGATTTCGTCTACCTGTTGAGTATAAAAAGACTTCTGGGGTAGAGTAGAAGGGGTCGAGAGTTGGGAGGATAGAAGGAACGCTGCAGAATCGAGAACCATGATTTCTCTCTGCTGCTGCCATTGATGAAGATGAAGAACACGAAGGACAGACAGCCAAAGACCGTCGTTCTTCAACAGTGTCTAAGACGCACGCCCGAGGGTCGTAGTTCGTCGTACAACAGCAGTTAAAATTTATCGTTCTTCTTGTAACAGCTGAACAACGCCTTTGCAACAGTTATTTCTGTTGCGATTTTTCTGTTCAATTGTTTTACACCTTTTCATCATTTGTAAACCACTTTTTGAGCAATAAATAATTATTTTGAGAGCATTTTTACTATGATGAGCTAAAACCCAACACTGGGACGACGGAGGAGGCCAAACTTCATACTTGGGGTAATTTCATTTAATTCTTTTTTATGACTTTTGCATTAATTTAAAATTGAAATATGATTTGAATTAATTGGTTGTTATTTAGTTTGATGATGTATGCTTGGCTTAGGTGTTTTGATACATCATGCTTAGGACTTACAATCAATGTTTTGAGAATCAATCTTGGCAATAAATTAGAGTCGATATATTTAATATATTTTTTGAGCTATTATTGATAAAAGAATTATTATTTGAACCTTAAGAAATGAAATTGGCGGAATCCTAGTCCCAGTACCTCTCGCCCATTGTGACAAATATTGTGTATATATTTTGATTTTTAAATCTTTACAAGTCCGAGCAACGAACTTTTACTACCACTTTCAAGACTATAACATGATTCATTTGATATTTGTTTACAAAATCTTGAACTTGTGCTTAAAAGATGCATAAACACTAACCTTGTTCTAAATTGGGAGAAGTGCCATTTTATGGTAAACCATGGCATAGTGCTAGGTCACATTGTGACCTATCGAGGGCTCGAAATTGACAAAGAAAATATAGACTTGATAAGAAACTTACACTATCCCACTTCAGTGAGGGAAATTCGTTCTTTTCTTGGTCATGCAGATTTTTACATGTGGTTTATCAAGGATTTCTCCAAAATCTCAATGCCGATGTGCAAATTATTGCAAAAGGAGGTTATTTTTGACTTCAACAAGGAGCGCAAGGATTCCTTTGATAGATTAAAAGAGTTTTTAACGACTGCACCAATTATCAAGTCACCGGATTGGAATTTACCATTTGAATTAATGTGTGATGCAAGTGACTATGCAGTTGGAGCCGTTTTGGGTCAAAGAGTAGACAAACTGTCTCATGTGATTTATTATGCATCTAGGACCCTAAACGATGCACAAATCAACTATTCTACCACCGAGAAAGAATTTTTGGCTATAATGTTTGCACTAGAAAAATTTAGATCCTATTTGGTGGGTACAAAAGTGATTGTAAATTCTGATTATGCAGCACTTCGGTACCTACTAAAGAAGAAAGAAGCTAAGCCAAGACTTATATGGTGGATACTGCTATTGCAAGAATTTGATTACGAAATCAAGGATAAAAGAGGTGTTAAAAATACTGTTGCTGATCATCTTAGTAGACTTGTTTTTTTCCGAAGAAGAACTTCCTTTACAAGATCATTTTCCAGACGAACAACTTTTCTCAATTGAAGAATCAACACCTTGGTACGCGGATATAGTGACCTATTTGGTTACAAGACAAGTACCTAGTAAAATGTCTAATTTTCAAAAGCTTAAGATCAAGAAAATAGCCAAGCAGTATGTGTGGGATGAGCTATACCCATGGAAATACGGTTCCGATCAAATCATTTGCAGGTGCATACCTAATTCTGAATTTCAATCTATTCTTACCTTTTGTCATACTTATGCATGTGTGATAGAAACATTTTTCTGTCCGATTTGTCTCGATTCTATATATTGTTAGGGCTCATTTTTGTACTTATTATGGTGTTTTATTTATTTGTAGGTATTTTTGGCCAATAAACATTTTTGGAAAAAATTGGCTCGAAAAGTTGTCGGAAAGCACCCGGAGGACACTTGCTATTCGGACCCCCGGTTTGGAAAAGAGGCACCTCCAGGACACCCCTTAAAGCAGCTGCTAAAGGCACCCATACTCTAGATAAGGGGAGCCTTCCTTTTTCTTCATCGTTCAAACACAATTTTGGCGGGAAACTATATTATTACCTGCGTGAATTTGGGAGCATCAGTTGGACGTGAAATAACGAGATTCAATGGCTGATTTTTGTTGGGATCGACTTCCTAGAGCATAACAGGGTCGGTGTATGTGATTGGATCAGATGAATTGGGTTAGATCGACTGGGAGAAGGAAACAGAGGTGTTGTGGTCACGGGTTGCTGTTGGAATATTTTTTCGACAATTCAGGGAGATTAAAGGCTAGAAAATCTTCCCCAACATTCGTAGTTATATAATAAAGAGTTTGGAAGTATTGGGAGAGGTCAAATACGCGTGAAGAGAGTTTGGCAGAAAGAAAACTCTGAAACTTGCTGTGGAGATAAACCAAGATTTTGGGGGAGATTTAATCGAGTCGTGGCCTATAAAAGGAGAGGGGATAAGTTATATAGGGGGTACGAATCCTTTCAGAGAAGTTTAGAACACCAAAAGCTCCAGAGATCGAGTTGCAGGAAAATACCTTATTCTACTGCTGCTGCTGAAGAGGAAGAGCACGAAGAACATTGGCGCACAAGTAACCGCCGCAGAAAAATATCGTTGTTTCACAGCAGTACCTATGTGTCGTTCATCACAGATGTTGCATTAGGTCTTTAGCTACTATTTCTCCCTGTAACAGTGATTCTGCAACACCAACAAACTGTTGCGAATCGTCTGTATTAGCACTTTTCATCTTTTTAATCATCTTTTGAGCCATAAACAATTATTTTGAGATCATGATTAATATGAGGAGCTAAACCCATTGCTGAGGCGATAGAGGAAGCTATTTTTCCAACAAAAAGCGGTACAATCTGTTTTATTTAATTTATTGCAATTATTATTATGATTATTTGCCTTGAACTATTATTGAATATGATTTTTATTTGAGTGATTGCGATCTATTTTGATGGAGGATGCTTAGTTTATAGACTCTTGATGCTTCATACTTGGTATTTACAATTATTACTTTTGAAAATCTATTAGTTGCAATATTTTAGAATCAAATTAAACGAGAAAATTGCATGAATATAAATATTTGGATCAAATCACTTTGAACTTGGAAAATAGTGGAATCTTAGCCTCAGTGTTCTTTAATATTGATTCCAACTTTGTCGGTGTTTGTTATAATTATTAGAGAGTTTTCCATTTAGTTTTGAATTTAAGTCTAAAGTTATCCTTCACAAGTTCGAGAATCAAATCACTTTTTACCACTATCTACAAATCACATTAACTTTTGGCGCCGCTGAAGCGGACTTGTTTTTAGGGTTTTAGATTTTTTTTTATTTTTTGTTATTATTTTTGTTCTTTTTTATGTTTCTGGGTATTTATCTTGTGTCTACAGGTTCTGGATCATAAAGAAAATTGAGCCAAAGAGTTTGGTGATTTCATAAAGACTTGGAGCTAAAGATTAAAGCAAAAAGAACAGAAAAGAAGACAATTTTAGTTTAGGGTTTGTTTATTTTCTTTTAGAACAAAAAAAAACTGTATTAGGGTTTGTTATTTTTGTAGTTTTTCTTTTCTTTTTGGACTTTTGGACTTTTGGACTTTGGGACATTATTTTTTTTTATTACCCTACGGAAGGGTACTTTAAATATAAACTGTTTGCAGACAAGGAGGACAATTACGATATTGTGTCTGCACCTTGGGTTCGTACACTTGACATCGGAGTCAGTGGCCCGAGTCGACTACAACCGATTCATCCCCCGTCTGGAACAGGAGGTAAGATTCTAAACACTCGCGAATCCCCTGTCAGCGAGTTACTGGACTCATTCGTATGCATATATGTTTAGGACTGAATACGGACATTTATTTTTCTAGTAAAGGGCAAGGCCTGGCCATACAAGATAAGGGTTCGGATTTCATCACCGTTCTCTTCTTTCCCGCTTTAGGAACACGTAACCTATGCAAACCTAAGCCTAAAATTTTGACTAGAAAGAGACCGATAGGGTAACGAGCTTAACAGGAAAGTCATTTGAAAAATATTGGTTACTCTTTTAAGCATACTTCGAAGTTCTTGACGGTTGCTGTAAGTTGAATGCGTGACTGCGCCGCCTTGTAATACCGGTGAGGCCTTGGGTATCAAAGCTCCACCGAGCTTCCCTCGCCTCTATTCAACTTACTTTAACTCAGATTGATTCCATAGGGGTTTGCTTAAATTGTAACGAATTCCCGTTCGAAGGATTAGAAGCTGGTTTAGAAACAATCTAAGTGGAGCCATCATGCTTTTTGTTTGCTAGAAATCAATAGGTTTGATTTGGTTGAGTCGGCCTTGATCTGTGTTTGCTTACCCTTGCAATTTATAAAATTCTATTGTATGCCTGAACGTAAAAGAGACGCAGTAGGTAGATTTGTTAAACAGAAACCTAGTAGTTCTAAGCGTTTCGATTACCTTAATCTATAGAGTACGAATTTTGAAGAGTCTGTTTTTGAATGTCCTTTGACTGAGGAGAGAATCCCTGTTGCTCCGATTGCGCCAGAAATGGAAACTTTGAAATCTTTGTTGAATCCAACTAGGACTACTCTTTCCTCATGTATCAGGTTAGCTGATACAGAAGCAACTTATGAACTTAAACCTGGGACCTTACAGCTGCTCCCAATCTTTTTAGGGAAAGAAAATGAAAACCCCTATTTTCATGTTAGGGACTTTGAGGAAATTTGTAGTACCCTCAGGATTAGAAACCTAGATGATGATGCTTTGAAACTTAGGTTATTCCCCTTTTCCCTAAAAGATAAAGCTAAATCGTGGCTATATAGTTTGGCTTCCGGGTCAATCGAAACGTATGAACAACTTACATCTGCCTTTTTGAACAAGTTTTTCCCTAGGCACAAAACATCGTCTATTAGGACGCAAATCTGCACGTTTTCTCAACAGGAGGGAGAAACTTTGTATAGGTATTTGGAAAGGTTCAATGATTTATTAGCCCAATGTCCTCATCATGGTTTAGAGAAGGTTAGGTTAGTTCAGATCCTTTATGAGGGTTTAGATTATCCCACCACAACCACAGTAGAATCTATGTGTACTGGTGGATTTGAGAACCAAACAGTTGATGACGCGATGACATATTTGCATGAAGTCGCCGAAAAGACCCAACAATGGGAAAGTAGTAGGGGACCCCAGAAAACAATTCTTCTCGGCAGAGGAAACGTTAATAGGGTAGAAGGAGGCTATGAATCAGATGCCAAAATTGCTGCTATAGCGAAAAGGTTAGAAGCTTTAGAAGTGGGTAACACTAGTGGTAGATTGGAGCCTTTTGGGAAGGCCAGAATAATGAAGAGCAAGCCAATGCTCTATATAATAACACTAGGTTTGATAATCGTCAGAAGTTTGACCCATATTCAGAAACCTATAATCCTGGTTGGAGGAACCATCCGAACTTTTCATGGTCTAAGGGCCAGAGTCAGGGTCAGTCTAATAATTCTAATGCTCCCCCAGGTTTTGGCTACACTAGGAATACATCAGGCCCAGAAAATAAAACGACTAGCTTAGAGGAATCTATTAAGATGTTAGCAAAAACTCAGGAAATGTTAGCACAGAGCCATGTTAGTTTTCAACAGGAAACCAAGCAGAATTTTCAAACTAATGCTCAGAGCCTTGCTAAGTTAGAACTTCAAGTCGGCCAAATAGCTAAGACCTTAAGTGAGAGAGATAATGGTAGGTTCCCTAGTCAGACTAATCCCAATCCTAGAGGAGTTCATGAAGTAGGTACAAAACCATCGAATCAATTGAATGCTATTAGAACCCTTAGGAGTGGTAGAATAGTAGACAATCAGGTAACCATGCCCGATAGTGAACATACTGTAGTTCACCCCTCAGGACCACTAGCTAAGGAAACTGATAAAATTTCTGATGATGCCAACTCAGTTCCTGAGAGGTCTGATTCTGTGCCTAGAGCCCCATTTCCTCAGCTATTAGTACCAACAAAGAAGGAATCGAACTTTAATGACATATTGGAGGTTTTTAAGCAAGTTACCATAAACCTTCCTTTATTAGATGCAATTAGGCAAATTCCTGCTTATGCCAAGTTCCTTAAGGATATGTGTACGCGAAAGCGAAAACTTAGCGTCCATAAGAAAGCCTTTTTAGCTAGTCACGTAAGTTCAATTATTCAAAACACTACAACTCCAAAGTACAAAGACCCAGGTTCCCCTACCATTGCTTGTACAATAGGTAAACGGGTAGAAAAAGCTTTACTTGACTTAGGAGCCAGTGTGAACCTACTTCCGTACCATGTGTACTTACAGCTAGGACTTGGTGAAATGAAACCTACTCAGATAACACTGCAGTTAGCTGATAGGTCTGTTAAAATTCCTCGAGGTGTTATTGAGGATGTCCTTATTGAGGTCGACAAGTTTATCTATCCAGTGGATTTCGTGGTCCTAGATACTCAACCTGTCCCTGACCCAGAGAACCAGATACCTGTGATTTTAGGTCGCCCATTTTTAGCTACGTCGAATGCGATCATTAACTGTCGAAATGGTGTGATGAATTTATCTTTTGGTAATATGACTATAGAGATGAACATTTTTAATGTCAGTAAGCTACCTTATGAGCTAGATGACACATGTGTTGAAGAGGTGAACATGATAGAAGCCTTAGTTCAAAGTCATTACCAAACATTTTATTTGAAGACCCATTAGAAAGTTGTCTATCCCATTTTGGTTTAGATTTTGATGACGATAGCACTATTGAACAGTGAATGCTCTATTAGATTCTACCCCTGTGTTAGACACTGATAGATGGAAAGCTAGGTTCGAACCGTTACCAGTTTCTGAGACTACCCTAATTCCTTCTTTAGAAGAGCCCCCAAAGTTGGACCTTAAACCACTACCCGATACTCTAAAGTATGTGTTTTTAGGCCCATCTGAGACTTTACCTGTGATTGTAGCTTCCGATTTGGATAGTGATCAGGAAAGTAGGCTAGTAAAAGTACTTCAAGACAATAAGGAAGCTTTAGGGTGGACTATACAGACATTAAGGGTATAAGTCCTACTGTGTGTATGCATCAGATTCATTTAGAGGAAGACTCCAAACCTTCTAGGGAGATGCAACGTCGACTGAACCCTAACATGAAAGAGGTAGTTCGAAAAGAGGTGCTTAAGTTGTTAGATGGGTATTATTTACCCAATTTCAGACAGTAAGTGGGTCAGCCCTGTTCAGGTTGTCCCCAAGAAATCAGGTATCACTGTAGTCCAGAATGATAATAATGAATTAATCCCAACCCGAGTGACCACGGGATGGCGTGTGTGTATTGACTATAGGAAATTGAACAAGGTCACAAGGAAGGACCACTTTCCCCTTCCTTATCGACCATGCTAGAGAGATTAGCTGGACATAGTCACTATTGCTTTTAGATGGCTACTCCGGTTATAATCAGATCGTTATTGCCCCAGAAGACCAAGAGAAAACCACTTTTACCTGTCCCTTTGGTACCTTTGCGTATAGACGCATGCCTTTCGGGTTTGTAATGCCCCTGCGACTTTTCAGCGTTGTATGATGAGCATATTTTCTGACATGGTAGAACGGTTTTTAGAGGTCTTTATGGATGATTTTTCAGTGTTTGGTTCATCTTTTGATGAGTGCTTGCATCATTTGACATTAGTGTTGACTAGGTGTAAGGAAAAGAATTTAGTGCTTAATTGGGAAAAATGCCATTTCATGGTTGAATCAGGAATTGTCTTAGGGCACATCGTTTCTTCAAAGGGTATAGAGGTAGACAAAGCCAAAATTGACCTTATTAAGACTCTACAGGTCCCAAAAACCGTAAAAGATATTAGGTCATTCTTAGGGCATGCAGGTTTTTACCGTCGATTCATTAAGGATTTTAGCTTGATTTCTAGACCTCTTTGCAATTTGCTTGCAAAAGATGTTAAGTTTGTCTTTGATGATGCTTGCTTAAAGGCTTTTGATAAGCTTAAAACTTTACTCACTACTGCCCCGATAGTCCAGGCACCTAACTGGAACCTACCCTTTGAAATTATGTGTGATGCTTCAGATTATGCTATAGGCGTTGTGCTAGGTCAGCGAGAAAACAAATTACTCCATGTGATTTACTATGCTAGCAAAACTCTGAATGATGCCCAAATGAACTATACAACTACCGAGAAGGAATTGCTAGCCATCGTGTTTGCCTTGGATAAGTTTAGATCCTATTTATTAGGTTCTAAGATCGTAATCTATACTGATCATGCTGCTTTGAAATACCTTTTGTCTAAGAAGGATACCAAACCTAGATTGATTAGATGGATCCTTTTGTTACAAGAATTTTGTCCAGACATTAGAGACAAAAAGGGTGCAGAGAATGTAGTAGCAGACCACTTGTCTAGGCTAGTTGTTAGTTCCCCTAATAATTCCCTTCCTATAAGGGATAGTTTTCCTGATGAACAATTGTTCTCTGTTTCCCAATCACCTTGGTATGCAAATATAGTGAATTATCTTGTTACTGGTTCGAATGCCTCAACATTGGGGTAAGCAAGATCGTTCTAGGTTTTTAGCCGAGGTTAAGCATTTCTTTTGGGACGATCCTTATCTGTTTAAGTATTGTCCGGACCAGATTATTAGGAGATGTGTATTGAGAGTGACCAGTCTAGTATTATCTCCTTTTGTCATGAACATGCATGTGGGGGTCATTTTAGTGCTAAGAAGACTGCTGCTAAGATTTTGCAGTGTGGATTTTACTGGCCTTCGTTGTTTAAAGATTCCCATAGTCATTGTGTTTCTTGTGAGCGTTGCCAGAAGTTAGGAACCATTTCCCGTAGAAATATGATGCCTTTGAACCCTATTTTAGTGATTGAGGTCTTTGATGTGTGGGGCATTGATTTTATGGGTCCATTTCCTATTTCGTTTGGTTATCTTTACATACTTGTCGTGTAGACTATGTGTCTAAGTGGGTTGAGGCGGTTCCGTGTAAAAAATGACCACAGGGTCGTAGTCCAGTTTTTGAAAGAGAATATACTTACACGTTTTGGTACGCCGCGAGCTATAATTAGTGATGGAGGTTCACACTTTTGTAATAGACCGTTTGCTCTTTTAATGAAACAATACGGTATTACCCATAAAGTAGCAACCCCATATCACCCTCAGACTAGTGGTCAGGTAGAGGTTTCCAATAGGGAAATTAAACGTATTCTAGAGAAAACAGTTAATCCAAATAGGAAAGACTGGTCGTCGAGGCTTACTGATGCCTTATGGGCTTACCGTACTGCGTTTAAGACACCCATTGGAATGTCACCTTATCGTTTAGTGTTTGGCAAGGCATGTCACCTGCCTGTTGAGTTAGAGCATCGAGCCTATTGGGCTATTAAGAACTTAAACTTTTCACTTGACAAGGCAGGAGCTCAAAGAAAGCTCCAGCTCAATGAGTTGGACGAGATTCGTAGAGATGCATACGATAGTGCTAAGGAGTATAACAAAATGAAACTTGTGCATGATAGGAATATTTTACGAAAGTCATTTTCTCCAGGTCAAAAAGTTCTTCTATATGACACTCGTTGCATCTATTCCCCGGGAAGTTGCGCTCTCGATGGACCGGTCCTTTTGTGGTCCGTACTGTTTTTTCTCATGGCGCTGTTGAGATTGAGACACCAGATGGTAGTAGTTCTTCGAAGGTTAACGGTCAGCGATTGAAGCCCTTTAGAGCCTTTTCCTACAGGTGATGTTGAGGAGGTCCCTCTGGAGGACCCTGTTTACCTTGATTGACCATCGAGGCGATTTTGTATGTTGTATATTATTTTGTAGGTTTTTGGTTACACTTCACCCAGGTACTATCTTTCCGACTTCTCTCTTTACTATTTCCTCATGTTACTTATATTTTTGGTACTGTTCTTTAATTAGAAACATTGAGGACAATGTTAGATTTAAGTTTGGGGGTGGGGTAGAACTTTTTGTTACCTTTTCGTTATAATAAATAAACTCCAGAGCCTAGAAATTTATCCTTATTAAGGATGGCACTACCCAATCTAAGTGGATGGAAGCATTTTGGTTGTAGGAGTTGAGGGACCAATCTGATTAGATGGAAACATCTAAAGAGTCTATTCATAAAAGCACAGAGCTCAGGTGTTAGAAATAACATGGTAGTTTCGCCGTATCTCATTGAGTCCTTTTCACTTCTATTTTTTTTCTTTTTAAAATATGTTTCTCTAAGTGATTAGGTGGGGCTCACGATTCAAGTTGTTACCATTGATAGGGTGAAATAGAGTGATTGAGATAGCCATAAAAAAATAAAAAAAATAAAAGTTGAAAAAAAAGAGAGAAATTGAGACCAGACCATCAGGCCAACTGGAATAAATTCAATAAAGTCGACCACTGGAACACTTGTATATGCCAGTGTGTTGATATTATTCAGACCGGTATCTCATTCCATTAGGATAGGTTCATTATGGAAGTGGCCTTCAGACAGATATGAGAAACACCGTTCACCTTAGTCAACATCAAAACCATCTATGTTTTTCTATATCCATCTTCTTAATCTATCCATGTTGTTTGTTTGATTCTGAGTTTGGATGCGACTATCTGAGTAGAGCTCTATCACTTTATATGAATTTTAGTATGCTTGAGTGCGAACTCGTGTACAGCAATTGGAATTTCGCATCAGGGTACTTCCTCCTGTAGTCAATAAGTATGCCAACCAAGGAGATCCTTTAGTGCCTTCCAAGGTTCTGTGTAGATAGCTAGGGTCTGGAGTATAAAGGTTTTTTGGGTATACCTCTTGTAAGCCCTCCGGAGACAACACACCGCCATTAGAGACACCTAGGGGTTTAAAGGCTTATTGCATACGCTAAATGCAATCGACGATGCCTGCGACAATGAGTTAGGATTTTATTTCTATTTTATTTTTGCTCGTGGGCTAAAAAATAATAGGTTTGGGGGTATTTGATAGACACATTTTTGTGTCCGATTTGTCTCGATTCTATATATTGTTAGGGCTCATTTTTGTACTTATTATGGTGTTTTATTTATTTGTAGGTATTTTTGGCCAATAAACATTTTTGGAAAAAAATTGGCTCGAAAAGTTGTCGGAAAGCACCCGGAGGACACTTGCTATTCGGACCCCCGGTTTGGATAAGGGGCACCTCCAGGACACCCCTTAAGGCAGTTGCTAAAGGCACCCCTACTCTGGATAAGGGGCGCCCTCCTTTTTCTTCATCGTTCAAATACAATTTTAACGGGAAACTATATTATTACCTGCGTGAATTTGGGAGCATCAGTTGGACTTGAAATAACGAGATTCAATGGCTGATTTTTGTTGGGCTGGACTTCCTAGAGCATAACAGGGTCGGTATATGTGATTGGATCAAATGAATTGCGTTAGATCGACCGGGAGAAGGAAACAGAGGTGTTGTGGTCACGGGTTGCTGTTGGAATATTTTTTCGACAATTCAGGGAGATTAAAGGCTAGAAAAGCTTCCCCAACATTCGTAGTTATCTAATAAAGAGTTTGGAAGTATTGGGAGAGGTCAAATACGCGTGAAGAGAGTTTGGCAGAAAGAAAACTCTGAAACTTGCTGTGGAGATAAACCAAGATTTTGGGGGAGATTTAATCGAGATGTGGCCTATAAAAGGAGAGGGTATAAGTCATATAGGGGGTACGAATCCTTTCAGAGAAGTTTAGAACACCACAGAGCTCCAGAGATCGAGTTGCAGGAAAATACCTTATTCTGCTGCTGCTGCTGAAGAGGAAGAACACGAAGAACATTGACGCACACGTAACTGTCGTAGAAAACTATCGTTGTTTCACAGCAGTACCTATGTATCGTTCATCACAGATGTTGCATTAGGTCTTTAGCTACTATTTCTCCCTGTAACAGTGATTCTGCAACACCAGCAAACTGTTGCGAATCGTCTGTATTATCACTTTTCATCTTTTTAATCATCTTTTGAGCCATAAACAATTATTTTGAGATCATGATTAATATGAGGAGCTAAACCCCATTGATGAGGCGATAGAGGAAGCTATTTTTCCAACAAAAAGCGGTACAATCGATTTTATTTAATATATTGCAATTATAATTATGATTATTTGCCTTGAACTATTATTGAATATGATTTTTATTTGAGTGATTGTGATTTATTTTGATGGAGTATGCTTAGTTTATAGACTCTTGATGCTTCATACTTGGTATTTACAATTATTACTTTTGAAAATATATTAGTTGCAATATTTTAGAATAAAATTAAACGAGAAAATTGCATGAATATAAATATTTGGATCAAATCACTTTGAACTTGAAAAATAGTGGAATCTTAGCCTCAATGTTCTTTTAATATTGATACCAACTTTGTCGGTGTTTGTTATAATTATTAGCGAGTTTTCTATTTAGTTTTGAATTTAAGTCTAAAGTTATCCTTCACAAGTTCGAGAATCGAATCACTTTTTACCACTATCTACAAGTCACATCAATGTGGTGGTCACTTTGGTTCTAAACATACCGCTTTCAAAGTACTTGAAACTGGATTTTATTGGCCTGCTCTATTTGAGGATGCATATATTTTTTGCAAATCTTGTGATAGATGTCAAATAACGGGCAATCTAAGTGATCCAAATCAAATGCCACTCACACCAATTCTTGCTATTGAAGTATTTGATGTGTGGGGAATTGATTTTATGGGTCCTTTTGTTAATTCTAATGGAAAATTTTATATACTTCTTGTTGTGGATTATGTTTCAAAATGGGTGAAAACTAAACCCATCCCTACTAATGATTCTCAAGTTGTTTGTGAGTTTTTGAAGGAATATATTTTCTCCAGACATGGCACACCATGAGTGGTTATCAGTGATGGAGTTTCTCATTTTCAGAAATCCTTCCATGCTCTACTCAAGAAGTACAATGTAACACACAAGGTTGGTACGCCATACCACCCATAAACTAGTGGGCAAGCCGAAATCTCGAACCGAGAGAATAAATCCATTTTTGAGAAAACCGTGAATACTACATGGAAAAATTGGAGTTATAGGCTTAACGATGCACTTTGGGCATATCGGTTGGTGTATGGCAAAACTTGTCATATTCCGGTTGAACTTGAACACAAGGCATATTGGGCGAGAAAGATTTGCAACATGGATTATGAAAATGCGGGAAAACAAAGGAAGTTACAACTCAAAGATCTAGAGGAGATACGTAATGATGCTTACGAGAGTTCTCGTATATGCAAGGAAAAAGGGAAACTTTTCCATGACAAGATGATTTCTCGGAAGATTTTTGTTGTGGGTCAAAATTTTTTTTTATTTAATTCTCGTCTTAAGTTATTTCCTGGAAAGCTAAGATCCCGTTGGGGTGGACCGTTTGTTGTTACTAATGTTTTTTCTTATGGTGCAGTTGAGATTACTAGTCTCACTTCAGGGACAAATTTTAAAGTCAACGGCCATAGAATGAAGCCATATTACGAAAAATTTTCTACCGAGAATGTAGACGTAATTGAACTTCAAGATTCACTCCCTCTGGAGGAGTAGCATAATCGGAATGCCAAGTCGGGCTGAGGACATTAAACTAAGCGCTAAATGGGAGGCAACCCATAGGTTTTGTATCTCTATCCTTTTTGTTTTTAATTTTCTTAGTTTTTCATATCATATCTTTCATTGCCATCTTAGATTTTACAATTCGTATATCTATAATGAAAGTTTTGACGAATTCTCGTTAGAAAATTCTGACTTCGTACTTATCACAAAAATAGCTCTCGAGACTTCATACGGAGTCCGATTTCAGTGGTTGACCCCAACTTTTAAAGAGGACAGACATACCTTTCTTTTAAAAAAAGATAATCTGAATTCAGAGTCTGTTAAGTTGGGGCGATAGGCCTGGAAATTTTAGTTTCGGTATTTTTACAGAACTTTTCAGATTGCATGTCAGTCAGTCCGTAGGCCATAAAAGTCAGACAGTTTATCGAAACACTGTGCCCTTTTAACACATCATAGAAAAGACGTAGGTGAACAACTTTATTTTTGGATATTTTTCATAGTTCCCTACCCATTAGTACAGTTTTCGAGTTTTTCAGGGAAGTTATGTCAGAAATCAGAATTTTCGGTTTTGAACATTGAGGACAATGTTGAGTTTAAGTGTGCGAGAGCATTTAGTATCATACTATTTTCATATACACAAAAAATAATCATAATCTATGATTTCCTGTATTCTTGAGACTTCATCTTTTGGAGTTAATTATGAGCTATTTAGGATGATACACTAAACCTTTTCAGGTTGAAACAGTTCTTACTGCTGTATTTATGATTAAGTTCCACTTAATCGTTCTACAATTCTTTGTTATATACGTTGATAATTGAATGCGAAACTCAGATATGGTAGTCGTTTGAAAGATTCATCTTCGCAATTAATCATTACTGAATCACTTTCTTTTTATTTATTTTTTGCAATTTTTTTATGTTGTGCTAAAGTGATTTGGTGGGATCCTGATACTATTGTGGATGTTGTAGAAAGGTAATCATTGGTTGAGTATATAAAAGCCCCATAGACAATTGTCTCAGACTCATAGAAGACTGAGCCTAAAAAAAAAGAGAAAAGAAAGAAACACATATATAAGGCTCCTTTTCATTTATCGACACTTGGATAGCAATACGTGTAAAACGTTGTCCCTGTCTCCATCGCCTAAACAAGCGTGGAACGCAGGATCCAAGGGAAACTATCACGTATTTGCTGAAAAGGAACATGCTCTTAGAATATCTAATCATGTAGCCCCGGCAGCGGCGCCAAAAACTTGGTGTGCCCGGAGATGCGTGTAAAATTAAGCGTAATAAAACGGGCCTACAGTAATACCGCAAGTGCACGGTCGTCAGTTGTAGCTCGTGCAAGTACGGGTCGATCCACAGAGACTGGGTGTGTTTTGTAGTGTTTAGCTATTTTGGGTTCTAGTTGCTATTGTTGGGCTTTGGGTACCAATGGATTTTGGTAACCAATGGGTTATGATTGTGCTTTGGGCCTTTGAGTTCTTTGGGAATGAACTGGGCTTTAGCTTTAGCCTATCAGTACACTAGGCTTTTGGAGAGAACTGTGGACTGGGCTTAACAGTTCACTTGTGAACTGGGCTTGGTAGTGAACTAGGCTTTGGTTTTAAATTTGGGCTTGGGTTCTTTTGATGTGTACTGGGCTTGGTAACAGTGAACTGGGCCTTAGGCCTTAACCTGAACTGTGGTCTTAGATGAGGCAAGCTCAGTGCAGCAGCAGCAGTGGCTTCAGCAGCAGCAGAAGGGTAATGCAGGCTGCTCAGGGAAGCATAACAGGGCAAAACAAGGCAATATAGCAAAGGAAAATACCAAGGCAGTGAGGATGGCAATGGAGATAGTATCAATATATACAATGTGGCAATATATACAATGATGAAACAACAATAATCTACATGTGCATATTAACAATGGCATAAGCAAACATCAAACAACAATGATGATGGTGAAGGTGATAATGGCATAAAGAATGACAAAGAGATAAACCAAGGCCTAAGCCAAGGGCAGGGGAGATGAGAAGCTAACAGTGGTGACAAAACAAGAGAGCCTAGGCATACAATTAGAGTGGGAAGAGAACCAGTTTGCTCACAGTCACTAGTGAGCACTAGTTTCTCCCCACTGCTCAATCAAAACAATGCTTCAAAGGCTTTAGCCTAACATTCACACAAAACAGTAAACATGAGTGATGAAAGAACACTAGGATGTTGAATCCACCATTAACCTAAGGGATATTCTACTCACAGCTAAGAAAATTACCAAAGTGCTAATTGTCTGATTAAAGCACAACTAGTCTAAGGGCTTAGCAACACTGAACATGAGCTGCACATGATGAAGACTATCTTATTGATTCATGGTTTCATCTAGTCCTAGCATTTGAGGTTTAGAACATACATAACAAGAACATTAGAGAACAGGAAAACATAAATAATGAACAACAGATGAACAATGAAGGAACAAACATCACAAACATCACATTAACAGCAGCTTAACATGAACAACAAATTGAACAGAACACATACATGATTAAACAGGAGCAGTGCATGAAACAACACAAATTGAAGAGAAAAAAACATTAACAGAACATAACAGTTCTGGACACTGGCTATTCCAGCATAACCTTTACATCACACCCACAGTCATATTTATACCCAATTACAAGTTAGGGTTCTTCCCAAAAAATCCCTAAAATCAAACAGAAATTAGGTAAATTGTTTCTACCTAATTTGACAGTACAAATCAGACCCATATCTTCTAATACTCTCCCTAACAGAAAATTAGGGTTCTTTAATAAATTCCCCCAAATCAGAAAATTTAGGGTTTGGTAATTCTTACCCATAGTGATGTGATTACACGCTACTGACTTCGACCCACGCCTCTAATTGTTCTCCTGATGTTATCCACGCCTCCAATTGCAACTCTATTTCACCTAATTTGTCAATTTCACCTCTAGGGTTCCTGACATGGGAGAGGCGTGAAATTGAGTGATTAGGAGGACATAGAGTTGGTGAAAGGGGAAGTAATGATGTGGGTTAGGGTTGTTGAGTGATTTGAGAGCTCGTATTGAGCTGGTGGTGGTGGCAGATGGAGTGGGTGGCGAAGCAGGTGGTGGTCATGGGGTTTGCAGTGAAGAAGAGGGGAGAAAGAAGAAGAAGCCCGATAGAAAATAGGTTAGGGTTTGTTTGGTTTTTGGGTATAGGTATTAGGTTTTTAGAGTGTTGAGCGGCTTCATCAAATTTTGATGTTCTGTGACTCTGAGCTGCGGGATGCGGAGATGGTTGGTAGATCTAACGGTGAGATGAGAGATGAATCGATGCAACCGTTGGATTTTGAAACACAACGAAGTCAACGGTGTTAGATGATGTTAGGTACTGTAGTGTTAAGCGGAAGTATCGAGATTTGATGCGCAGACAAAGAAGCGACCGTTGGATTCAACTACAATTTAATCTGAAGGCTTGGAATTTAAGCGCTGTGGTGTTTGATAGAGACTTCAGATTTTGATGCTCTATGAATGAGCGACCGTAGGATGATGAGTTGGATCCGATCTAACGGTTGAGAATGGAGGCGGGTATGGATATAGAAAATGGGTTTGGGTAAGGGTTTTGGGCCTTGGGTATGCCAAGCCCATATCTTCTTTAAGAACAATTATTCCTTCTTGAGCCCATTCCTAGCTTTTTGGTCTTGTGCGCACCATTCTTTGCGGCTTCCTTGCGTAATTTCTTCCGGCTTTTCACTACTCTTCAGCTCTTTTCTGCTCCGCAAGTCATCCAGACTTTATTTATTACCTAAAAATGCAAAATTAAGTAAGAAAATATTTATTCTTGAAAACAATGAAAATACAGAATATGGGATAAAATGTAGAATTACTGCACAAAAGATGAGTTAAATGCCAACAAAAAGGGATAAATATATACAATATTTGGCACTCATCAAATACCCCCAAACCTGAATTTTACTTGTCCTCAAGTAAAACAAAACTAAGGAAATCCTAACTATACCACTGTCGCTGGTCTCTCGAATGCATTTAGCGTATGCACTAAGCCTTTTAAACCACTAAGTGTCCCTAGTGGACGAGTTGAAGTCTCGTGAAGGTTTGCTTAGAACGTACCTACAAAGTTCTAGGTCAAAATATAAGCTCAGATTCCATCAAATGTGACATGTGCAAGTCAGTTTAAGCTCACAGCAAAATGGAGATGTCAATCTAGCTATCAAAGGCACAATCCTAGCACTGATAACAAAAAAAGACATGTGATAAGAGTGTAAAGTGTATCTACACATGTGTAAAGAAAGATCTGAAGTTATGACTACTAATCACCAAGAGATAGTTTCTCAGGCTAAGAACCAAGGTCGAAATCTAGCTAGCTGTCCGGACTTTACGAGAATTGTGAATGAGTTGGAGGTATTTCACAATTACTCGCGTTGTACATCAATGGCATACACCCTCCTTGCTTATTACAATGAAACAACAAAATGACTATTTACATTGACTATTCTCTTTTTATTTTTGGAACAAGAGATGATGGAATTGATAAATACTTGATTTTTTTTTTTTTTTTTGAATATTAACATCGTTTTTTTTTTTTTTTTTTTTTTTTTTTTTTTTTTTTTTTTTTTTTTTAAGGAGACACTTTTGATACATATACAAAAGGAAACAAAAATTACATGACACTTTGCAAGAGGTAGCCCTTTTTGATGCACCCAGTTAAATTCGATGGTTGTCTTTCTTAATGTAACCTCCACCTTCTATCCCAACCAACCAAAGAACAAGCTAGTCAAGTTTCGTTCAGTATTCTAAAGTGATTGGCAATCGTAACTTCCTATCAAACACCTTGAAGATCGAGGCCATACATGTATTGGTAGATCGTGCGTGTGCAAATTTCTTATCACTATGTGAATTGTGCTAGAATCAGGGTGCCTAAATATCTAGACTAAGACTCCTAATAAAAATACATATTTGCACAAGAGTCAACATTTCAAGGTAAATGAGCTCCATTTTTATGATTTTTCATTTTTTTTAATTTTTTATTTTTTATTTTGATTTTTCAATTTTTTTGGATTTTTTCGATTTTTTTCAAAAGAGAAGGAGTTCGTTTTCAATTATGGCATATTATCGTGGTATCTACTCTATACCCCCAAACCTAAACTAAACATTGTCCTCAATGTTTCAAAATATGAACAAAATTATAATACAACATATGAAGAGGATCATGTTGAGTAGAGTAAAAGGAGAGAGAATACCCGATTTCGGCGAAAGCAGAATTAAAACTCCGTTATTCAAGGCAAAAAATCCAACATATTTCAGCCGAGATCATATTGGATTAGCAAAATATATACAAAAGGAACAAAAAGGTTTTTAAAATTTTATCTACTGGATTATATACAAAAAATTCACCATACACTAACAATCTAAAGAGTTGAGGATCAACCCAAAAGACGAAGTGTAGACATTTCAACAGCTTCACACAATAATAATATGATATAAACGCAAGTGAAACTGTGAAACAAAATGAGCTACCCCCAAACCTGGATTTTTCAACGGATAAAATTTTGGAAACAAAATCTCGCAGTTTTGGGGGTTCATCATGCACAAGGTCTAGCTCGAAATGAACTTTGCTAGGGACGGGCAAACATGCTAATTCCAACTGTGGTTCCTCAGAGATATTATACTTAGATGCAAAATAGTCCAAAAGGACTTGGGAAGCACACAGTTCCAATCCTAGATTAGGAATTTTCAGAAAAATCGGTTTGATAATATGGGTACAAACCAAATCTAGGTTGGGTGGAAGGCCATCAGATTGTGACTTAGGTAGAAGAATAGGCATATCATTATCAATCAAATCAAAATCTCCTAACTCATCTACACATGTCACATCATGCTCACAATCATCAATCAAATTGGCAAGATCACAATCAGAGTCATCAACATCATCAAAAAATTTATTCTCATGCATTGGCAAATCAGGAGAAATATCACAATGTGACCTAGGTAGAGAATCAGACACATCAAATATATTTTCATGCATATTAGTGTCTACAGAAGATTCAACTATTCCTATGTCATGCTCATCTTCACAGAATAATTGTACGAATCCCATGTCAATATCAAAATCATATGAATTACAATGAGTTTTAGAAAGAACAACATTCATGAAGGTCGAGGGCGAGAAGCCATATGTTATTGAACCAACAGGTTCCACAATATTTTCATGTTCTTCTAACATATCATCATAATCATCATAATCATCATCATGGTAGCATGCATATTGGTCCTCATTAACAGTGGTGGTGTCATTAGTCGATTCATGTTCCTCTAAATTAGGTTCGTATTCAACATCATTTACATGAATGGGACTAGACACTTCATTAGGGACAACATACATTTCCTCATGAATTTCCTCCTTTTGTAGGTGAAGCAAAATCTGATCTAAATGTGCATTAATTCGTGATGTAGATCTATCATAGTCTTGCTTGCAGAGTCTTAAAGCTTCTGTGGTGGAGTCTAAATTCATGGGAGTACAAAATTCTTCATGTTCAAATTGTGGTGAATGGTACATGTGTGCATGGTCATTAGGGTTTACAAAATATTGATCGCAACCCTCAAAGGATTGATTATGGTCCCAATGACTACCATTCTCATAATTTATGGGCATTTCATACCTTGGATTTTCTCTACATTGCCAAAAATTATGCAAAATATGACAATTCTCAACAGGGTGGTCTAAACTACCACATGCGGGACATGCATAGATTTCAAGTTTCCTAAGAAAATTAGATGTGACAGATTCCTCATGTGATTGCATTTCTAAAGCTGTGATTCGAGCTTCTATTTGATCCATAAGTGATGATTGTGTGAGTGAGGCACTAGCAAAATGTTCATTTTCACGTTGCGATGAATGATGCATGTATGAATAGTCATTAGGGTTCATGTATTGCGGCTCGGGACTTTGAAAATGTCCATAATAATTCCTATGACTATTGACATCATGGTCCGTGGAAGGTTCATAACGTGGCACATGCCCATAAGCAAGTTCTCTAAGAGTTTTATTTCCATCCCCAGGAGCAGACCAAAATCCAGACATGATTGGCTCAAAAGCTAAGTAACTATGTTACAAAGCCCAAAATTTGGTTTTTAATGGGTTTGGATTTTTGGGAAAAATTTGGTTTTGGTGGGAGATATTTGAAAATTTGGTTTTGAAATGGGAGTAAAATAAAACTTTTGATTTAAGATGGGATAAAGAAAAAATTTGGTTTAAAATGGGAGCAAGTAAAATTTGGTTTTTGAATGGGAGAAAAGTAATTTTTTTTTTTTTTTTTTTTTTTTTTTTTTTTTTTTTTTTTTTTAGAAAAAGAAAATAAAATTTGGTTTTTGAATGGGAGCAAGCCCACTGTTGGTTTTGTGTTTGCTTTGGCTCCGCTTGGTTGAAAACTTTTGGTGGAACTGAGTCCAAAATCTCGGCCTAGAATTTGGGTACTCGGCCCACTAACGAGTTCAACTAGCGTGATCGGTTACAAGCTCAGCTGGGTTTAAAAACCCAGAATACAAAATACAAGTCCAAATTAAACAAGCTCACAAAAATTAAATACAAGCCCACAAATTAAACAAACAAGCCCACAAATAAATTATTACAAACCCAACAGAAAATAAGAGAAGCCCAAAAATTGGCTTTAATATTACAAGCCCACAATTAAAAATTGGAAGCCCATAATTCGGGTTCTCTTAAATGGGTTACCTTTTAAGCACAGCTCAGCTGCTCTGATATTGTTGCAAAAACCCAGTTGGGCTTTGGTTCTTTTCCTTGGTGGCGTCCCAGCAGAGGAAAAACAGGTTCAGAACATCAGGTCCAACAGCAGATGAAGTGAAGCAGATGCAGATGCAAATGCTATGCAGTGAAATGCAAAAATAGCTAATAAAACTACAAGAAAAACACAGCACCAGTCCCCGGCAGCGGCGCCAAAAACTTGGTGTGCCAATGGAAAACACACAGAAACTTGCAAGTATACAAGGTCAAGTTTATAGAATAGAAGGAAAGCAGGGGAAAGTCCACAGGGAGTGGGAGCATACAAGAAGTTTTCCTAAGCTAGAAAATGATGTAAAACAAGATACAAGATCACAATGTTATAGTGGCAGTGAAACAAAGAGGGCAAATGGCATGAACCAAGGCTGTGAGCCAAGGGCAGGGGAGACAGTGAAGTGCAAAAACAGTGAAGGAAATAAACTGATCAGGAAGCAATGTGAGAAGTTACTAAGGCAATTGAATCCACCCTTGTGACATATCCAAGCAATGCAATTCCAGGTTGAAATTAGGATCTTAAGCATACAAAAAGGGAATGGAAAGAAAATCAGCTTGCTCAACTGAAGTGCTCCTAGTATTGACTGTCTTTTGACAGTACAATCAATCACAAGCACTAGTGAGCACTGATTTCTCCCATTGCTCAATCAATTCAGTGCACTAAGGCTCTAACCTAGCATTCCACTACCTAACAGTGCACTAAAGCATCATCTGAGCCTCAGCAATGCAACTTAGCTCATGCTAATCTTGTAAACAATAATAAATATCATACAAGGTAATTCAAACAACACACATATGGTGAGCAAATACAAAAACATGATAAACATATGAACCAACAGTGTAAACATGAAACAAATGAGAAACTGGCTAGTCCAGTTCTCTACAAGAGTGAAGATGGCTAACCCAGCGTAAGTTTTTTTACATCACACCCACAGTATCTATTTATAGTTACAAGCACAATTCCCAAATTCCCCAAAAATTAGGGTTTTCCAAAATCACACAAATTCCCAAATTAAACAGTAATTGGGTTTAATTACCTACCCTATTTCACCCACTCTCTCTTCTCTATACTCTTCTCAACAATAATCAGGGTTTTTATGATTTTCCCCAAATTGACTGTGAACTAGGTTTTAGGATTTTTACCTCACCAACTGTGATGAGACAATTCCATCTTCGACCCATACTTCTTCTGCTTCCCTTGCGTAATTCCCATGCTTCAATTTCATCTCTAGGTCACCTACTTCATCAACCTCTCACGCTTAGGGTTTCAGGGAAGAAACGTGAGAGATTGAGGGAATAAGGGGCTAGATAGTTAGGGGGTGATGATGGGTTATGGTGTTTGGTTGATTTGAGAGGAGATGGTGGTGGTTGAGTTGGTGGTTGAGCGGGGCAGAGTAAGGTGGCGGACATGGCAGGAGCAGAGCTCGACTGCTCGAAGGAGGAAGATGAGAATTTGGGTAAGGTCTGTTTGGTTTGATGGGTATAGGGTTAGGTTGTTCGAGTGTGAGGCGGGCTCATCAGATTTCGATGTCTTGCGATGCTTAGCCGTGGGGTGTGGAGATGAAGATTGATCTAACGGATAAAAGTGAAGATGCTGGCAGCGACCGTTGGATGCAGATATACAACGAAACTAACGGCGCCAGATGGAGTTAGGTGTTGTAGTGTTAAGCGGAAGTATCTGGGTTTGATGCACAGGCCTAGAAGCGATCGTTGGATTCAACTACAATCTAATCTGAAGGCTTGGAATTTAGGCGCTGTGGTGTTTGGCAGAGACTTCAGATTTTGATGCTCTATGAATGAACGACCGTAGGATGATGAGTTGGATCCAATCTGACGGCTGAGAATGGAAGCGGTTTTGGTTATAGAAAATGGGTTTGGGTAAGGGTTTTGGGCCTTGGGTATGCCAAGCCCATATCTTCTTTAAGAACAATTCTTCCTTCTTGAGCCCATTCCTAGCTTTTTGGACGTGCGCTCCATTCTTTGCGGCTTCCTTGCGTAATTTCTTCCGGCTTTTCACCACTCTTCAGCTCTTTTCCGCTCCGCAAGTCATCCAGACTTTATTTATTACCTAAAAATGCAAAATTAAGTAAGAAAAATATTTATTCTTGAAAACAATGAAAATACAGAATATGGGATAAAATGTAGAATTAATGCACAAAAGATGAGTTAAATGCCAACAAAAAGGGATAAATATATACAATATTTGGCACTCATCAGATAGCAATACGTGTAAAACGTTGTCCCTGTCTCCATCGCCTAAACAAGCGTGGAACGCAGGATCCAAGGGAAACTATCACGTATTTGCTGAAAAGGAACATGCTCTTAGAATATCTAATCATGTAGTCGATAAAAATAAAAACCTATCATCATTCTATAGCGAGTCAAAAAGACTACTTATGATGTTCTTGACACTTGGGTGGAAGTATGCGTGAAACGTTGTCCATGTCTCCGTCGCCTAAACAAGCGTGGAACGCAGGATCCAAGGCAGCTATCGCATACTTGTTGAAAAGGAAAAATGCGCTTAGAGTATCTAATCATGTGGTCAAGTTAAATTGGTGCTTCTCTCAACTACTGCGCTATAAATAAGAATCCTTTGACGACATTCATATAAGTCTTGTGGGTAACATCTTTCACTTTAGTTAACATTTGCACACTTCATTTTTCTATTTCCATTTTCTTATCTATCCATGTGATTTCACTATGCGAGTGTTATGAAAAACGTTGCAACAAGTATGATGACTACCTTAGTAGAGTTTTTCAATCAGGTTGAATGGCACACACGATTAATTGCTTATGTGTGATGATTGCAATGTATGTGGGATGTTTGCAGCCAAAGAACATAAGCGAGCTAATTATTTGGTTTACTACTTTGTGTCTATCGTTATAAGTTCTTCCAAGGCGAGAAATTGGAGTAGGTTTTGTTGGTATACCTCTTGTAAGCCCTCACGAGACTATAACTCGTCCACTAGGGACACCTAGGGGTTTAAATGCCTGTTATTCATGCTAAGAGTAACCGATTAGTTTTATTTAGTTTTCTCTAGGACTAGCAAAAGCTAAGTGTGGGGCAATTTGATAAGTGCATAATTCATATGATTTTAGTGTCCATTCAATACTTGCTTTAACTATTATTCTTGCATATTTTCGTATTATTACTCTTGTTTTCTCTTATTTGCCTCTAAAAGGTGAATCATCCAAAAAGGAACTACAAAGTGCTGAAAACAGATAAGAAGATAAGTATTCCAAGTATCCACGTGCCCAAGTCCAAGAGAAGTGGAAGAAGTGCGACGAAAAGGAGCAAAACACTCAAAATCAAGAGAAGGGCCAAAGACTGATCTTAACTCATTCAAATTAAGTATTTCTTATCATCATATTGAACAGAATTGAAAGATAAAAACAATGAAAAAAGAATGAGGTCATTCCGAGTTCGTATGAAGAAGTTGTGGCCAAAATAGTTTTTTATCAAATACCAAAGACAGTAAAGTTCGCGGACAGGTTTCATACTTTAATTCCGAAAATTTCTGTTGGGATTTGAAGTTTGCGGATTGGGTTTGCGAACTTAGCAAGTGGAAAACGTATATTAATACCTTGGAAAGCCTAAGGGCACGTTTGGGCTCATTATTTCGTTATTTCAGGTCGTGTTCTTGAATCCAACTAAATACGTGAAGGCCAAGCAATGTAAACCTATAAAAAAGGTGTTAAGTTATGTAAAAGGATATGATATAATTAGGTCACAAAAATTTTAGGGTTTGGAGAGAAGAAACATCACACGGAGCGATTATCAATCGTAACGTTATCTCTTTACTTTTCTCATATGTATATCATGGATGTTATTACATCCATGAGTAGCTAAACACCTATTAATTGAGGATGAATTCTAAGTTGTAAAATTGATTTGATTTAATATATGAATCTATTTTGATTTCTTCATATGAATATCGTATGTTTCTACTATGATTAAATATTATGATTGATTGTTCTAGGTGGCCAACTAAATCAGTTTATTGATTAATCTAAAGATAGTAAAGGGTTAGGATATCCTTGTAATTATTGAATAACCCTACACAAGTAGAAAACGTGAAACCTCGCAGAGGGATTATTTGGAGCAATCACGTGTAGAAACAACACTAGAAAGTGGACCTTGCGCTAAGAGTCTAACTACTAGGATTAACCTAAGTCACAAAACATAAAGCATTCAACCAAGCTACACCTTGAGTGCGCTACTACTTGGTGGTTTGGACGAATAGAATCTGGTATTCGAGCGCTTCGGTACCCAGTGACCAAAGGACTTTAGAGAATATCACTGCTCTAGCTGATTTTCTACGGTTGGTGATAATCTATGATTAATGACGAATATATGAATATATTAACTCATTTGACGGTTTATATACAAAGAAGGATTCCTCGATCATATCTCTCTCTATTGATTACAATACAATTTTATTTTCTTTGATTATTTATTTTGTTCAAAATCTAAAACAAAAACCCCCCATTTGTGACAATTTGACAACTAAAACTTACTGCTCTTCGTGGGAACGATCCTTACTTCCATTATATTACCAGTTAATTGTATGAAAATAAGATTATTAATTTGTTGAGCCTACGACACCCATCGGTATGTATACATGGTTACCGTTACCTTCGCCCATGATTTATGTCGATGCTACGTTTCTTACAAGGAGATTTAGGGGATGCCTCGTGGCTGCAACTGGTATCAATGCTGAACAAGGTAATTTTTCAGACACTAGTTTTCATTTTTCTGATTATGCATCCCTTTTATATATGTGCATAATGTCTCATGCATTATTTAGTTGGATTCATAATGTCTTATGCATCTTTTTAGATTATGCATCCTTTTTATATATGTGCATAATGTCTCATGCATTATTTATTTTTGCTTCATAATGTCTTATGCATCTTTTTGCTTAGCTGCATAATGTCTTATGCATTTATGCTTTTCACTTTTTAGATTATGCATCCTTTTTATATATATGCATAATGTCTCATGCATTATTTATCTTGGCTTCATAATGTCTTATGCATATTTTTGCTTAGCTGCATAATCCTTCATGCATTTATGCTTTTCACTTTTTAGATTATGCATCCTTTTTATATATATGCATAATGTCTCATGCATTATTTATTTTGGCGTCATAATGTCTTATGCATCTTTTTGCTTAGTTGCATAGTACTTCATGCAATCTTTTTTAAGTTTGCTTTTTTATATTTTAAAATCCTGAAACATGTTTTTTTCTGCTCAGGTTTTTTTCCATTAGCCATGGCTCTAGTACCTGGTGAAGATAACAATAACTGGGAATGCTTCACGAGTAATATGAGTTATGTTGTTGATCATGATAAAAGGCCAATAACATTTTTATCTGATCGCGCGGAAGGATTAAAGAGAGCAATTCCAGTTATTTTTCCTGGAGCCTTCCACAGTTCTGATATTATCATCTTAAGCAGAACTTACCTATTAATGCTTCTGATGATAGGTATGGTGTTTTTCTTGATGCTTGTCAATCTGCTGCGTATGCTCTTAGTCCCGAAGGTTTCCAAACTGCCATCGCTACGATTAAGGGTCTCGATTTTTGTTAGGTTGCAGATTATATTGAAGATAGCCCTCCCGAGATATGGTCAAATGCATTTTTCTAGGGTTGTAGGTATGGAAGGAGATCTTCTGCTCTTGCTGAATCCTTTAATAATTGGATGGAGGTAGACAAGAAGCTCCCTGCAAATGGTCTTCTAGATCAGATAAGGAAGGATGTGATGAAGATGATGTCATAGAGGAGAAATACTGGTTTAAGATTCAAAACAATTCTCACGCCAAAGAACGAAGCTAAGATGAAGGCTCTAATTGATGAGGGTTTAACCTGGATGGTTATACAGTCTGATGTTCATGTTTATGAAGTGGAGGTTGGGGAGAGTTCTCATAGTGTTAACCTTGAGGCAAAGGCGTGTACCTTTCAGAGGTGGCGCGTCTATGGGTTTCCATGTGTGCATGCATTTGCTTCTATATCAATCTCTGGTTATAATCCATATGGTTTTGTAGAACTTTATTTCACTACTTCATACTTCAGTAATTTCTACAACCATGCTATTAATCCTATTCCGAACTACAACATGCCCGAAGTTTATGAAGGTAATGATATTGTCGATGTACCTAATGTTAGGAGGCCTCCAGGGAGACCACAAGCTAATAGATATGTGAGCAGTTACGAGAAGCCTCCCAGGAGAGCTATGCGGTGTGGTAATTGTAGTGAGATTGGTCATCACAGCAAGCAATCTTGTACAAAGCCTACCTGTTATAAGAAGCCGCCGAAACGGCTTAAGGGAAGTTAAGAAAGAGCATTTAGCTTGTGAGTTTCTTTAGACTGTTACACTTGTGTTTGAACCTAATACATTTTTCATTTACAATATTTTTTATTTTGTAAGACTCATTTTTACTTAGTAAGTATTGGTTTTTATGAACAAGAACTTTTTTTTTTACTGTGTGTTATGCCCCCCTTTTTTTTAGATGCAGAACATGACTTATACATTTTTGTTTTGCAAATGCATAATTTGTTATGCAATCTTTTCGAGGTGCATAATTTGTTATGCATGTTTTTCAAGATGTGCATAATTTGTTATGCATTCTTTTCTTGAAGTGCATGATATGTTATGCATTCTTTTTTCTTTTGTATTGCATAATCTGTTATGATTTTATTCTTTTATCAACCTGTTTTCCCTTCAATATTTTGTAAGATTTATAACATGTTATGTTTATAATCGGGGGTCGAGGGGGCAATGTCCCCTCGTTAACTAAGTTAGCAACAACTACATGCACTAAAACAAGCATTAATATATATAAACATAATGATATAAAAATATATAAGTCGAATGATTTAGGTTTTCTGATCTTCATAGTAATATAACAAGATATACCAACACATTACACCAACTACTTGCGAGTTAATATTGACATACTGAAGTCAAGCTTTACCAACTACTGAAGTTAAGCTTCACACATAACACCACTGAAGGTTTTCGCTTCTTATCAATATATACCAATCAATCCACAAGATCCTATATTGCATCCTAGAAGTCTTTATCGGCATTTATGGCCCAACTGTTACCAATATCTGTCAGCATTTTCAATGCCAAACTTAGTCTCTTCTTGTTGACTTTCGCTATTGCTTATTCGTTTATCAACTTCTCCCATTTCTGTTGTCCATTTAACTTCATCCTCATCTTCATATAGTAGCAGACAAATATGAGACAGTCGGGGTAAGAACCTTGTTGATGTACCTTGGATAAAAGAATATCCTTGTATACAAGTTTCTCTCTATCTGTATCCACGACATCTGCTGATAGTTTCAGGTTGTCAAATCTTTTGATCAAATAAGGCATACAAGAATTTGCCATCAGGAGGGGTTGATTCTTGCATTTAACTTTATAGCTCGGATGACTGTTGAAGAAGTTCCACTAACCCTCAGAGAAGCCATACTCTAAAATTATCCAATGTGAACCGATAAGAATTTATTTTGTGATATAGTTCATTATAATGAACATTTTCTCAACTTCCATAGGTAGATTTAAGATGAATCGTTCAACATACCTGGGAATCCCATCTAGGTCCTTGATTTTAACAAAATACTGCACAATAGATGTAGTAAACAATGCTGAATAAATTATTATGCAGAAGAAACAATGTGGGTATCACATGTTATGCAATAAAACAATGATGTAGCTGAAGTAAATGGGTTTAACAGTTCTTTAACTTACCCAGGCATCTGGCCTCATGAATACCGCCTAAGCATACCTATGTTGATACCTCACCAGATCTGTTAGAGCACTGCTCGGTCGAACTCGCAAGCATTGCTATCTCAATCTTGTTTGTCAATGCTAGTGATCAAAACTATAAGTCTCGATTTCTTGTCTACTTATAGAGATGTCTCGGAATAGGATAGTTTTGTGTAGTTGAGCTTTAGACTTCACGGTTCATCATTGAGGACGAAGAACTACTAAGGAGATCTTTTGAACTTCATCAACAAAAAAAATAAGTGGAGACTGAAACTCATCTATCGATCACTTGGAAAGTATATTTATATTTTATCTCCTATCTTTGAAACATAAGTCATATTATGATAGTTTTCGTTCATAAACATTTGAGACTTCGAGCTGAGTTTAACTTTCTTATCTATTTCTCGAAATATGTGTTGGTAAGTTTCGCTTCAACCAAGTTCATCTTATATTCTTGACGAAAGTCAAAAGATGATCATGTAAAAATTTCCGCGCAACATCTTACATGGTTGGTGTGATACAATCATTCGGTGTAGACTTGGAATGCTTTGTTATGATTATTTCAATAACTTAAAAATCGCTTTGATGCTAATAGTGTGTGAAAAAAGCTATTGTAATCCTCTAAGAAAGTCTCAATGATTGAAATAGAGTTTAGAACAAGTGGATATAATCATAGTTTGTGTACTTGCATGTGTGTAAATCCACGACCGGGAACCAAAGTATGCGTACCTGTACGCGCACATGTTGGTTTGAGAAATCCGGGAACCTAAGTATGCGTACCCGTATGCGTACGGGCGTAAGGTTCACATCCGAGAATTTCAGCTGGGTTTGGAGGTATGCATACCCGTTCGCATATTGGCGAAAACCAAACTTGGTCCGGCTACTTAAGTATGCGTACCCGTTTGCATACTTGAGTGGTTATTTTTCTAGAATCGACCTGTTCATGAACTAATACATTTATATAATAAGGAATGCAATCTTTGCAAACCATGGATATAATGTTCATGAACTGATTCAAGTGAATCAAACCGATTTTGCTTCAATTGTGTTCTTTTATACTCCTATGAGAATATAACAATTGAAAAACTCTACTAGTTCATTTGAATTCATTTGAACTAATTGTGATTAAGATGAACAAGGTTGATATGAGAATGTCTATATAGCTAACCTCAGTTAACTACTGATCCAACCTGGTATACATCTTTAGGTATGGTTACTCAAAAATAAATAAAAAGTGCATTTCATGTGTGTATGACAAGCTAAGCTCAATCTAATGGTTGAAAGATATTATCTTGAAATGACTCAGGTTTTCATCTAACAGTGAATATTGAATTCTTTGTTACTAAGCTGACATTGATTGCAAACCCTGATTTGAAAAATATATAAATGAGAACTCTAGCAACTGGGAAAATTAATCCCCACACCTCATGTGTGTTACTAGTTGCATAAGATAGAGTCGATTCTCCTTTAACCTTAGGTTTTTCACGAAACCCTGTAGGTTAACTACTTAAAGACTTCATTGGGACTATGAAGCCATGCCCAACTATTTTCTTTGTAGTTGCGTGTTCTAATCTTGATGATTCTATCATGTTGAGTTCTATCTTCTCTAAGATTTTCTCCAGAATTGTTCTCCGATAGGGAATATAAAAAGAAGTCACAAACATCTTCGTCTCATCGTTTGTGATTCCACAATATCTTGTTTCGTTTCCATACGATTAATATTATTGTGAGGTGATTGATAATACTAGGCTTTTCTTCGGGGATATAAGTCCGGCTTATCAATTGGTTCCTGTTCACCTTGATTTATCAAAAGACGGAACAAAAACTCTTGGGCATTTCTGTGGAGGAAAAATTTATTCCATTCTATAGACTTTTTCGTGTGAGACATATTTTTTTTTATCAATTCTTATACTTTAGGTCGTATCAACTTTTGGTTGTGGGTGAGATCATCTAAGGGAATCAAGTGCGTAGTATCCTGCTGGGATCAGAGACGGAAGGAGCGCAACTGTACCTTGAATCAGTGTGAGATTGATTAGGGTTCAACTACAGTCTAGTCCGAAGTTCAATGGTAGTAGGCTAGTGTCTGTAGCGGCTTAATATAGTGTGGTGATCAAATCTTGACTAGGTTTCGGGGTTTTTCTGCATTTGCGGTTTTCCTCATTAACAAAATTATGGTTTCCGTGTTATTTCTTTTCCGCATTATATTTTGTTATATAATTGAAATATCATAGGTTGTGCGTTGAATCGATCAATCGGGAAATCCAACCTTTGGTTGTCGATTGAAATTGATTGATCCTTGAACATTGGTCTTTGGTACCGTTCAAGTTATATCTTTTATATTCAATCGGGCTCGCGAATTCCTATTTGCTGATTACAGATTGAATTGAAGAGATAGAGATATTAACTCTTTGATATACTTCAATTATATTGAGTTTAACTGTCTAGTTGATTCTCTTGAAAGTATATTGTATTTTGTCTATTCAGATTGACGAACGAAATATTAGGTGTGGTTGTCAGACCCCCCGCTTTTTCAAGATCTTTATTGTAGAAGCGTATTTCTTGTTCTTCCATTATTGATTGTTCAACAGCAGCATTATTACATCTTCGTGAATCCGAATATCCCATAGGTACGGGTCTTCATCTGATTCTCCTTCTTTGACAAACCAAGCCGAATTGCTACAGAAGACACAATTAGATGTACACACAAACTGTAATAAACTGTTATGCATTGAAATATGAGAAGCATAATATGTTATCCATTGATTTTTTAAAAAGAATAACTTGCTATGCATTGATTGTTTGTAATGCATAACTTGTTATGCATTGATATGTTTAAAGCATAATGTGTTATGCATTGATTGTTTATAAAGCATAATTTGTTACACATTTAACTTTAAGAAGCATAACCTGTAATGCATTGATTTTTTTTAACAAGCATTAAAGTAGTTTGATGTACTCACAAGCTGTTGGCATGCTCAAAGTATCTCTGCAGTACTTCCATGGAGGTTGGTTCTAATGTATCTTTGTAATATTCAAAGCATTCCATTGTTTACAACGGTAATAATTTTGTGAACGACCATTTCACAGAAGTACAAGAATTTACTTCTTCAACTTTATTATCTGCAGGCTTGTCTATTTTCTTCGGATGATTCCCTAGGTAACAATATTTGAGGAGTACACCGGTTGTCCTTTCGTCACCTGTTGTCCTCTTCTTGATTCTTTTTTACCTTGCTTCCCATTTGCACCTGGTTCTCATCTTTATGTTCCTGCTTCCCATCCTCTTTTGCCTGGTGGGCTTTTCCCTTCACAACTGACTTTTTCTTCAATGGTGACCTCTTGGAAAATTATGTTCTTGGTACAAGTTCCCCTCCTAGTTCTTCTTCCTAGAGATTCATGTAGCCAAAATGTATTAGATATAAACAATTTATTTCGAAATTAAGTAAATAGTTGATTAAACATCAAAACAACAACATAGTAAATAGTTTATAGTTGATTAAAAATAATAAATAGTACATAGTTGATTTGACATAAAAAAAATCATATAAAGATGTTATGTTGCATTTTAAAAATACATAATTTTTTTATATTTTATGTACCATGATTTGTGTATTTATCTACATCCCTGCATCTTCATTCGAGTTTTTTCTCTTTTTCAGCATCTTGTCTGGATGGAGTTAAATGACTCTCTTCCAGGTACCTCAAGACATCACTGGTCATCTCAACGACCATCTACTTCTCCACATCAACGACCGTCTCAACAACTACTTGTTATGTATTTTCAACCACTGGCTCTTCTGGTTGTTGTGGTTCCTCATTTTTCTGTTGTTGTTACGGTTCTTCACCTTGCTGTTGTGGTATCTCAACAACAGGTTGTTGCGGATTTTCAGCTTGCTGTTGTGGTCCTCCAGCATCATCTTTAGTTGCAGCAGCAGGTTGTGAAAAATGCAGGTTAAATGTGGGCACTTCATCTTCTTCTTCTTTCTTCTGAGTTTCTGGAAGAATGTCATCATCACCATCGACCAAAAAATCTTTTTCCCGTGCTTCAATTCTTTCTTGTGTTGTTTCTATATTGGGTGTTGTCTCCAATTCCTCTTGAGTTCTGTTTCCTTGTCGTCGCTGGAGAGATTAACATCTTTTTCCATGTCCATGAACTTGAAAGGTGAATACTGGATTCCTTGACTAGCCGTTTGGTTTTGGCTATCAAGTCTGATAGCTTCTGACGCTGATTCTTGTTTAGGTGGTTCAATTGAAGATACCAGTTCAATAAAAGTCTCATTCCTTGGCAGGTTTTGGCTCAGTGGGACGCTTGGCTCAGCTGATGATACATCGACGCTAGGGCCACATGATGACTCCAACTGCATCTCTTTGTTGCTACAATCAACGAGAAATTCCTCCACGTAATCATAAAACTTTTCATTGAAGTCTCCTCCACTCTGTATATTCATTTCTTGAGTCTATTTCATGTCTTTCAGCTTTGCTTGAACGATCTGCAACCTTGCTTCAACACTATCGGGGGGATAGTTTTCTTGTTCAATGATCTTTATAGCATCCTAAAATGCTTCTTCATACTTGTCCCTGTTCTTTTCAAGATTCATTGAGACGAGATCAAGTATCTCTGTCCTTTTCCTTGGTTCTCTTGGTTCACAGAGTTCCAACTCCATTGCACTGTACTCATCTCTAAAGTTCTCATTAAACTGAAACATGATTAATGACACTCATCAAGGGAATGCATAACAAACATAAAAACATATCTTATATGCATAACATGTGATGCATCTAGTTTAAACAAAGCATAACTAGTCATGCATTTAATATTGGAACTGGATAATATGTTATGCATTGATTTATTAAGGTGCATAACTTATTATGCATTCATATTTTCAAAAATACAACCCTGCTTAACACCTTTTCATTCCTAAACAATGCATAACTGGTCATGCATTCATATTTTGAGCTGCATAAGATGTTATGCATTGATTTATTAAGGTGCATAACTTATTATGCACTCATCATTTTGGCTAACATAACTTATTATGCATTCATTTTTAAGGTTCATAAACAAGTACCTCTAAGCTTGTAATATGCTTCTTGATCATTTCTTTCTTCATTGCTTCCAAGTCCCACTTCTTAGATCTTCGTATAACAGTGGGACAAACCTTGATGATGTCAGATGATATTTCATCTATGTTAGAGTGCTCAACAAGCCAAAGCTGCAAAAAAAAATAACTAATAAGATATTATGTAGATCAATATATAATGCAAGTTTATTGACAGATATTAAGAAAGTAAAAAAAAACTAACTCACAAGAGAATATATAATGCAATCACTGCAATTCCTGATACGAAAATTGTTTGTTTTGACAGTCTTGATGCCGTCCATCAGGTGTTCATGTATTAGATCAGGAAAAGATACAGAGTCTATGGTTTCCAAATCCTAAACTAAACCAACATATGAGACGTCTAAGTTGTCTCCCATTGAACGAAAAAAGAACAAGACGACTAACATGTAAAGGCACACAAGGCAGACAACTTCCTCTACATGACCTTTCTTATCAAGTTTTTCAACACCAGGTTTTCAATATAATCTATCCACACCTTTGTAACCCGTGATTTGGGATCTGTACTGATAAAACCTGACTTTGTTTTGCATGGGAATTGCTTGACGATGGCGAGTGACTGAGTCAACACTATCTTCTTAGTTGAAGTCATAATATCAGTTCCTCTTTTTCCTTTAATTCTTGGCATCAGAAAAGTAACAGCAAACTCACTAGCCTTTGAATGTATAGACTTGTTTTCGGACACCTTGAATGAATGTTGGTTCAAATCATCATGGTCATATGATAGAAGTACTTCATCCATTAGCTGGTTGCTCTTACCATCCAAGTATGACATGTTCGTAGTATATAACAAGTTATATATATTCCCAAAAGGACACACATTCATCATGTTAGCCTGCGACGGAGTAAAACCACCTCTGTCTCTCTTATCTTATCAAACAAGGTACCTACCCTTAGAAAACCTTCTCCGTAAGTACCTCCTTGAACTGCAGATTTGGGTTTAGGTTTAACCGCATAAACAAAAGAACAAAAAAAATGCATTTTAGAACTATTATTTAGAACTGCATAACTACTCATGCCTCCTTTCCAGGCATCCGCATAAACTGTTATGCACATTGTTTACCCTGCATAACCTATAATGCACTACTTCTTAAAATGACATAAACACACAGTTGAGTGCATAACATAGTATGCATATTTTGTAAGAAGGCATAATATGTTATGCAATTTTTTTTTTTTAAGAAGGATGATAAGTTTTACAGGATGCCAGCATCTTAACAAGAAGGTAAATGATAAGAGAAGTTCATTAACTGATGCATAATAGGAATTCAACGCACCTTGTTTATAGAAAACACATTGTTGAGAAGACTCTTCTTCTTCTTCTTCTTCTTCTTCACATTCGAGTCTTTCACTTTGCTTGTTCTTCTTCATCCTTTTCAGGTCTTCTGATTGTTTGGGTTCATATCTTTTTCTTTTCTTCTGATGATTAATAGTTTGCCTCACTGAAACAGACCAAATAAATATTGAAACAAATCAATTACGCCAAAGAAAAAAGATATCACACAAAAGATAGCACAAGCACATCTTACCATCTTCGTCATCATATACTTCTTTCTCATTATCTGTATTATCATCCTCATTATCCGTATCATCACCCAAAACTTCCTTTGGTGCAGCTTTATTTTTTCCCTTAGTAGCTTTGCAGGCCTAGGTGAACTAGGCGATACCTGAGCTGACACCTGATCTTTTAATCTCTACGACTTCCTTGATGGGGTTGCTTCAGGATCTTTACAACACAAAAATAAATAAGCTATTCATATTAGGTTATGAAGTAACTTTGGTAAGCATAACCTGTCATGCACCTGCATAACCTGTCATGCACCTGCATAACAGGTTATGCACATTTAATTTATTATGCATAACATGTTATTCATATTTTTTTGCTGCATGACATGTGCTTTTTTCTACAGAATTTTTTATGCAGATGAATCACAGACACACGAATGAACGTAAATGCATACCCGAGACTTTCTTTTTCTTCTTCGCAGCGTCGTGCTTTTCCTTGGTTCTTGTCTCCTTTTGTTGCTGGTCTCCATCAGTTTCCCCTTTTTCCTCTTCTAGGTTATCATCATTAGCAGGTAAAAATGATGTTAAAACTTAAATAGATTGAAATGAAAAAGTAACACTAAAAATGGGTATTATGCAATGTTTTTTTGTAAGCATAATCTGTCATGCATCTGCAAAACAAGTTATGCACATTTATTTGATGCTGCATACCCTGTCATGCATCTGCATAACAAGTTATGCAGATTTATTTTATACAGAATCACACATGAACTAGTTATGCATACCAGAGACTTTCTTTCTCTTCTTCACAACATCCTGCTTTGCCTTTATTTGTATCTCCTTCAGTGGTTCGTCACTATCAGTTTCTTCTTTTTCATCTTCAACATCAACAGGTAAACATTATGTTAAAATCGAAGAAGAAAGTGATAAAGCAAAAAAAATTATGGGTATACACCTTTCGGATGAAGCTCTCACCAGAAACAGTTTTCTTCTTAGATTTGCTCTTTTTTTCCGGAACACCGGCTTCTGGTTCATCATCGACAGTTACTACAACAAAATTTAAAATTAAAAAAAAAAACTGGAAAAAATAAAATCAAACACTAACAGATGAAGCTTATGATAAATCTCACCGGGTTTTTTTTCTTCTGTTTCTTCGACTTGATTTTTCCTTCGTTTTCCCTTCTTCCTCTTAACCATCGATAACAAAAGTTAAACTAGAAAAAAACTAATCAAATGTACTGAATTCATGCAAGAATAAGATCGATTAAACTAGTTTTAGTACCCGATTTCTTCTCTTTTGATTTCTGAAGACATGTTTTTGTTTGTGTTTCATCCATTTTTGTTGAACTGAGTTCTACAGTTAAACTGTAAGTAGTTTCTAGGGTTTTTTTAGAGTTTGAAATTGATTTCTAGGGATTAATCAACTTCAATCATCGATTTAAATGATTGATTTCTTTGAATGATGGAGACAGATCCGTTACGGAGTTAATGGAGGAATAGGGATAAAAACTGGTGGAGAACTTCCCAAAAACGATGAAAGGTAATAGAGTAACTCTGCACGTTTTAAATAATTTTAAATAAATTTGTGTGCGACTGTAAGAAAAAAAAACTAAATAATTTTAAATAATTTTAAATAATTTTAAAAACTAATTGTGGGTCTGACGGTAAGAAAAAAAAATTCTGGGCCTATGCCTAATTTTTTGTTTTTTATTTTTATTCCTTCTAAGTCTAGGATCTTAAGGCTCTTAACCTTGAGTCTATAGCCTTAAAAAAGTTAATATCTCCATCTTGATTTGATTTACTCGAGCTAATAAAAATCAGCGAGTCTTTATCAAATACAAGGAATAACTTGGATGGTAGCAAAGACCAATATCCAAGGATCAATCAATTTAAACCAACAACCAAAGGTCGGATATTCTAATTGATGATCTACAACGCACAACCTGTATTATTTCAATTATAAAGATAAACAATATAATGCTGAAATAGAAATAACACAGACACCAGAATTTTGTTAACGAGGAAACCGCAAATGCAGAAAAACCACAGGACCTAGTCCAGATTGAACACACACTGTATTAAGCCGCTAAAGAGACTAGCATACTCCAAGCTAACTTCGGACTGGACTGTAGTTGAACCCCAACCAATCTCACACTGATCCAAGGTATAGTTGCGCTCCTTACGTCTCTGATCCCAGCAGTATACTATGTACTTGATTCCCTTAGCTGATCTCACCCACAACTAAGAGTTTCTACGACCCAAAGTCGAAAACTTGAAACCAATCTGTCTGACACAGATAAGTCTATTGAAAGGATCAATCTGTCTCCCAGATAAACCCTAAAGGATTTTGTTCCGTCTTTTGATAAATCAAGGTGAGCAGGAACCAATGAGACGAAGATGTTTGTGATTACTTTTTATATCTTGCGTATTAGAGATATAAATCTCAAGGAAATAAATCTAATTGTACTCGTACGATAGAAGATGCAAGATCAAATCACATAACTACGATAAAAGTAGCATCGGTCTGGCTTCACAATCCCAATGAAGTCTTTAAGTCGTTAACCTGGTTTTTAAGAAGAAACGAAAGGATAAAGGAGAATCGACTCTAGCAAACAAACTAGTATCATACGTAAGGTGTGGGGATTAGTTTTGCACAGATGCTAGAGTTACCCTTATATAGTCTTTCAAATCAGGGTTTGCAATCAATGTTAGCTTAGTAACAAAGCATTCAATATTCACTATTAGATGAAAACCTGATTAAATTCAATCCAATATATTTCAACCGTTATATCGAAAACTTAGCTTGTTACACACAAATGAAATGCACATTTCTAGGTTTGTGTAACCGTACCCAAACGCATGCATTTGTTGGTTCAACAATAGTCAACCAAATGGTTAGCTATATGATCACTTCCATATCAACCATATTCTTCTTCACCATAACTAGTTCAAATGAATCATACAAACTAGTTAGAGAGTTGTTCAATTGCAAGGAAATCTTATATAACTACACAATACACAATTGAAGAAAAGATGATTTGATTCATTTGAATCGGTTCATGAACTTTATAGCCACGGTTTGCAAACTCCATTCCTTAGTATTTATAAGTATAAGTTCAAAAAAATCATCTTTAGATATAACCTCACTCAAGTTCGCAGACTGGGTTCGCGGACTTAAGTTCATGGAAGGAGTTCACAAACTCCAGCAGAAATTCTTGGGTCGAGAACTTCCGCCAGTTCGCAGACTGGGTTAGCGGACTGAGTTCACGGACTTGGCTCACGCCACATTCCGTTTCTCTTGATCAACAAAGTTCGCAAACTTTGGTTCAAGGAATAAGGACTTGTATATATGTGTGTTTCCACAACAATGCTTATGTCCACCATTCGTTATATAATCTAAACTCTCATTTCAATCATTGAAACATTCTTAGAGGACGTTATACAGTTGTTACACCATTTCTCGTCAAAGGAATTTTCAAAGTGATTGAAACATAACATGATTTTCTTCACTAGGTAAAGATAAACTTGGTTGAAGCGAAAGCTTACCAACACATATTTCAATATATAAATAGGCGAGAGATACTCGGCTCGAAATACCAAATGTGTATAATTAAAGTATATATTGCAAAACGAATTTTGTCTCAAAGTAGGCGATAAAGTAGATAGACTTTTGAGTGATAGATAAGTTCAAATCTCCAAATACCTTTTTGTTGATGAAGTTCCACCGGTTCCTTGAGTAGTTCTTCGTCTTGTATGATGAATCACCATGAAGTTCTTGAGATCAACTACACTTTCTATCCTAGTCCGAGATTTAGCTATAGTAGACCAGAAATCAAGACTTATAGTTTTGATCACTAACATTGACAAACATGCTTGAGATAGCAACGCATACGAGTTCGACCGAGCAATGCTCTAAAAATCTCCCCCTTTGTCAATTTTAATGACAAAACTACCAATACATACGGAATACAAAAATGATAAAGAAACTTTAGTAGCTCCTATTCCACATGCCTAATCTTCAACATTACTCGAAATCTTCGTCACTTCCAAGTACTCTAATGATCCCAAAGGTTGTAAGTTTAGCATCACTGTTGTTGAAGATCCGTAGCTATAACAATGAGAAAACATAGTTCTGGATCATTGTTATATATCTCATTATTATATAGTGTCATAGTATTATTATATAGTACCAAAGTTCAATTGTATCACAACTTTGACAATAATACTATGGTGATATGTATCTCTCCCCCTTAGTCAATACTTCATCTCACATGGAAACCACTCCCCCTTACATAATAATCCGAAAACCATATGTATATGTAGTGTGAACTACATATTAATTCTCCCCTTTTTTGTCAATAAAATTGGCAAAGGTACAAGAACGGGATCCTAATGAAATTTTCGAAAGAGACATTTCATGACTAAAAGAAAAAAAATACATAGCAACTAATTTAGATGCAATCATAAAGCCGAAGCTAAATGCATTCATCAAGGAGTTTAAAGATACAAGATAACACCTCTAATATTCCACAGCCGCACTCTCCTCAAGATTTGGCAATTAAGCACAAGTTCAAAAGAACTCTCCCCCATTTGATGTTATTCCCGAAAGAACAACACGAGAGACCTTAATTTCAAAAGAAAAGAAGGATGTTGTTGGACACCAAAAACCATAAGAATGATTTTCTATATCCAAAAACTCAATCAAATTATGGAGTAATGCAGTATACACATAAAATATGGATTAGGGAAGATCAATACTGTGGAATATACAAGGATTCATTCTATCTTACATCACTATTTGCATAACGACAATTAATAGACATAATCCTTGTTCACAAAAGATTTTAACCTATCTTCCATCAAAAATTGACATAATACGTTTAACTTTTGTATTTGTTAAAAGTCCATTCACTCTTTTATCAATACGTGAATATCGACAACGAACGACTTTACTTTTGACAAAGTATGGGACAAACAAAGTTCACGGACGTAAACACACATATCCCATAACATATTGCAATATATAAAATCATAAAGATTAATACTGCAAAAATCATCTCCAAAAAAAATCTTAGAATTTAAAAAAATAAACCTAAAAACATGAATATGAAAATAATGGTCATACCTATGTGAAATCACAATAATGGCTATTCCAAACTCTAGTTATTCTTCCAACTAAACAAACCAAAAAAGAACATTACTAGGTAAATAAACCTCTATGAAGCATTTCACTTACTTTGAAAATTCTTCTCATATTCCCTATATTCATCAAGCTCATCTTCGATTAGATCAATCCTAGATTCAAGGTTATCCATCTTTTCTTCAAGTCTCTTGGAAGAAGCTTCAAGTTCACTTTTCAGGGCACGTACTTATTCCAAGACAAGATTCATGGTTAATGAGAGCTTATCAAATTGAGAAGTAGAAGAATTCTCATCAGAAGAGGAGATACGCTTGTCATAACACATGTCATTGTCAGAAGAATCAAAACGAATCTTTTTAGAGGGAAACAGAACAGTCCACACATCACTTTCTTTGCTTGAGAGACTAGAGGAGGACATGATAGAGAAGGTAAATGAAATGATCATGCATAAGAGGAGGAACTTCATTTTAAAGGAAAAAATGGAGAATTTCCAAAAAAGACCTTTTCCCAAACCCTAACAGGATTTGGTAATCCTCAGAAAAAGTCTTTAAAGAACCAGACCCGTTCATGATCATAAACGATACTGGGTAAGAATAAACAAAGACAGAGCACTCCTAGAGATTTAACAGAGAAATTCCAACACAACCCTCTTGAAAAATTATGATTCTTGTCTAAGAGGGATAGACAATATAATCATTAACAAAAAGATTACAGAACATAATTATCTAAGAGGGATATTTTTCGCGAGGGGAGGAATTATTCGTCAATTCTAGTTTTTGCTTATTCTTTAGGAAGAAGAGTTATGCACATCATTATTTTCCATTTTAATCATATTTTTGAATAACTTGTTTGTTGATTTTCGCAAATCCTGCACCGTTCTAGAAAACTCTTTTTGAGAAACAGGTTTCATAGAAGATTTCTTTTTCTTCTTCTGCATACAACGTTTAGCAGAGCAGGACTGTTTTTGAATATTAGTGCTAAGATGATCCTGATATTCACACAAGGGAACCGAGTGATTTGGTAGCATCTTGTGTTTTTCTATATCACTCTTGTCGTCAAGATGACTAGAGAGTAATACATAGTCAGGTGAAATTTGCTGACATAACTTATGAGACTTAGTCGGAGTAATTCGACATGTCGTATAAGAGTCATAATTGTGATTTTCAACAAAAAAATTTAGATAACAATCATAAATTTCATCCTCAGGACAATAATCAAGAGTATTCATCCATGATTTAGTTATCTTACTCACCTATGCATCTGGACCATTTGAAGTAATATGAACACTTCTACAGCACTCGAGACCAGTTTCACTAGTACAACTTTTCTGAACTTTCTTATCTTTTTTATTGATTGATTGAGCTCCTTTTTGAGACTTTCTTTTACTTCGTCTAAGTATTTTCTTAAGCTGTTATATAAGCAGAGACAACGTAGAAATAAAGCAATTCTCATTTTTCTTATCAATCAATTCAGGACGATTAGATTTTTTATCAGGAGTAGTAGTATGATTACTAGACAGATGATGTTTATCTCTTGGTTTAAGTTCGCGATCAAAAATTTTAAGCTTTCCGACAAGTGTATTTCGCGAAAGAGTATCAAGGTTATTTCCCCCAACAATGGCATGATTTTTAGACTCGTATCTGGATGGCAGCGATCTGAAGATTCTCATCACAATCTCCCTTTCAGAAATAGCCTTACCCAGGATGCATTAACAATTTCAGACATTTTGTGATAAAACTCATCAAATGAGTCTTCTTCTGCCATATGAAGGTCTTCCCATTCGGAGTTAAGGTTTAAAGCCTAGCTTCCTTCTCACTGGTGTTACCTTCAAATATGGTTTCTAAAGTATCCCAAACATCTTTAGACGTAGTTCATGAAGCCACATGATGTCGAAGATCTTGGGTAATGGCATGCATGATTGCATTCAAACTACCAGAGTTTTTCTTTGCAGCAAGTAACTCAGCAGCGTTATATGTACCGATGTTTTTAGGCACGGTTGCATTTTCAACCGTAACAACGGGAGCGTCATAGCCATTCACAAGATAAACTCATGATTGGAAATCACGCGATTGAAGAAAAGTACACATAGCAATTTTCCACCATAGGTAGTTTGAGCCATCGAAGATTGGTGGTACGTTTATGGAGATAGAACCTCTGTCCATAGAGTCAGATCGCTACAAACACAGACTTGTAAGGTCTTAAACGTGTTTGCCTGCTTTGATACCAATTGAAAAAGTGGGGGTCTAACAACACCACCCAATATTTCGTTTAGCAATCTGTATGGACTAACTCCGATATACTTTATAGAGAATCAACTAGACAGTCATACTCAATCTAGATAAAAGCAGTGTAGTCGATATCGGCTATCTCGGCCGAGATGTCGCGTTTCGTCCCAAGAGCGAGACGATCTCGTAGTATCATGAGACGATATTTTCAAAGGGAATCTCGGTAGGTACTGGTATTATGGGCCAGAGCTGGTTATCTCGGCCGGATATATTCTTTTTTTCATCAGATTGATAAAATTAACACTCACACACAAAAATCAAAGAGAACCATTATGTTGATTTCACGTAGAAGGATTAAATGATCCATTTTTATTGATTCAATTTACACATAACACAAAAAAATAAAAATATCAAATCAACCGGTACTGATAAACAAGCTAAGAAAATCAATCACCCTAAAAAGGGATTTGTAAAAAAATAATTATTGTTAAGGAGCTATTAGACGGGAAAAATATAACTTATTGTTGTCGTTGACGAACTCCTTGCGTCGTTGCTTAACGGCTGTTGTTATTTATCCTCTATTGATGCTGTGTTATTTGAAAATTGGGGATTAAGTTAGGGCTTCCAAACTAACTACAAAAACAGAGTAAAAAGAGATGAAGAAGACATTGTAAAGTAGATTTTTCTAAACCCTAACCATGGTCTGATTTGAAGTGGAAGATTTGAAAGAGGGAGGCAGAGACGGCGAGTGAAAAGTCGAAACCATGAATACTCTTTTTTTACTTTAACGCATGAGTTGTAGTTGCAGTACACTTAGGTTTTGGATTGCCGAGTATTTTTGTTTATTATTAATACTAATATAGTTACATATATACGTGTCAAATATTTACCCATCTATGTGTCGACAACTTTATTCCATGCATTTTACAAATTCATCCGAGATAGCCAGAAGTCACATTGTCAAGTCCCTTGTTGGTGTACATGGTATTTTATTTTTTTCTGTTATGTACTAAAAATGTTTGTTGTACCGATATTATACCCGATATTTGAGATCGAAATCTCCCCGATAAAAACTGTACCAGTGTACCGGTCCCAAACCGAGACAAACCGATATCCGATATCAACTACATTGGATAAAAGTATCTCAAAGAGTTAATCTCTCTCTCTTGATTTGATTTACTCGAGCTAATAACAATCAGCGAGTCTTTATCAAATACAAGGAATCACTTGGATGGTACCAAAGACCAATATCCAAGGATCAATCAATTTAAATCAACAACCAAAGGTCGGATATTCTAATTGATGATCTACAACGCACAACCTGTATTATTTCAATTATAAAGATAAACAATATAATGCGGAAATAGAAATAACATAGACACCAGAATTTTGTTAACGAGGAAACCGAAAATGCAGAAAAACCTCGGGACCTAGTCCAGATTGAACACACAATGTATTAAGCCGCTACAGACACTAGCCTACTCCAAGCTAACTTCGGACTGGATTGTATTTGAACCCCAACCAATCTCTCACTGATCCAAGTTACAGTTGCGCTCCCTACGTCTCTGATCCCAGCAGGATACTACGTACTTGATTCCCTTAGCTGATCTCACCCACAACTAAGAGTTGCTACGACCCAAAGTCGAAGACTTGAAATAAACCAATCTGTCTCACACAGACAAGTTTATGGAAGGATCAATATGTCTCCTACAGATAAACCCTAAAGGTTTTTGTTCCGTCTTTTGATAAATCAAGGTGAACATGAAAAAATTGATAATCCGGTCTTATATTCCCGAAGAACAGCCTAGAGTTATCAATCACCTCACAACAATATTAATCGTATGATAGCGAAACAAGATGGTTCGGAATCACAAACAATGAGACGAATATGTTTGTGATTACTTTTTATATATTGCCTATCGGAGATATCAATCTCAAGCCAATCAATCTTATTGTACTCGCACGATGGAAGATGCAAGATCAGATCACACAACTACGATAAAAGTAGCATCGGTCTGGCTTCACAATCCCAATGAAGTCTTTAAGTCGTTAACCTGGTTTTTAAGAAGAAACCAAAGGTTAAAGGAGAATCGACTCTAGCAAAAAAACTAGTATCACAGTAAGGTGTGGGGCTTAGTTTTGCACAGATGCTAGAGTTCCCCTTATATAGTCTTTCAAATCAGGGTTTGCAATCAATGTTATCTTAGTAACAAAGCATTCAATATTCACTGTTAGATGAAAACCTGATTAGATTCAAGATAATATCTTTCAACCATTAGATCGAAAACTTAGCTTGTTACACATAAATGAAATGCACGTTTCTAGGTTTGTGTAACCGTACCCAAATGTATGCATTTGTTGGTTCAACAATAGTCAACCAAATGGTTAGCCATATGATCGCTTCCATATCAACCATATTCTTCTTCACCATAACTAGTTCAAATTACTCATATGAACTAGTTACAGAGTTGTTCAATTGCAAGGAAATCTTATGTAACTACAAAAGACACAATTGAAGCAAAGATGATCTGATTCACTTGAATCGGTTCATGAAATTTATAGCCACGGTTTGCAAACTGCATTCCTTAGTATTTATAAGTATAAGTTCAAAACAATCATCTTTAGATATAACATCACTCAAGTTCGCGGACTTAAGTTCACGGAAGGAGTTCACAAACTCCAGCACAAATTCTCGGGTCGAGAACTTCCGCCAGTTCGCGGACTTGGATCACGCCACATTCCATTTCTCTTGATCAACAAAGTTCGGAAACTTTGGTTCAAGGAATAAGGACTTGTTCATATGTGTGTTTTCACAACAATGCTTATGTCCATCATTGGTTATGTAATCTAAACTCTCATTTCAATCGTTGAAACATTCTTAGAGGACGTTATATAGTTGTTACACCATTTCTCGTCAAAGCAATTTTCAAAGTGATTGAAACATAACATGACTTCCGTCACTAGGTAAAGATAAACTTGGTTGAAGCGAAAGCTTACCAACACATATTTCGAGATATAGATAGGCGAGATATACTCGGCTCAAAATACCAAATGTGTATAATCAAAGTCTATATATTTTGTCTCAAAGTAGGAGATAGAGTAGATATACTTTTGAGTGATAGATAAGTTCAAGTCTCCATATACCTTTTTGTTGATGAAGTTCCACCGGTTCCTTGAGTAGTTCTTCGTCTTGTATGATGAATCACCATGGAGTTCTTGAGCTCAACTACATTTTCTATCCTAGTCCGAGACTTAGCTATAGTAGACCAGAAATCAAGACTTGTAGTTTTGATCACTAACATTGACAAACATGCTTGAGATAGCAACGCATGCGAGTTCGACCGCGCAATGTTCTAACATGTACCTCTTGAGTTTATAGCCTGGTTAATAAGTTCGCGAATTATACTTGCGAATCCATTCGTATCAACAGAATCCGTACGTATCATCCGTATAACTGGAATCCAGATTTAGATTCGCAAGCTTAAAACGAATTATACGCGTATTTACGAATTGCGGAATCATATGACCCATATAATACTTTGCCACATCATTACTAAATTACCATTCTTTATAAATATTTTATGACTTTTAAAATTTTACATACACCAATCTGATTCCAACACCACCAATGTACATGTTATTTGGTGATTGTAATGCACATATCATATGCATAATATATATAGTTCATGTCAATTATTAAATTATAGCATCGTAGGAGAGATTACACTGAAAATGATTTTTTTTAAAAGGTTAAGATATGCCGAATTTTATATGTCGAATTCATTTCTTTAAAACGAATTATACACGTACACATATTTTTCCGTATTACTGCCAAATCACGAACCGTTAACCGAATTCGACCTTTACAAATCTGTATAATACTCGTACGTGCCGTTTTGAACGTTTCCCGTACCCGAATTACTAACTAGGGTCTATAGTTTTATTACAAGATTTATATTTTTCCTTCCGTCACGAGTGACTTGGAGTAACTTGTCGATATTGTGAAGGGGAAAGAAAACGTGGCAAGACTAACATCACCAAGAAAACTGTTTTACAAGAAATTCATTTTTCAAATAAAAGCAAACCAATCAAAGACTAACCAATAAGAAATTCATTTTTCAAGTAATTATTTGAGGCAGATCGTCAAGCCGGTGGTGAGTTCAGTTTGCGTCTTATATGTACCCCAAGAGAACTGATCTTGGTTGCCGAAGATACCGAGGATAAAGATCAACTATCAAATTATGGAGATTACTAAAGCTGGAGAACAGCAGCCTACCTATGATCGTCTCAAAGAACTGAAGGCCTTTGAAGAATCAAAAGCTGGTGTGAAAGGAGTAGTTGATGTTGGAATTGTAAAGATCCCTCTAATGTTCGTTCGACCACTGGATGAGCTCACTGAAGAGTTGGATGACATTGAACGTGAAAACAGCAATTTTGAGATTCCTGTGATCGACATGAAAAGCGTGGATCCAGATGACCATCGCCGACGCAAGGAAATTATCGATGAAGTTCGACGTGCAGCGGGGACTTGGGGTTTCTTCCGATTGGTGAATCATGGAATTCCTTTAACTGCAATGAATGAGATTATTTAAAGTATCAAAAGATTTCATGAGCAAGACACAGAGATTAAGAAACAATTTTACTCAAATGATCCCAAAGCAGGATGCATTTTTAATTCTAATTTCGATCTCTATGTATCAAAAATATGCTAATTGGAGAGACACTCTAAGATGTAATCTATTATCTCCCGATCCTCTTGATCCTCAAGAATTGCCAGACACTTGCAGGTAATAAATAATATACACTCTATGAACAGTTTACTTCTAGTACTACAAAGAATCTTATCCTGTCATCAAATCCAAACTTGTTCTTTACTGCTATTTTTGTTATTGGCCCATTTAAATTTCAGAGATGTAATAGTTGAGTATTGGAAGCATATTATGAAGTTGGCAAATACAGTTGCTGGGTTGTTATCGGAGGCTCTAGGATTAGAACAAAACCACCTTAAAAGGATTGTTACTGATTTCATGATACTTAGTGGTCATTACTACCCAGCATGCCCTGAACCTGAACTAACCTTAGGGACAAGTAAGCATTCAGACCCGAGTTTCTTTACCCTTCTTCTACAAGATCATATTGGCGGGCTACAAATTCTTCATCAGAATCAGTGGGTCGTTATAAAACCCATCCCTGCAACTCTAGTAGTAAACATCGGAGATCTTCTTCAGGTAAATAAATGTTTCTCACCCAGAAATTAGAATTAATACGAGTTTATCTATGTTCTGCAACGCTCATTATCTGCTGCATATTTGCCTTTCCATTTCAAACAGCTTATCAACAATGACAAGTTCAAAAGCGCTGAACACAGGGTACTAGCCAATCGCAATGGACCAAGAGTATCACTGGCATGTTTTCTGAATACAAAATCCAGTGACAACACAAAGATTTATGATCCTTTGAAAGAGATACTATCAGAGGAGAATCCCCCTATTTACAAATATATTACGATGAAAGAATACACTGAGCATTACGTTAAGAAAGGACTTGACGGCGTTTCCGCCCTTAATCACTTTAAGTTGTAAGGTGATTAGTTGATACAGCCTATGGGTGTCTATGGTCTTCTTTCTTGGGGTTTGTTTGTAAGTGTTTATGCTTGTTCAAGTGAACGTTTTTAGTTTCGCGTTATAATGTAATATTTTTCCTTTCCCTGTGATGCAATATACTACAAAAATAAAACAGCAAAACCACCGATACAGTAATCTACAAATTTTGTAATTGCAGCTAACCTTCAAATCCAACAAGCATATAAATCACGTCAAAGATGATGAGTCAACATTTGAAATGGACCTAGATGAAATCAGATATCACAAGTCAGAAACTGAATCGCTCTCAATAAGTTTTAGAGCCTCAACTGGACTCTTAAGGAACCATACATATTACAAGTTTCTGTTTACTTTCCAATCTAGGAACATTAAACATTGACATTGTTTGACGTAAAGAAGTTTCTGCTGGTTATGATTGCAATAGAGAGCTGAAGGCCTTCATTAGAAGTATGAAGTGTACGGGCCAACATGTCAACAACCTCGGCCAGCTGAGTGGCAGTTTTCTTCTCCTTTTAGGCCTACCTTGAAGTTTCCACATCTTCATTAAATTTGTATACTATACACCATGGAGCACTCTTGGTTATCATTGTTTCTGGGAAAATTTCAATGGAAGTTTCTTTAACCTCTTATAGCCGCGTGTGCTGTTTTTTTTCGTGAAAAATTACTTCGTCTCAGAAATCTAAAGTAGCTGTTTCAAGATCACACACAAAAACTTCTTTCCGGTTGAACAATAACTTTTAGCACCATCTATCTGCTTAAGTAATCCTCCTATAAACCCATTGACCTTTTTCAACCAGTCCCCCATGAGTGCAAGCGGAGAGAACAGCAATGAAGATGACATCATGTGGTTGTATTCTTTCCAGACATATCTCGTCGAAGAGAGCTAAAGCTTCTTTACACTGCCCATTAAAGGCTAAGCCTGCAACCACTGATGTCCATGTGATAATGCACTTCTTTCTCAGTTGATTGAACATTAAACTTGCACTTTCAAGATCACCACATTTTGCAAACATGTCTTTCAGCAATTTCTTCAAACACCTTCAATGCACTTCCCACATTCTCACCACACTTAAAGTAGAAATCCAAAACAGTATTCTGAACAAAAACATGACCCCCAAATCCAAATTTCACAACATGGGTATGTAAATCTCTCCCAGTATCAAAATCATCGTAAGACTGACACCAGTTAAAAAGAAATGTACATGTATGTGAAACCCTCGTAGAACTATAAATATAAAATATTAAAATGACTCTTTTATGGGTTTGTATTAGAATATATAGCAAGTATAAACAAGTACCGAGGTGCAGAAAAGGACCGAGACAACCGTATGATGAAGTGAAGATTAAATCAAGTAACCGGACCGAGACAACCGTATGATGAAGTGAAGATTAAATCAAGTAACCGTGTAGTCAGACACGTGAAGTGAAGGTTAAGTCAAGTGACCGGGATATACATGGCACGTGAAGTGAAGACCATACAATATACAAACTGAAGTCAAAGTCAAGATGAAGTGATCAAGACTCAAGTTACCAGAAGATCGACGGGGATTAAACAACCAAAAGATCGACGTAGATCAGTTAAGTTTCCAAGAATAAAAAGACCTTGTGTAATTTAGGTAGTTTTCTAGATAAGTCAAATATCTAGCTAATTTCCTACTATTCATATTTTAGTTAATTAGGATATATATTCTAGATAATAATATAATGTCCTATATTAATTATTCATACTCTATAAATAGAGTATCTCAATGTAATTGTAAAATCATCTCAGAATGTGCTGATGATCAATATTATTATTCACTCTACGGGGTTGCTTGTGGACGTAGGTCGAGTTGACCGAACCACGTTAAACATCGTCTCCATTACTATTCCGCTATGTAGATCATTTTATTTCTTCTTGATTATTTATTTTTTCATTGATTTGATTTTATTCTTTGTCTAATATCAATGATATCCATCTTGAATTTGATCTACATATCAAAATTTAAGATGGTATCTGAGCAGCGATGCTCTCGATCCAATCGCTTCCGCAATTTATTTTAATGTTCAATAATAATTTCATTTTAAATTGAATATCAAAATGTTTGATCGAATATATCTAACAAAGTTTTTGTCTGACTTTGTTTTTTTTTTTTATCGTCCAAGTAAAATTTTCTATTTCTGATTTGTTTGAGTATGATTATTATCAACTTAATGAGAACCTCATTAACGTCATCACATGTGTTCTTGGAAGATTATTTTCTTTAATATCAAAGATCACTGCTACCGTTTATTATCTCACGTGATAATGTAAATTGATTTCAGTTCCAAGAATAGTTTCCGGTTAAACTATACTTCATTATATTTAATATATTCTTAGCTGTGATTATTATGAGTAAATATATTCTTCAAATTTCTTTTCAAAGATAATAATGTATTTACATCAATTTCGTTCCAACGTCAACATTGATTCAGTTGACCGATAATTCATTCAGACCCAACAATAAATACATGTTGGTTGTATTTATTACGTCTCACATTAGAGATCGTCTATGCCCTTTCAGTTTTGGTTTCCATCCAAAAAGGTCTAAAACTGAACTTACTGTTGCTCCAACAACAACAACAACAAAAAAAAAATCTATACCACAAGATCTGAACGATGCTAAACGGTGTAGTTAAACTTACTTACCACCGTTAAATTTTTGCATATATCTCGTTCGGTACGTACCTTTTGTGCATACTGTCATTTTCGTATTCACATCTTTCTCTGTTTTATGAGCAAATGATTCTCAAAAATATTTCATTCACGTCATAAAATAATTCTTATGGCAGGGTAATTTCCGTTATTATCTCACTATCAATTTCAAAAATGTTTTAATTTTCGTATATTTTATTTTGGAAATTGATTTACTTTCCAAAGTGTCTTTGTATCCCAAAGATAATCATTTATAATATATCCAATAATATTTCTTTCCCGAAATATTTTGTCTGGATATCATATGCAAAAGTATTTTTCTCACACTAAAAGTATTTCCATATTCGTGGTATACTTTTATGATTACTGCAAATAGTAAGTAAAAATAATTCCATAAAAAAATATTGTATGGAATAAAAATATCTCCTTACATTTAAGGACAAAAATATCCTGTTCTGGATTATTTTGAAAATATTTTCTTTATTTTCGAAAAATAATTCAAAATATTTTCCATCTTTATTTTGGAAAATACTTTTTATATCTTTACCATGTAAAGTATCTCCTTACATTTAAGGACGCTAAAAGTGGTGAATTTCTTTAACTGTCAATTCTGACGAGATCTTTATATCATAAAATGATATTTAGTGAAATATTTACTTTCGAAAATATTTCCTATTTTCGATCATATTTTCTTGTAATAATAATAATTACGATTTCCCATAATATTTTCCTTTAGGAGAATCTTTTTCATTTGAAAAGACTCCTAGACGTCTACCAATATTTCTCAATGTTGATGTAACATGAAGTTTTTCCTAACATTTGTATTAAACAAACTAAATTTGTTGTCGAAGCAAGCCGATTCTCAAAAATTAAGCGTATGAATATCGTGGACCCTCACCAAACTTAGCCAAGTCAAGTCAATTTTCAACACATGTAAAAACGTATATTCTGCAGTGAAACTATGTTATATATAGTTTATTTAAACTTTCAAGCGCAACTACCGAAGATCAAGTATCATGTTCGAAGGTGAAGTACAGATTGTTTGTCACAAGTTTTCTTCAACTGTCCAAGTTGCTCATTACGTTTTTGTACGTGTCCAACTTGAGGAGGGGGTATTAGAATATATATCAAGTACAAACAAGTAGCCGAGGTGCAGAAAAGGACCGATGCAACCGTATGGTGAAGTGAAGACTAAATCAAGTAACCGTGTAGTCAGACATGTGAAGTGAAGGTTAAGTCAAGTGACCGTGATATACATGGCACGTGAAGTGAAGACCATACAATATACAAACTGAAGTCAAAGTCAAGATGAAGTGATCAAGACTCAAGTTACCAGAAGATCGACGGAGATTAAACAACACAAAAGATCGAGGGAGATCAGTTAAGTTTCCAAGAATAAAAAGATTTTGTGTAATTTAGGTAGTTTTCTAGATAAGTCAAATATCTAGCTAATTTCCTACTATTAATATTTTAGTTAATTAGGATATATATTCTAGAGAATAATATAATATCCTATATTAATTATTCATACTCTATAAATAGAGTGTCTCAATGTAATTGTAAAATCATCTCAGAATGTGCTGATGATCAATATTATTATTCACTCTACGGGGTTGCTTGTGGACGTAGGTCGAGTTGACCGAACCACGTTAAACATCGTCTCCATTACTATTCCGCTATGTAGATCATTTTATTTCTTCTTGATTATTTATTTTATCATTGATTTGATTTTATTCTTTTTGTAATATCAATGATATCCATCTTGAATTTGATCTACATATCAAAATTTAAGAGTTTGCTGTAAGAAACACTCAGTCATTGTATTAGTAAACAAATACATTTGGAAAAAAAGAGTTTATTGAATACTTGAATTGAATAGCCCAATGAACTGAATTTAGTAGAAAAATTTATAAGTTTTGGTAGAATGAAATTACTTTGTTGAAATCCATGAATCAAAATTTGGATATGGGAGATGGGTCCGTTTCAGTTCACTCATATCTCTATATTTTTGTAGAATTTGGAGTAATTTATGTTCCATTCTTTCTCTTTTGTTGCCAATTTAGAGTACAAGTGTTATTTAGATAACTGACACCCATCCCCCTAGCTTTTCAAGAAATATTTTTTTTTGTACGAACAACGCATCAACAGGGCATTTGGTCTAGTGGTATGATTCTCGTTTAGGGTGCGAGAGGTCCCGAGTTATGTGGGAGTGGCTCAAAGAGATTGTTTTATATAGATAAAGAATCAACGGCTATTTTTTTCGAAATCAATTCACACAATCGGTTTTCAGGAATGTCCGCATAGAACGATTTCGGCCTTGCAAAATCATATAAAATCTGCCTCGCCACTATCGGTTTATAATATTGCACATAAAATATGATTCATGTCAAAAAAAGATACAGAAAAAATGCCACTTTTCCTTACTAGAATCAGGTTACATGGATTGCCCACATAGACCGATTCTGAAGGTTATCAAAATTCTGGGTTTTTGTTTTTTCGGAATCGGTCTTTAACAATATCCATATAAACCGATTCTGAACACTTACAAAACAAGTGAATGAAATTTAGGGAATCGGTCTATGTGGTGCACTCCTAAAACTCAATTCTGAAATTGTACTCCTGGAACAATAGTAGAATCGGTTTTTATATAGGTAAACGTAAACCGATTCTGACTGAATAAACTGTCAGAATACTGCATTTTTTGCACATACATTGTAGTTGGTTCTTTTATCACGTCTTAGGCAAACACAAGAAATTTCAAAACAAAGCAGATTCTGTCATTCATAAACTAGAGAACATAACCAATCATAATTCGATAATAATTTTAAGACATCAGTTTTAACTGCATAATTATCCATAGTTAAAGACATAAGTTTGAAAAACAAAGAAACCATTTATTCATCAACATTCCAACCACGACCACGACCACGTCCATGTTCTTGAACTTATCCTCCTACGACTTCTCCTCTTTCTTTATCAACTTCCTTCTCAATTTTTTCTTCACGAACTTCCTTTCCACTTTTTCTTCATCAACTTCCTTGCTACCACTTTCTTCTTCATCAACTTTTTTTTCACCACTTTCTTCTTTAGTAGGTATATCAGAGTTATACTCTTCTTGTGTTTGTTAGTCCGCTTGAGGTGGCGGGTCACTGATGTAGATCCTCTTGTGTTTACTCGCCGAGCCCCTATAGTGGGAAGCAACCAAATTTTTACCTTCCTTTCAACGAGGTTCCAAACCCTAAGGATAAGGTATACAATCGGTTTACACGATCTACATATAAAGAACGATTTCTAACATTCCACAACAACAATCGGTTTATATAAGTGTTCATGTAATCCGATTCTAACAAAAAAAACATATAGAAATATTGGGTGTTTTTTCCCACCAAGAATTGGTTTACACGATACACATATAAAAGACCGATTCCTAAATTGGACGACAACAATCGGTTTAAGTGCTCATGTAATCCGATTCTAAAAAAGAAAAACATACAGAAAAATTAGGCATTTGTGCCACCTAGCTAGAAACGAGTTATTTGGACACTTATATAAGCCGATTATGGGCTTAAAAATTAATATATGAAAGGCTACACAATCGATTTATGTGGACACACATGTAATCCGATTCTAACAAAAAATACTTACAGAAAAATAGTTATCCCTACGATACCGGAATCGGGCTATGTGGGTATGAACATGGACCGATTCTGGTTCAAATTTCTCGAATAAGAAAACACATCCAGGACAATCGGTCTTCGTGGGCATGAACATCAACCGTTTCTAAATGAAATCGGTTCAAAAATACGTTGATGTAATCCGATTCTGATATACCCAGAAAACTTTGATTTTCAAAAATTCAAATTTTGAGTGATTGCATTTTACTAAAACCTAATTTAGAGGATTGTGTTAATAAAAAAGTACCTGATTCGAGCCATTTCCTCATCTTGTAATGCGTCTTCCTCAACCATTTTCTTTTTCGGTTTGTTGCGAATCACTTGACCAAATCCGGGATCTTTCGAACTAGGAAATTTTTTGCTAGTGTCTAGCTTCACTCGTGTTTGTTTCGACATTTTTTAGAAGAAGATAAAAAAATTATTAATCATTTTTTGGATTGTCGATAATCGACGATGTTTTCGTTTGAAAATGAAAAAAAAAGAGGGAGAAGAAAGAATCATTTGATGAAGGTAATTGAAATTTATGATGTCTGTGTTATTTCTTTTCCGCATTATATGTTTATCTTTGTAATTGAAATATCACAGGTTGTACATAAATCAATCAAAGTAGATATATCCATCCATTTTTGTTGGATACGACTTGATTGATTCTTGGATATTGATCTTTGGAATCGTCCATGAACTCTCATACGTAAATCAGTTTCACGGACTTGTCTCTGTAAACTTTCTAATTTTGAGAGAAAGAGATATAAGTCCAAATATTATTCCTTGATTGAGATTCATTAAGTTGAACTCTCGGAACTGTATTTAAGTTTTTCCATACAGGTTGCCTAAGAAAGAGTTGGTGGTATATTTTGGTACCCCCGTTTTTTCACCGATAATGAAGGAATGATCAAGAAAAGATAAAGAAATGAAATTTGATGAAATGATTGCTAGTATGCAAGGGCCAAATATGAATGGACCAATGTCCCAAGAGTATTGATTGAGCATGCCTCTATGTGGTCATCTCCTGGCGGAAACTTGGAGTTGCGTTGTTCATTTATTTGGTCAGGGAACGTGTTTTACATATGCACCAAAATACACCACTTGGGATGCATCTCTTAAGTATCGAAGAATTATTTTATTCAACCATAACAACATACATTATATAGGTCTTAGGCTATATGGGATTGTCCATTACCACCGGTGTGTAGGTTTCATGATAACTCATATCTCACTGTAGGTACATATTTCATCTTCCGCCACGTGTCCACAAAGACACACGTGGAGGACATGCGGATGAGAACATAAAGATATGATATCACACGTGGACATCCAAGAGACGCGCCTTATCAAGATAGCGTCGCCACCCACCAGATCCAACGGTAGGGTATCGAGGAAGACGGAAACACTAGAACACTGCGAAGCACTGAAGGATAACCCGATATTCACTTTATCCTATCCCCAGAAAGATCTAAGATCTATGGCTGGAGATAGTCAGACTGACGTAGACATGACAGGGGTAGAGGACATTTGTCTACCGCGGACAAACATCTCAACTACCCGCATTAAATACCCTCAAACATCATACGTGTCAGTCAGCCTGTGGAGGAAGCGCAGATAGCACTGAATATTCAAACGAAACACGCAGAGAAGACCAAGAACACGAAGACCTCTGCGTAAGTGGCACAAGACACAAGAGGATAAGTTTATAACGGGCTTCAGAAGTGAACTCCATGTAACCACCCTATAAATACCCCTCTCTCCCAAGTGAAGAGGGGGGAAAAAGGAGGGGGGAAAACATTGAGAAGAGAAGAGGAGAGAGACAGAGTAATAGAGAAAGTGTAAGTGAGGTTTCTCCTGCTACGCATGCTTATATTAGTCTCAAAGTCATTCGACTATTTCGGTAATCCCTACCATAAAATGAAAAATCCAGTCTCGGAGACAGGGATCTGAGTGAGAATCATATAAGTTAATCGTTTCGTCTATGTTCATACATCCATACTTTATATATTCAATTCGTTACTTATAGCATATCATGTTCGTACATTTTATACTTCGTCCATTATTTATCTTATTGTATGAGCTAAGGACAATAATTGTAATTGATGAGACGAGGAAGAGTATTAGAACTCTGAGTCAAGGATTCGACATAACCAATCCGTTCTCTTCAGGCGCAGCCTATTTATTGTATTGTCATGAGTCTGCGCGCATTGTTTGTGAATACTCAGATGACTTTGATCTGCGTGTTCACAATATGGCGCTAGAAACAGGGATATTCATCCCAGTAAAAGATTTATCTTCTCCTGTGACTTGTTTCAGGCTTCATTTTCTGAAAGTAACGATGTATGGAACACTACGGTTTTTTCCGTTCATGATTTCAAAAACCAAAATTATGAGCAGATCCGCGTTTATCTACGTAGATCTGATTTTTCATGCATTTTCTGAGTTTTCACGTCCTTGAAAATCAAAACTTCGAACGGATCTGCGGTCGTCTACATAGATGGATGCCTTTCGTATCTTCAAGATTTTACACCTTTGAGAACTCAAAACGCTAATAGATATCACGTGGGACCTATTATCTTCGTGATTTTTTCTCTCTTATTCAGGGAAATATTAACAGATGGAGAAAAGCAAAGATACCGGGAAGGCAAAAGCTACGTCAAAAGAGATGCCAAGGACGACCCCAGTGGTAACTAGGAGTAAGCAGAGAGGTGAAAAGCTGAAGGCAACAAATAGGGCGCAGGATAATGCGGAAAGCACGGCCCCCATCAATGCCAACATCATCGCAGCAAACGCAGTAAATGCCGCGGCAGCCAAAGCAGGAGCTTCAAGATCTGGCGGATCCAAGGTTGGAGCTCCCATAATAACCAACGCTCAACTACATGAACATCAGGAAGTCATAGAAGAGTCAGGAATACAACAACTCCTCTATGGGATGCCCTTAACCAACGAACATAACATACCTTTCCTGACCAAGCAACCACTTCTAATAGCAGGTCAACCCTCACAACAGCCGTCGGGGTCCCGGGGTGCACGGTTAGATCCACCAGAGCCAGTAATACAGATCGTGGATGAGGAACAGACCATAGCCGCCGATGAGCGATTGCGGGCAGGAACACCAAATCAAAGGTCAAATCATTCCGCTCAGATGATGGCCGAGCTAGCAGAATTAAGGAAGAACCAGAAGGCATACGCAGATGCTGTGGCGATATTAGCACAAGAGAACCAAACACTTAAGGAAAGAATCATTCACAGCGCAGAGGTAGAAAACCAACGCGACGAAGCTAACTCCAAGGCTGTAGCACCCAATCAAGATAGAAGAATGGTGATCGCAAACAACCCGATTCTATTGAACCGAAGAGGACCAAGGAGCATCCAAAGATCAGACCCTGAGTACAATCCCGAGAACTCGGACTACTACGACGGTACCACCCTCCTAAGAGCAAAATCTACCATTCGTGAAGAGCACCAAATCGCAATGGAAAATCTGCGTGCTGAAATGCTGGCAGAAATCAAGGAGATAAAAACTACGCAGGGAGGAGGAAGACTAGAGAAAGTGATGAAGGAAGCAAACACCACCCCGATGACGCCACACTTGGCCAGGGCGTCCATACCGCAGAAATGTTCGGTTCCTGCTTTCGATTGCTATGACGGGTCAGCTGATCCTGCGGCTCATCTTCGATATTATAATCGAATGATGGCCCGTTGGGATAATGAAGACTCATACTGTGAAAATACTTCCCATCAAGTCTAAAAGGTTCCGCGTTATCATGGTTCGATAACCTGCCGTCAAACTCCATCGATTCCTACGACCAACTCACAGAAAAATTTCTAGCAACATACATGTACAACAAGGTTGTCAATACCGGCATTGATAAGATATTCTCACTGGAGATGAATTACAAAGAGACCATCAGAGAATATACTGATAGATGGCACAAGATTTTCCAAGCTATTGGCAACGTAGATCCTGTGGTTAGTATCAACTGCTACAAATGGGGGATGGACAGGATGAGTCCTTTGTTTGTGGAGATCCACGGGACCATCCCTACCGCCGAAGGAGATCTCCGGATAATCATAGAAAAGCATGCAAGGTTAGAAGAAATTCAGCGTGCAAATCCCAGAGCTCATACTCAACGTCCTACACGCACAAATTCCGTGGATCAAGCCAACGGGTCCAAAAGAGGAATCACAAAATAGCATCCCAACGCAGAAAGGAAAGAACGAAGGGATGATAGAAGAAGAGATGATCGAAAATTTGAAGATCAAGTCTATACCAAGCTGAATACCAGTTATTCGCGCATCCTGAGACAGATCAAATGGAGGGAGAACTTCGATTGGCCATGGTCCAAGGGAAAGCAGCCTCCTAGATCAGAAAAATCCAAGGAATACTGTGAATACCACTGTTTCAACGATCATCAAACAGAAAAGTGCAAAAATCTCAAGATAAGGATTCAAAAACTAATCGACGCAGGAGACCTAAAGCAATATATACGGAAGATTGATAACGAAGATAGAACCAAGAGAGGCAAGCAGGTTCAATTACCAGAAGGCAACCGCACCCTCAACACAATTTCATGTTCAGAGATTCAAGTACCATCCCTAACCGCCCAGATTGGGAAGAGATTAAGAAAACAATTCGAAGATTATTGTGAGCTTTATAAGATCGATGGGAAAGAGGTAAACGAGCACGAACAATGGATGGACGCGCCCATGACCTTTGACGCAAACGATATGGAAGAAGACATGGAAGACCATAATGATCCTCTAGTCCTCACACTCCCAATAGCAGGGTGCAATGTCAAGAAAATTCTCATCGATGGAGGAAGCTCAGTCAACGTCCTGTTCTATGACACGTTCAAACGTATGGAACTCAACGACGAGCAACTGTTGTCATCTTACTACACCATCTACGGATTCAATGGCGCAGCTATAAAGCCCCTAGGGGACATTATCTTACAAGTAGACGCAGGGCCCATGAAAGTGGACACTCGATTCAGCGTCGTAGATGCACCTTCACCTTACAACGCCATCATCGGAAGAAGATGGGTTCACAAGCTCAAAGGAGTAGCGGCAACTTACCATCAATATCTCAGATTCCCAACACCCCGGGGAGTCATGGAAATTAAAGGAGACCAAGTAACTGCGCGGGAACGTCAGACCTCACATAATCAGATCAATAACGAGCAGTAAGAAAACCACTAGTCCCGAAGAGCCAAAAATAAGGAAATAACCATAGATACATATCTGAAAGAAATCTCCGAAAAAAAACCTTCTGAACGTGAGCACCACTGGCAGCGCAGAAGCCAGCACCTCCGCGACAAAAGAAAACGGAGAGCACACCGAATAGCAATCAAAGAATGTTCCTCTCTTGGGGGAACCAAAACCCACGTTTACGCCTGTCGAAGCAGCTAAAGAAATCAACATAGGTACTGAGGGATATCCAAATATTATCAGAATAGGCACCTTGATGGATGAAGAAATAGAAGCCGCACTAATCAAACTTCTAAAGGAATACGCGGAAATATTTGCTTGGAAATTAGGGGACATGCCGGGAATTGACCCAAAGTTAGTTCATCACGAACTTCGAATAAAACCAGGTACCCCCCCCCTGTTAGGCAGAAGGTGCGCAAAGTAGCTCCAGAATACCATCGAGCAGTTGAAGTGGAACTCCGTAAACTACTGGACGCAGGATTCATCAAAGAAGTTAAGTACCCAACATGGATCTCTAACATGGTCATCGTACCGAAGAAAAATGGCGGAGTAAGGATATGCATCGACTTCACCAACCTCAATAAGGCTTGCCCTAAAGATAGCTATCCACTGCCAAGCATTGACCAACTTGTTGAGGCAGTTGAAGGATGCGAAGAAATGTCATTCATGGATGGATACTCTGGATACAATCAATTATTCCTAACAGAAGAAGATCAACAACATACAACATTCTATACACCACACGACCTCTATTGCTATGTAAGAATGTCCTTTGGATTGCGAAACGCAGGGGAAACCTACCAAAGAATGGTGGATGCAATTTTCAAACCATGGATTGGAAGTACGCTGGAAGTATATGTGGATGATATGCTCGTTAAAAGAAAGCTGCGCAAAGATCATCACCAAGACCTAAAAGATATTTTCCAAGTGATGAGTGCCAAATATTGTATATATTTATCCCTTTTTGTTGGCATTTTAACTCATCTTTTATGCATTAATTCTACATTTTATCCCATATTCTGTATTTTCATTGTTTTCAAGAATAAATATTTTTATTAATTAATTTTGCATTTTTAGGTAATAAATAAAGTTCGGATGAGTCGCGGAGCGAAAAGAGCAGAAAAGTAGTGAAAAGCCGGGAGAAATTACGCAAGGAAGCCGCGAAGAATGGTGCGCACAACCTCATTTTCTACACACAAAAGCGCCTCCGTTCTCAGCCGTCAGATCAGTTCCCAAAAGCATCCGATGGTCGCTCCTTCATAGAGCATCAAAATCTGAAGTCTCTGCCAAGCACCACAGCGCTGAAATTCCAAGCCTTCAGATTAGATGGTTGTTGAATCCAACGGTCGCTCCCTTGCTGTTCATCAACGTCTGATATCTCCGCCTTACACTACAACACCTAACCCCATCTAGAGCCGTTAACTTCGTTGTATAAAAAAATCCAGCGGTCGCTACAAGCTTCACTTCATCTCACCGTCCGATTGATCTTTCATCTCCCTATCCCACGGCTTATTCTCGCTGAACATCAAAAATCGATGAACTCGCCTCACACCAAAATAACCCTAGGATTTATAACCCAAAAAAATGAAGAAACCCTAATATTTTCACTTCTCCTTCTCTTTCTTCCTCTCTGCCCGTACCACCTTCTCCACCGAACACCATGTCCTCCACCGTACACCACCACCTTCTCCACCATACGTCACCACTTCCACCAGCTCCAACAACCACCCTACTTCACCCTAGAAACGTACCCATCACCCTAGTTAGCCCATAGCACAAATCCTACCCACTGCTAGGGTTTTGATATGGGAAAACAAGGTAGATGGCTATGATTCATCACATGCGCATGGAGAGAATGAAAGAAGAGCAGCAGAAGACACATGGGTTCGACAAGACCAAACGAGTTAGGTAAAATAGAAAACCTAATTTCATCTTTTTGATTTTTGGGGAATTTTGGATGAACCCTAATTTAGGGTATAAATACTGGGGTTTGTAGAACGTGTGGGGGGTGTGCTTGGACTAGCCAAGTCTCCAATTAGGTTTAATTTCAGTTCTAGTTTCTTCAATTTCAAATCAAATTCAAAATTAGGGTTTCAATTTTTAGTTTAATTTTAATTCAATTTCAAGTCCAATTTCTATTTCAGTTACAATTAAGTTTGTTTTAATGTCAATTTCAATACCAACAGTTAAATTTAGGTTTTAATTTTGTGTTTAGCAAGTTTAATTTTGATTTAATTTTCAACTGTTAGTGCAATTAGGTTTATGTTAGTTTAATTTTAATGTTTGGTAATTTCTAGTTCCATGCTTAGGTTAGTTTTAATTTCAGTTTCATTGTTTCAATTTTTGCCTCAATTTTGTTTCCTGTTTAGCAATGATTCCTGTTTTGTTAATTTTTGTTCCCTGTTTTGTTAATTTTTGTTTCCTGTTTTGATACATTGTGCATATTTAGTTTAATTTCTAGTTTCATGTTTAATGTAATGTTAATTGGATATACTGTCATGTTTAGTGTGTGATGTTTAGTGTGTGATTTTTTGTTTCTCAAACTGTTAAGTTTAATTCACTGTCAAGAAGTGGAATGCTAGGTTAGAGCTTTGAAGCATTGGATTGATTGAGCAGTGGGGAGAAACTAGTGCTCACTAGTGACTGTGAGCAAGCTGGTTCTCTTCCCACTCTAGATGAATGCCTAAAGCCATTGCCTTGGCTTTGCTTGTTTTTCCTTCCTTTTTTTTTTACTTCACTGTCTCCCCTGCCCTTGGCTCACAGCCTTGGTTCATGCCATTTGCCCTCTTTGTTTCACTGCCACTATAACATTGTGATCTTGTATCTTGTTTTACATCATTTGCTAGCTTAGGAAAACTTCTTGTATGCTCCCACTCCCTGTGGACTAACCCCTACTCACCCCTATACTATAAAGCTTGGCCTTGTATACTTGCAAGCATATTGTGTGCATCTTAGAATTCACACCAAGTTTTTGGCGCCGCTGCCGGGGAGTGGTGCTGCCATCTGCTGATTTCCTTTGCTGATTTCCTTTGCTGATTTTCTTTTGTGGTGTTGCTGATAAACAAGCCTGCAAACTGCCTGTTGCTGTTGTTGAGCTGTGCTGCTAGCCTGAACTGCTGCTGTGGAGCTGGTGCTGCACTATTGTTGCTAGAACTTGTGCTCCTGCTGGTGCTCCTGCTGGTGCCAGGCCAAGTCTGCTGCAACCTCTGCTGCTCCTGGTCCTGCTGCTGCTGCTGCCTGCTGGTCTGAGCTTGTTGCTGAGAGCCAAAGCCCAACTGGGCCTCTCCAACAAAAAAAAAATTTAGGAAGACCCAAAGCCCAACTGGGCTGTAAGCTGCAGAAGGTGAAGAAGTTGAACCAAAGCCCAACTGGGCCATAGAAAAGCCAAAGCTTAGGACGATCCAAAGCCCAACTGGGTTTTTGCAACCAAACCGAACAGCTGGGCTGTGCTTTAGGTAAGCCTAAACCCATTAAGAGAACCCAACCTGTGGGCTTCCATTTTTAATTTGTGGGCTTGTAATAATTTTTTTGTTCTTTATTTTTTTTAATTTGGGCTTGTAATAATTATTTTTATTTTTATTTTCTTTTTCTTTTATTTTCTTTTATTTTTCTTTTATGGGCTTGTAATTATTTATTGTTGTTTTTATTTTCTTTTGTGGGGGTGATAATTTATGCTAGGCTAAGTTCATAAAAAAAAAAAAAAAAAAAAAAAAAAAAAAAAAAACTTTACTTTACTTTGCTCCCATTTCAAAACCAAATTTTCAAATATATCCCACCAAAACCAAATTTTTCCCAAAAATCCAAACCCTTTAAAAAACCAAATTTTGGGCTTTGTAACATAGTTACTTAGCTTTTGAGCCAATCATGTCTGGATTTTGGTCTGCTCCTGGGGATGGAAATAAAACTCTTAGAGAACTTGCTTATGGGAATGTGCCACGTTATGAACCTTCCACGGACCATGATGTCAATAGTCATAGGAATTATTATGGACATTTTCAAAGTCCCGAGCCGCAATACATGAACCCTAATGACTATTCATACATGCATCATTCGTCGCAACGTGAAAATGAACATTTTGCTAGTGCCTCACTCACACAATCATCACTTATGGATCAAATAGAAGCTCGAATCACAGCTTTAGAAATGCAATCACATGAGGAATCTTTCACATCTAATTTTCTTAGGCAACCTGAAATCTATGCATGTCCCGCATGTGGTAGTTTAGACCACCCTGTTGAGAATTGTCATATTTTGCATAATTTTAGGCAATCTAGAGAAAATCCAATGTATGAAATGCCCATAAATTGTGAGAATGGTAGTCATTGGGATCATAATCAATCCTTTGAGGGTTGCGATCAATATTTTGTAAACCCTAATGACCATGCACACATGTATCATTCACCACAATTTGAACATGAAGAATTTTGTACCCCCATGAATTTAGACTCCACCACAGAAGCTTTAAGACTCTGTAAGCAAGACTATGATAGATCTACAGCACGAATTCATGCACATTTAGATCAGATTTTGCTTCACCGACAAAAGGAGGAAATTCATGAGGAAATGTATGTTGTCCCTAATGAAGTGTCTAGTCCCATTCATGTAAATAATGTTGAATATGAACCCAATTTAGAGGAACATGAATCGACTAATGACACCACCACTGTTAATGAGGATCAATATGCATGCTACCATGATGATGATTATGATGATTATGATGATATGTTAGAAGAACATGAAAATATTGTGGAACCTGTTGGTTCAAAAACATATGGCTTCTCGCCCTCGACCTTCATGAATGTTGTTTTTTCTAATACTCATTGTAATTCATATGATTTTGACATTGACATGGGATTCGTACAATTATTCTGTGAAGATGAGCATGACATAGGAATAGTTGAATCTTCTGTAGACACTAATATGCATGAAAATATATTTGATGTGTCTGATTCTCTACCTAGGTCACATTGTGATATTTCTCCTGATTTGCCGATGCATGAGAATAAATTTGTTGATGATGTTGATGATTCTGAGTGTGAACTTGCTAAACTGATTGATGATTGTGAGCATTATGACATGTGTAGATGATTTAGGAGATTTTGATTTGATTAATAATGACGCACCTATTCTCCTACATGAGTCACAATCTGTTGGCCTTCCACCCAACCTAGATTTGGTTTGTACCAATATTGTAAAACCAATTTTTCTGAGAATGCCCAACCTAGGTTTGGAACTGTATGCTTCCCAAGTCCTCTTGGACTATTTTGCTTCTAAGTATAATACATTTGAGGAACCACAGTTGGAATTAGCATGTTTGCCCGTCCCTAGCAAAGTTCATTTCGAGCTAGACCTTGTGCATGATGAACCCCCAAAACTGCGCGATTTTGTTTTCAAAATTGTATCTTCTGTAAAATCCAGGTTTGGGGGTAGCTCATTTGGTTTCACAGCTTCACGTGCTTTTCTTTCATGTGTGAAGTTGTTGAAACCGCTACACTTTGTCTTTTGGGTTGATCCTCAACTCTTTAGACTTTTGGTGTATGGTGAATTTTTTGTATATAATCCAGTAGATAAATTTTAAAACTTTTTGGTTTCTTTTGTATATATTTTTGCTAATCCAATATAATCTAAGTTGAAAATGTTGGATTCTAGCCGGTGAATAATGGAGTTCGGTTCGTGTTTTCGACGAATCGGGTATTCTCTCTCCTTTTACTCTACTTAGCATGTTCCTCTTCATATGTTGCATTATAATTTTGTTATCTTTTGAAACATTGAGGACAATGTTTAGTTTAGGTTTGGGGGTATGGAATGGATACCATGATAATATGCTATAATTGAAAACGAACTCCTTCTTCTTTTGAAAAAATCGAAAAAATTCAAAAAAATTAAAAAATAAAAAATTGAAAAAAAAAACATAAAAATGGAGCTCATTTACCTTGAAATGTTGACTCTTGTGCAAATATGTAATTATTAGGAGTCTTAGTCTAGATATTTAGGCACCCTGATTCTAGCACAATTCACATAGTGATAAGAAACTTGCACGCGCACGATCTACCAATACATGTATAGCCTCGATCTTCAAGGTGTTTGATAGGAAGTTAGATTGCCAATCACTTTAGAATACTGAATGAGACTTGACTAGCTTGTTCTTTGGTTGGCTGGGATAGAAGTTGGAGGATACGTTAAGAAAAGCAACCATAGAATTTGACCGGATGCATTCGATAAGGGCCACCTCTTGCTAAGAGTCATGTAATTATGTTTTTCTTTTTGTTCATGTATCAAAAGTGTCACTATGTTGTAAAGATCAAAGTTATTTCTTACCAAAAAAAAAAAAAAAAAAAAAAAAAAAAAAAAAAAAAATCAAAAAAAAAAAAAAAAAAAAAAAAAAAAAATCAAAAAAAAAAAAAAAAAGAAAAAAATCAGAAAAAAGAAAAAAAATAAAAATAAAAAAATCAAGTATTTATTATTCCATGTTTTGTCATGTTAAAGACAATAGTTCTCTCTTGTTCCAAAAATAAAAGAGAGTAATCAATGTAAATAAGAGTCATGTAAAGAGTTATCTTTTTGTTGTAAATAGTCTTGTAATAAGCAAGGAGGGTGCAGCCATCGATGTATAACGCGGGTAAACTGAAATATCACCAACTCATTGGGTGAACATTCACAATTCTCGTAAAGCCGGACAGCTAGCTTGGCTTAGAATTCGGTTCTTAGCCTAAAAACTATCTCTTGGTGGTTAGTAGTCATAACTTCAGGTCATTCTAGAAACATGTGTAGATACACTTTACACTCTTATCACATGTCTTTTTTTGTTATCAGTGCTAGGATTGTGCCTTTGATAGCTAGATTGACATCTCCATTTTGCTGTGAGCTTAAACTGACTTGCACATGTCACATTTGATGGAATCTGAGCTTATATTTTGACCTAGAACTTTGTAGGTACGTTCTAAGCAAACCTTCACGAGACTTCAACTCGTCCACTAGGGACACTTAGTGGTTTAAAAGGCTTAGTGCATACGCTAAATGCATTCGAGAGACCAGCGACAGTGGTATAGTTAGGATTTCCTTAGTTTTGTTTTACTTGAGGACAAGTAAAATTCAGGTTTGGGGGTATTTGATGAGTGCCAAATATTGTATATATTTATCCCTTTTTGTTGGCATTTTAACTCATCTTTTATGCATTAATTCTACATTTTATCCCATATTCTGTATTTTCATTGTTTTCAAGAATAAATATTTTTATTAATTAATTTGCATTTTTAGGTAATAAATAAAGTTCGGATGAGTCGCGGAGCGAAAAGAGCAGAAAAGTAGTGAAAAGCCGGGAGAAATTACGCAAGGAAGCCGCGAAGAATGGTGCGCACAACCTCATTTTCTACACAAAAGCGCCTCCGTTCTCAGCCGTCAGATCAGTTCCCAAAAGCATCCGATGGTCGCTCCTTCATAGAGCATCAAAATCTGAAGTCTCTGCCAAGCACCACAGCGCTGAAATTCCAAGCCTTCAGATTAGATGGTTGTTGAATCCAACGGTCGCTCCCTTGCTGTTCATCAACGTCTGATATCTCCGCCTTACACTACAACACCTAACCCCATCTAGAGCCGTTAACTTCGTTGTATAAAAAAATCCAGCGGTCGCTACAAGCTTCACTTCATCTCACCGTCCGATTGATCTTTCATCTCCCTATCCCACGGCTTATTCTCGCTGAACATCAAAAATCGATGAACTCGCCTCACACCAAAATAACCCTAGGATTTATAACCCAAAAAAATGAAGAAACCCTAATATTTTCACTTCTCCTTCTCTTTCTTCCTCTCTGCCCGTACCACCTTCTCCACCGAACACCATGTCCTCCACCGTACACCACCACCTTCTCCACCATACGTCACCACTTCCACCAGCTCCAACAACCACCCTACTTCACCCTAGAAACGTACCCATCACCCTAGTTAGCCCATAGCACAAATCCTACCCACTGCTAGGGTTTTGATATGGGAAAACAAGGTAGATGGCTATGATTCATCACATGCGCATGGAGAGAATGAAAGAAGAGCAGCAGAAGACACATGGGTTCGACAAGACCAAACGAGTTAGGTAAAATAGAAAACCTAATTTCATCTTTTTGATTTTTGGGGAATTTTGGATGAACCCTAATTTAGGGTATAAATACTGGGGTTTGTAGAACGTGTGGGGGGTGTGCTTGGACTAGCCAAGTCTCCAATTAGGTTTAATTTCAGTTCTAGTTTCTTCAATTTCAAATCAAATTCAAAATTAGGGTTTCAATTTTTAGTTTAATTTTAATTCAATTTCAAGTCCAATTTCTATTTCAGTTACAATTAAGTTTGTTTTAATGTCAATTTCAATACCAACAGTTAAATTTAGGTTTTAATTTTGTGTTTAGCAAGTTTAATTTTGATTTAATTTTCAACTGTTAGTGCAATTAGGTTTATGTTAGTTTAATTTTAATGTTTGGTAATTTCTAGTTCCATGCTTAGGTTAGTTTTAATTTCAGTTTCATTGTTTCAATTTTTGCCTCAATTTTTGTTTCCTGTTTAGCAATGATTCCTGTTTTGTTAATTTTTGTTCCCTGTTTTGTTAATTTTTGTTTCCTGTTTTGATACATTGTGCATATTTAGTTTAATTTCTAGTTTCATGTTTAATGTAATGTTAATTGGATATACTGTCATGTTTAGTGTGTGATGTTTAGTGTGTGATTTTTTGTTTCTCAAACTGTTAAGTTTAATTCACTGTCAAGAAGTGGAATGCTAGGTTAGAGCTTTGAAGCATTGGATTGATTGAGCAGTGGGGAGAAACTAGTGCTCACTAGTGACTGTGAGCAAGCTGGTTCTCTTCCCACTCTAGATGAATGCCTAAAGCCATTGCCTTGGCTTTGCTTGTTTTTCCTTCCTTTTTTTTTTACTTCACTGTCTCCCCTGCCCTTGGCTCACAGCCTTGGTTCATGCCATTTGCCCTCTTTGTTTCACTGCCACTATAACATTGTGATCTTGTATCTTGTTTTACATCATTTGCTAGCTTAGGAAAACTTCTTGTATGCTCCCACTCCCTGTGGACTAACCCCTACTCACCCCTATACTATAAAGCTTGGCCTTGTATACTTGCAAGCATATTGTGTGCATCTTAGAATTCACACCACCAAGCAATGACAGTGCACAACATGAAGGTAAACCCAGAGAAGGCACTTTTGGTGTCACTTCCGGAAAGTTCCTCGGATATTTGGTGACGAAGAGGGGCATTGAAGTCGATCCCGCATACATGGAATATGGTTGCAAATAGGGTTGCAATATAATGTTTATGACAGAACATTGTCAGCATACATGAATTGGTGCAAACACTGGCATCACAAATCCCAAACATCAAATTCCGACACCTGGCAAGGAAGGAACTCAGGCACGCGGATGCCCTGGACTACATATCATCGATGCTCAGAAACGAGGACGTCAAAGCAATCAAAGTAACCAGGATTTACGAGCCTTCAATTGATATTCAAGAACTCTGCGCTGCACAGCAGAGGAACCATGCAGAAGAAGATATGGCAGATGATGACGTGGGAGAATTCATCGCGGATGATTTCCAAGAAGACGACATCATGGCTAAGGCAGATCAAGATGAAGACTTCAGCAAAGAAGAAGATTGGAGATCTGAGATTCATCTTTTCCTAAAAGAAAGAATTCTACCGTCAGACCTAAAGCAAGCCAGAAAAATACAGTCAAAGGAAGGAAGATATGATCTGAGAAAAGAAATTTTGTACAAAAAAATCTTTTCTCGGACCATTATTACGTTGCCTATCCAGATCCGAAGGAAATTTGATTTTGAAAGACATACACCGCGGCGACGCAGGAAATCACAGCGGAATGAGATCCCTAGCAGATAAGGCGAAAACTCAAGGATATTACTGGTCAACAATGATACGAGACGCTGCAAGAATGTCACGAAGATGCGAAGAATGCCAGCGTTTCGCCAAAAAAATCCACGCACCAGCAACAATGTTAAACCCAGTAGACAGCCCTTGGCCATTCTCAAAATGGGGCATATACATCGTGGGTCCCCTAATCGAAGGATCAGGGAAGAGAAGATTATTGATAGTGGCCACGGACTATTTCAGCAAATGGGTAGAGGCTAAATCCCTGGAAAGCATTCGAGACGCAAATGTCTTCACATTCATTTTTCAAAACATCATTTGCAGGTTTGGCATACCAGCTGAGATTGTATCTGACAATGGCAAGCAATTCCATGGAAAAAACATCGACTTACTCTTCGATACTTTCAAAATTCGAAAGAACAAGTCAACACCAATTTACCCTCAAAGCAATGGTCAGGCAGAAGCCACAAACAAAACCCTCGCACTCATCCTCAAAAAGCAGTTGGACGAATACAAGAAGCATTGGTGTGAGCAACTACACAACGTTTTGTGGGATTATAGGACAACTCGAAGATCAGCCACGGGAGAATCCCCATTCTTACTCACCTATGGAGCCGAAGCTATTATCCCAACAGAAATAATCATGCCAACTACGAAGACTGAAGCATGGGAAAAGAACCTCACAGCGGACATGATGTTGGAAAGGTTGGATGATCTAGAAGAGAGGAGGGAGGCAGCACTACAAAAAATGGAAAACTATCAAAGGAAACTAGCAAGGGAGTATAATAAGAGGGTTAAGCTTAGAAATTTCGTAGAAGGGCAGTATGTGCTGAGGACCATTCCCCAATACCAACGAGAAAAGAAGTGGGGAAAATTAGCACCAACATGGGGGGACCCTTCGTCATACATGATGTTGCAGGAAATGGGTCTTATTATCTGCGCAACCTAAAAGGGGAGATCCTCAAACACCCATGGAATGCAAAATATCTCAAGCCATATTACCCGTAGAGGGCAACGCAGACCTGCATCTACGTGAAGAGCACCAGAAGAAGAAAACGACGCTTGCGATCGACATGTTTCTATCTCTGAGAGAGGAATAGCAAACCTCAACCTATCAATCAAGCAAACTTTTGGCAAAAAATAGGCAATACATGGAGCAACATATAACAAGACGACTGCGTGTAAATATAACACCTCACGAGAACCCTACACCTGTAAATACAGCCTCCGCGTCAATACTTCATCCTCCTGTTTTTTACTATTTACTACCTCAGAGGTTCCATCAATGGAATTCTTCTAAATGTAACTCAACTGAATAGACACTTTAACCCTCTTTCACCCGTGGACGTAGACACTCTGCTGTCGAACCACGTAAACACTGATGTTAATTGTTCTATTTTACTTGGGGAAAGTAGTCACCTACAATCTCTCGGGACTCCCCTATCAGCGTCTATAAGTGTAGGACCATGGGGAAGGCATCCAGCAGAAAGAGATACCCAACCAATCTTATGGCAGCGGGTTGACGGAATGAACATACATTCCAAACAACTCATATCCTAGAACGCTGCCCCGACCCCCACCGTCTGGGAATCCTCTGGCCCAGGATTAGCCAGCGGGGTGACAGGTCTCAAGACGTTCACGAAGATACACATATCTTCGGGTTCGCACTCAAACACTTCACTTACACTTATGGCAGCGGGTCGACGGAATGAACGTACATTCCAAACAACTCATATCCTAGAACGCTGCCCCGACCCCCACCGTCTGGGAATCCTCTGCCCAGGATTAGCCAGCGGGGTGACAGGTCTCAAGACGTTCACGAAGAGACACATCTTCGGGTTCGCACCCAAACACTTCACTATCCCTGGTTACAGTCGGTTATATTCCAAATTAACCATAACAATTATCAATTCATTAAAAGTTGATTACAGGCTTGGCAATGGTACGCGGAAACAAGAAAATACAAAAGGAATCTCACGAAGCCTCATAATCAACAAAGATCAACTCTCTACAAAAATCTACTCGGATGATTCAACCCCACCAGCAGGTTTAGCAATCTTCCCCTTCTGCGTTGAAGGTACGCTCCCACCCGAGGAAGGGCCTGAAGAACCAGATGTAGGGGGAGGGGTTTCTCACGGCGCGGATAGCTCCTGATAAGGCCATGCTCGGTCTTCAGATCATACTCAATGCTATCCAGAATTTTGTTGGTCTCTTCCACTAGTTGACACCGAGCCTTGTACGCAATAACAGTATTCATCATCTCAGCCTTTGACAACAACGAGGAAAGGCGACTCACTTCCTTCGAAGCGGCTTGGGAAGCCTCGTCCCTTGCTGTAGCTAAACCTTTATGATAATTAATCTGACTTTCCTGATGCACTAATTGAGATGAGATGAGCCTCCGCAAGCTCTTCATTTGCAGTACGAAGCTGTCCCTGGAGCTCTGCAAGGAAAAGAAAAACGCAGATGGTTAGGTCCAGGAAATTGCAGAATCACACTCGATAATATAAGCATATACCTTCGACTCTCGCCGAAGCTATTTCATATTCGTTAAACAGCAGCATCACGGGCTTCACCAAGAAAATCATACTCATCTGACAACTTCTTATAATCCGCTTGAAGGGTTGAAAGGGCGTACTGACTCGCATCTAATTCTACCTGTTTCATTGAATCCAAGTGACGAAGATGATTGACCTCATTGTTTAAACCCTCCAGACCCTTGTTGAGCCGGTACATATTTACTTCAAGATTCCTCTCAGCCTCAGCTTGGCGTACCACATCAGCCCTAGACGCAGCTAAAGCTTTGCTGAGAGCACCAGCCTCAGCCCTAGCGTCATCTCTCTCCCTAGCAAGACGCTGAAGGTAATCTTTAACATCAGAGGTCTGAGAAGAACGAGCTTGACGCAATTCTTCTTCCAAGAGATTGATTTTAGCTTCCAATGATGAGACCTGTTCTCGGGATTCACGAAGATTATCACGCGTCCACAACAACGTTCCATCAAACAAACGACGATCATTGTTATATTGGTTCTGCAAATCAATCATTTGGACTCGCCTGACCCGCCACTTCTCTGCCAGAGCATTATGTTCATCGGCACGAGCATTCCACTTATCAGCCTCGCTCTTTATCTTCTCTACCAACTCTGCGATGCGAGATTTCTGACGCTGCCGCTCTTTCCGAAGCCATACTAACTCAGGAACTCCACCCACTGAAGATAGGGTGGGGGAGGGAGACTCAGACAGAACACTAATTACGGTAAAGGACAACACAAGGAAGAGAACAGATAATCAAACCTGTAACAGCCGAAGAATTCTTCTTGGCCTCCTCCAATTCACTACGAACCATAGCAAGATCCATACGAAGCTTCTCCTCCTCCTTGCCTTGCTCCTTAGCCTTGAGGAGACTCTTCAACTCACATATCTCCCTATCCCTATCAGCGATGACAGTCTCAGCCGCAGTAACGCTCCTCTTCCCGAAGACGAAGCTTAGCCTCCAACTTAAGGGATTTGGCCTTAAAAAACTGGTACAACATGTGATTGCAATGCTCACTCCTCATCATCTGCGAATCAGAAGATTAGAACACCCTGACTCTAAAAATTGCTAAAAACTGATACCAGGCAAAATGATAAGAGAACTCACCTCTAACATCCGCTGTTGGGGAAATCCATACTGATACCCATCAGCCAACGCCATCATATCAGCAACAGTCGAGGGAGCATCGACTACTAGAGCAGCCCCGAGGCCCGAAGATTCTTATCCCACGCTACTGCAACCTGGTCCTCGGGAGACAATTGCATCATCTTACGGGTATAGGCATCAGAGTTCTTCTCACCCTCCACCACAGGGGCTGGATTGGGTACGAACATCAAGTTCTTCTTCTTTAAACCAAGCTAAGATGGCATCATCACCCTCCAGGATCAGTGACTGAGGAAAATCATCTCCAGGAGACCCAACCGAGGCCTTACCCATGTCCGTGAATTTAGCACCCGAAGAGTTCGAGGCTACTCTTGCGTCCAAATCTGGAAGGTCTCTAGCACCGCTCCCCTCTGGAACATCACTAGCATCCACGACTCCCTTACCCTTCCCGTCCACCTTGTTAGAATTACCAAGCAATCCCAATCATCGTTGGGGGAAAGCAGGTTGAACTCAGAAGCCAGGCCCAGGGCAGCGTTTATGTCAAAACCATCCTCCGCAGAATAAATCCGACCAAAGGAAAACTCCTGAGACATAGCAGGAATTTCACCACCAGCACCCTCATCACCAAGGCCAGTGCTATCATCACCAGCATCACTGCAACCCGCAGGATTAGCTTCGGCACCAGCATCATAACACCCTGCGGGATTAATCTCACCACCAATACCGCTGCCACCGGCGGTAGTATTCCCTTCAACAAATTCATCAACATCATGACCGGGAGGGGATGTATCAGTACGCTCTTCTATGTCAGACACATCTTCATCCTCGCCAAGCTCAGTCACAGGACTGTTAACTTCTTCATAAACCTCCGCCTCCTCGATTGTTGCGGTGGTGGACTGCTTGGGATTTATCCTCCTCTTCTTCGTCGCCTAAAAAGACAAGGCACAAGAATAAAAATCCCTAACTTTGAAAAGAATTAAAACTGCCTCAACTAAAGGACAAGGCATATAGAAATCTTACCTTGACAACCGCAGCATTCTTCGCCTGAAGATCAGCATCGGAACTCTCTTCGTCATCTCCATCAACAACATCGAGGGCATATTGGAAATTCATGCCCTCAAAATTCAAATGCCAAGGACGGAAATTCCCATAACGAGCAGGAGGAGCCGTACGTATCTGGCTATCTGCGGTAGGACGCCATCCTTGCGGACCTGGAACCCACCCCCAAGCCCAGGGACCAACAACCTCAATAACAGTTGCGTGCCATTCATAGTCATGATCACGCTTGATCCGCTCACGAGTAGGAAACACCAGTTTGTTAGTAGAATTCTCTGTACCCGGGACGTACTTCACCTTAGCACCACTTACTTCACTCAGAAGGCGTATCTCACCACGAGGAGCGGCAATATTCCGAAGACTCACACTCCACGGTTTACGATTCCTACTGTTAACATAGTCACCGAAAGACTTGTTAAAATTCTCAGGCGTATACCACTCCCTTTCCTCAGGGTTGGGAACATAAAGAGTCATCATTGTCTCTCCTTTGCTCCGAAGATAACACTCCCTCAGTGCACGAAGATAATTCCCATGAAGTTGGGAAATAGAGCGACAGTGTGTGTTCTTCGAAGAACCCTCTCGACCAGCCAGCACATCATAATAAAAAGAATCCCCAGACTTGTACAAAGGCAACATAAGACCCGCTTCAAAGGCCCCCACCGTGGTCAGCAGATGAAATTCATCAAACTTATACGTCGATATCATCTCATAAGTAATATCATCATCAGCAGCGTGAAAACGAACATCGAATAGTTGAAGACCATGTTTTTCCTTGAAAACCTCCAGATCAATATGTTTGAAGGTCACTTTCTTCTCCCCAACAGCGACGCTGCGTATCTCTGAGAAATATCCTCCTCCTCCACGGGATCAGGCGCAGAATCCTTCGAAGGGTTTCTATCGGAAGCTTTTCTCTTAGGCTGAACCTTAGATGCATCAGTCTTCGAAATCACTTCTTTCGAAGACCTCCCCTTGGGTTGAGACACTGGAGGGGGAGGTAGAGGATGTTGGTGAGACGCGGAAGGAGGCGCCACTGACCGAAGAGGTAGGACATCCCGCGTTCTCTTAGGATCATCACGCGGATTAGCTGAGGGACGAGAAACAGCATACCGGGAGCCAGGAGTCTCTTTTGGCCGGTCCCCCTTCTGTGTATTCCCTCTATGCGACTCACTCCTCTTAGAAGTTAAGCGCCTCTGACCAGAAGAATACGAAACCCTATGAACGCGGGCATCACCTTGGGAAGATTTAGACGAACCTCCACCAGGCGGAGAAACATCAGGATCCCTACGCGGAGGAGATATACGCGGACTAGGCGGTGGAGTTTGATAAGAAACCCGCGGATGATCATCCATGTCTGCGTAGTACACAAACAAGTTTCAGATTTCCGCGGATACAAAACGAAAATCAAAAAACCCAATTTCACCCAGTTCTTCATAGTTATGAACCAGATGGAAAATAAGAACAAAACCTAAATAAAAAGAGGAAATAACAAATAGGGGCAACCATACACGAAGGACGATATCATTACTGTTTATAATGACGAACATGGGCAATCATACACACATCTATATATATGTTCTTCATCACAAACACATATAGCAGCAACAGAAAACGAATATATTTTTCAAAAGATAATCATACACAGTAGAACCACTTACCTATAAAGGAAAAATCAGGGTCGTAAAGAAAGCTTCGAGGAACAACAACAACAACAGCAGAAAAGCTCCGAGGAACGACAACAACAGCAACAACAAAGACAAAAACAACAGCAACAACAACAACAATTAATAACAAGGAAACAAAAGCAGAGAACAAAAGTTCCGAGGAAAGAGAAGGAATGAAATTTATGACTACAGGATTTTCATATTCCTTCTCATATATATATACAAAGAGAAATAAAACCGCCCCACTACCCAAGAAGAAGTTATTGCAAATAGTGGGGAACGTGCCCTAAAATCTAGGAAAATAATAAAGAGAAGATGAAGAGAGTAACACGTTTTTTCTTCCCACTTCGACTAACCGCCCAGTAGGATGAAAAGGGGCAAATTGTAGGTATACATTTCATCTTCCGCCACGTGTCCACAAAGACACACGTGGAGGATATGCGGCTGAGAACATCAAGATATGATATCATACGTGGACAGCCAAAAGACGCGCCTTATCAAGATAGCGTCGCCACCCACCATATCCAACGGTAGGGGAACGAGGAAGACGGAAACACTAGAACACTGTGAAGCACTGAAGGATAACCCGAGATTCACTTTATCCTATCCCCAGAAAGATCTAAGATTTACGGCTGGGGATAGTCAGACTGACGCAGACAAGACAGGGGCAGAGGACAACTGTTTGCCGCGGACAGACATCTCAACTACCCGCATTAAATACCAACAACATACGTGTCAGTCAGCATGTGGAGGAAGCGCAGATAGCACTGAATATTCAAACAGAACACGCAGAGAAGACCAAGAACACGAAAACCTCTGCGTAAGCGGCACAAGACACAAGAGGATAAGGTTATAACGGTCTTCAGAAGTGAACCCCATGTAACCACCCTATAAATACGCCTCTCTCCCAAGTGAAGAGGGGGGAAAAAGGGAGGGGGAAAAACATTGAGAAGAGAAGACGAGAGAGACAGAGAAATAGAGAAAGTGTAAGTGAGGTTCCTCTTGCTATGCAAGCTTATATTAGTCTCAAAGTCATTCGACTATTTCGGTAATCCCCACCATATAATGAAAAATCCAATCTCGGAGACAGGGATCTGAGTGAGAATCATATAAGTTAATCGTTTCGTCTATGTTCATACATCCATACTTTATATATTCAATTCGTTACTTATAGCATATCATGTTCGTACATTTTATACTTTGTCCATTATTTATCTTATTGTATGAGCTAAGGACAACGATTGTAATTGATGAGACGAGGAAGAGTATTAGAACTCTGAGTCAAGGATTCGACATAACCAATCCGTTCCCTTCAGGCGCAACCTATTTATTGTATTGTCATGAGTCTGCGCGCATTGTTTGTGAATACTCAAATGACTTTGATCTGCATGTTCACACTCACCAAGGAATGGCTGAAAAAATACGAGCCCAACATGAAGCATTGGGAAAAGTTGGTCGAGCCAGATCAAATCAAGGGTCTCCAAGTGTCGGATTACATCTCTATATGAATGGAGATGTAATCCGATTGTGGATGAAATAAGTTAGAGGAAAATAAACAAATTTTAACGCTACAATCGGACTACATATCATCTTACAAGCTCCGATTATTGACCATTTATACTTTGCATAAACCATTAAATTTCAAACTTAGTACTTTACAAGAACTGTTTTTGATTAGATAAATTTTATAAAACTTTATAAATCTTTTTTTTTTTTTGTAGATTCATCATGTTATATAATTCTCTATAATTTGTTTACACAACTTTTTAGAACTCTACAAATCTCTACAAGAATTATGCCAACTCTACAAAACTCTGCAAGTATTTTTCCAACTCTGTAAAACTCTACATAAGTTGTCATTTTTAATGACTCTTTTTGAAATCTATACAAATCTACAAAAATATTTAGTGAGTAAACCCGTTAGTCTTCACAAAATCTCTCCTCTCCTCTCTCGAATTACCCTAATTACCTTGCCTTTTTTTCCCCTTCTTCGATCTTCTTTGCTCTCTCGAATTACCCTAATTACCTTACTTTTTTTTTTTCCTTCTTCGATCGTCATGTGTTTCAACAGAAACTTCTTCTGTCCTTGGTACTTGTACTTGCAATTCCTTTCATAGTGAGCGCTTTTGATTGGGATGTTGGTGATGCTAATGGTTGGTCCATTCAGGCTGCATAGGCCAAGTATAACTACTCAGTGTGGTCGATGAATAGATATTTTATACTCAACGATACTCTTCGATTTGTCGGTCGCACAAGTGATGTCTTAGAAATAAATTCTGATGATTATCAGTTATGTAATTCCAAGTCCCCTCTGGCACTTACACCGTAGAGAATGACATATTTACACTTTCTAAACCTGGTCACCGGTATTTCATTAGTGGTAATTATGTTGATTTCTGCGATGGTATCACGGTTGTTATCGGGGTTGCAAATTTTACGAGGGACGAATTTATGACAAGGAGACCAATCCAAATCCCGAGTCCAAATATCACTACATACTCTACGACCTCTAAGATGTACTCACTCGCCAAGTATAAAGCGGGGTGTCAATGGCTTCAGGGTTCAAATTGCAGTTAGTCACATTTGTCTTAGATTCAGCTCTAGTTATTCCTGTATTAGTTTTTTCTTTTAGTGTTGGATTTGGAACTTGATTTACGTATTTATAAGAAGTTTAATGAGAATTATATTTTGTTTTGTTTATTTTACCCGCGTATTTAGCTCATCTAAGCTCTGTTGCTGACTTCGCTATTGTATTCGCAATGAGCCATGACGGCTCGCCATCCAAAAGCAAATACTTGTCTAGATTAAGTATCACTTCGTTCTTTTGTTGTGTAGCTAAAAAACATACATACCTTATCTCGAAATGTAGAAACTTCTTTTCCAAAAAAATGACCTATACAATTCAGAATAATGATCAAGAACACACATTGAAAAATTGAAGCGTTTCTTCTTTAGATTGAAGCAGTGAAAATGAATATTATCCCTCTTAACAAGCTCTTCATTGCAAAATGGGTATTGTCATTGTTCTTCTTCATTTTCAAGAACAAAAGCTAGTTTAGACTTAAATGAAGACAAATGTGTTAATTTTTTTTTTTGAAGCATTAAATGTGTTAATGTTAATGAGAAGAATAATGCGTGAAGCCTGATAGGCCTCAACTGGACATAGATTGGCTTAGTGAGTAAAAGAGAAAGCCTAAGGCTTCTAGCAAGCTTATGGGTTATGCTTTGCAGTATTGTTCTCCGGGCTTCGAAGCATATCATTTCTTATTTGAAGCCTGAAAGATCTCAACTACACATAAAATATCTTATTTAGTAAAAGAGAAACCTTAAGATTCCTAGAAAGTTGGTTTTTTTCTCTCCCAATCATCGTGCTTGTGCAATCATTAACAGTTGGTTTTAGATTTTGTTTCCTAGCAATTTTTTTTTTTTTTACGAATAAGTTTGTTAGTTTTGTGAGAAAAAACAGACATTCCTCTCGTCAGAGGAATTGTGGTTTGGAGCAAAATTATAGGAGAGAGAGAAACTAGAAATTGAGGTCCCGTACGCTTCTAACTTAAGGAAGGTTTCGTCAAAAGAGAAGATTTTTGCTCTTCGGTAAGCTCAAAAGAGTTATGATGGTTCATATTTTATTGATCAAAAAATAAATAATTAAAAGGGTAAATATGACAATCCGTCCCCACAGTACAATCCACATAATCACCATAACAATGGCCCACCTTGTTGACCGGATGGTTGCGTCAATGGAACCGCCACCTTTGTTTCGTATGATCCTATGGTTCTTACTCTAACTAGAATTCTGAATCCGTTTAGAGAACAATAAATCACTCTCTATATATACCTGATTGGTTTATGCTTAGTCTTCACTTCGTCTATTTTTTTCTTCCATCGTCATGGGTTTCAACACCAAGTTCTTTCTTTCCTTGGTTCTTGTACTTGCGGTTCCCATAATGGTGAGTGCTTTTGTTTGTTATGTTTGTGGTGTTCCAGGTTATTGGTCCAGTCGCGCTGCAGTGTTTGAAAATTCTACTCTTAGTTTTTTTCTATGATCCCAACACAAGTAATGTTTTAGAAGTAAGTTATGGTAATTACGAATTATGTAATTCCAAGTCCCCACTCGCCACTTACACCGCGTGGAACGACTCAATTCCACTGACAAACCCTTGACACCGGTACTTCATCAGTGGTGATCCTGTTGATTGCCACAATGGTTTCAAGCTTGATATTGAGGTTTTAAAAATATCAATGGATACCTTGAGATCAGTAAGAGTGTAAGACCAAAGCCATGGAATGATTCGTATTTCTTTCCATCCTGTACGATGTACCCACTCGCCATCTACAATGCAGGGAGGAATTAAGTGACGCGCGTCAATGGCTTGAGGGTTGAGATTAAAGTTAATTCAAATTTGTCTTGTTGGTGCATTATTTTATAAGATTATTTTTGATGAGAATTATGTTTTCTTTCGCAATGAGCCATGATGGCTCACCATCCAAAAGCAAACACTTGTCTAGATTAAACATCATTGGCTCTTTTGTTGCGTAGCTAATAAACACACATACATTATCTCTCACAATGTAGACCACAATCCCCTAGAACCACAGAATTCTTTTCCAAAAGAGATGTGACACTCTATAGGATTCATAATATCATTCAAAAACTGAATGATTTTTTTCATCATCAGATTTCTAATTAAAAATAAAAGAAATTGAAGCACTGAAAATGAACACTGCTATAACCCTTTTAACAAGCTCTTCAGTACTAAAAAATGGGTACTGCTACTGTTCTTCTGCATTATCAAGAAGAAAAGCTAGTTTAGACTCTAACGAAGATGGATATTGTGTTAATGTTAATGAGAAGAATAATGGGTTTTTAAAGAGAAGAGAAGCTTTGGTTTCTGGGGTTTCTTTAGTTTCTTCATCAGTTCTTATGGGGAGTTTTCCAAGTGATGGATTAGCTGTTATAAAACAAGGACTTTTAGCTGGAAGAGTTCCTGGTTTATCCGATCCTGACGAACAAGGTTGGTTTTCAATAAGCTTAATTGGTTCTGTCACTTTTTTTATATTAGAGGGATTGTTCTGTAATGCCTCATAAACACTAGCCGGAGTAATTCTGTAATTGCAATATTGAACACTAAAATTAGTTAAAGAATCGCAGTTTTGCGCCTTTTGGTGCTTTCTTGCATTTTTGTGAATATATGGAATATATATGTAGCTGCCACTTAATATGAAAAGAAATTACTCAGACAGGTTGGAGGACATATAGAAGACCAGATGCGAAATCAGGAGGGCATGGTGTAGGATGGAGTCCAATCATTCCATACACATTTTCGGTTCCTCAAGGTTGGGAAGAGGTAAGAAACTCAATAACATCCATTTTCAATTGAAGATGTAGTCAAGCGCATAGGTTCTTGTTTGATCGATATATACTAGTTACTGCTCCTACAAAGTTGAACCTGACATAGGCAAATTAGATCGACTAAAACACAATTTGGATATACCAAATGAAGTTTCAGCTGGGTCAACCTAGTTGTGATTCCTACTAAAATGAAGCTTTGTTCGATTAACTGGCAGCCTAGTTATGATGCATTCTTGGGCAATTGTGGCGCTGCAGTAGCCTAGTTTGATGAAAATGACATTATAAGTTGTAAGCATTGAGGATATTGTTCCTCAGCAGTCCAAAGTTTATTTGGGTCTCTTATTGGGAGGTTTTGCAATACAGGTTCCAGTATCAATTGCAGATCTTGGGGGGACAGAAATCGACTTGAGATTTGCAAGTTCTCAGGCAGGGCGCTTATTTGTTATTGTTGCACCGGTTCTTAGGTTCTCAAGTAGTAAGTCTCTGAAAGCAACTTTCCTTTTGATTTTTCTTATTTGTTGTCAATGAAATTGGACTAAGAAACTTTTAAATGCTTAATATAACATGGTAATCAAATTTTATCATTCATGTGTAGGTCTTGGAGATGACGTTAACATTGAGATGGTCGGGACGCCTGATAAAGTGATTAGTGCATTTGGACCAGAAGTCACTGGGGAGAATGTAGAAGGGAAAGTCTTAAGCACGGAAGTAGCAGAACACTCGGGAAGGAAGTACTATCAGTACGAGTTGGAGACTCCCCATGTCCTAATGTCCACAACTGCTGCAGGAAATCGGCTCTACATATTCGCTGTAACAGCAAATGGTACAAGCTTATATGTCTTTTTTTTCTGTCTTGTTTGCATATTTTCTTCATTTTCCTCGGTTCTTTTTATACGTACTTAATTTCTTTGTGATGTGTATCACTTTGCAGGTCTCCAATGGAGAAAACATTATCAAGACTTGAAAAGGATATCCACTTCTTTCCGTGTTGTCTGACAACTCAAATCTCGCAGAGCTCTTTGTTACTCCAATTTTGAGAAGGCCTCAGGTGCATGGAAATACAGGTTTCCAACTGAACTCATCTGAGAGATTACAGAAATCTTGTGTTACTGTAGCATGTTTATATAAAATCATAAATACACACAAATGGACAGGCCGTGCAAAGTGTACTATCAACTCTGAATGCATGATATGCATGGATTGCTGTATAAAGAAATGAATGTTTGTCTATCATTGTTGTATAAGAGCACCAACGTTTTTCTGACATAAAAACACCGAAGTTACCGATTCAGTTTGAAATTCATTACATATATCTACTGCAACAATTCAGTTTGAAATTGTAACAATGGATGTTTAACTTATTGAATTAGACCATTTTTTTGCAAACAAAGACGGAGTTCATAGATCACAATCCGATTAACATGAATTCAAGAAACAAGCCCAGGAAAACATACAGGAACACCACTCCCATTAAGTTGCACTTGTTATTACATAAATATGGTGATTATTGATTGACCACCTGGTCTAAAATACTACTGTTACTAGGAACTTAGTTGTGTCAGAAGAGTTTCAACATCAAGAAACTTAACTGGTTTTTCTATAAACTTGAGTGCCCCGGCCTTTAAGCATTCATCTGAAAATTTCTTCTCAGAAGACATCACCACGACAGGAATGTTTCTCAGTGATGGCTTTCCTTTGATAGTTTTCAGTAACCCGTAACCCGTCATTGACGGCATTTCGTAGTCCGTTACAACAAGTTGAAACAACATATTGTCAGGCAGAAGTTTGTCAAGAGCATCGTTTCCAGACTCAACAGTAGTAACTTTGAAAACCAATGAGGATGAGGATTTAGTAGATGTTGAGGATGATGATGACATTTTAGAAAAGTATTTTTCAAATATGTTTCTGTTAATGTGATCATCATCAACTACTAACACATTGAAGAAATTGGATTTCTTATCCATATCTCAGTTTCCTTTTTAGCTCTCACTACTGAATGCTGATAGCAGTCAGGAGTTCTGCCAATTTATAGGCAAATGGCTAAAGCTGGAAAACACTTCACATGGAAAAAAAAATTGGTTTAAAGAGCTGGAATTAATATCCTTGCAGCATACCATGAGACTGGAATTAATATCTTTGTAGGGAAGTTTGGTAAGAAATCTCAACTTATTCTGTTTCAACTTTTTTAACATCAAAGAAAACCTTCTGCGCAATAAAATTGTTGTACTGCAGGCTAGAAACTATTTTTTGATGCAAGATAAACTGTGAACAAGGAAGGCTCTTTATAAATTATTCCCTGTAAAATCATAGGCACAGCATGCTAAGACGATGTCATCTTCATTGCAGTTGAAATTTCACCCAGCATGCAAGTGTTCTCTCTGCCTGTACTCACCTAGGTGCTCATGAACAAGGAAAGTGGATCAAGTCTTACATTCAAAAGTGGGATGTTGAAATTTCTACTTCATTAGGGAACGCCTTGATAGACATGCTTGCAAAATGTGGTGATCTTGAAAGCGCAATGTCAATGTTCAATCAGATGAGCAAGAAGTGCATTATCACATGGACATCAATGGTTGCAGGCTTAGCCTTCAATGGGCAATGTAAAGAAGCTTTAGCTTTCTTTGATGAAATGTGTGCGGAAAGAATGCAACCAGATGATGTCATCTTCATTGCAGTTCTCTCCGCTTGTACTCATGGGGGACTGGTTGGAGAAGGAAAACGAGTTTTTAGTCAAATGGTGAAAGAGTTCAACATTGTTCCTCGAATTGAGCATTATGGATGCATGATCGATCTCCTTAGTCGAGCAGGGAAATTAGAGGAAGCATTCACGTTAATTCAAATGTGTCATATTGTAGGATAACCTCAGTGCAGTCACTTCTGTTTTTAAATCATCTAGGGCCTCACTTTCAAGAGCTGCCCTTAGGATAGTTGCTTCCACCTCTATATCGAAAACAAAAACATCATCGTTATCCAAGTCAGAAGTTTCGTCATCACTTATTATTTCAGCAGCTGGGAGCACTTCTGGTTTTGGCCTGGGAGTATCTGACCAAATATAATAACCAACTCCTGAAACACCAACTTCAGTGACATCAGAAAATCTTGATGTCAACTCAGGCTCCTCATCACTGTCTTGGTTTGTTGGCTGGGGAAGTAAAGATAGCTTCGAATAAGCGGGTATTACCGGAGATTTTGCTCCAACTACGACCTTGAATGATAAAACTACACCAGGTTGTAAAACCACTCCTGATTTTATCACAAACAAAAGCATTGCTAAGCTGACAACCATTTTGAACCGTGACATTGTCCCAAACATAAGAATTCTCAATTTTTACGTTAGATCCGATACAACAACCTTTACCAATTACTGAATTAGAAAAATCCCCAACGCTTGTCTCAAATCCAACGTAGGTGTCAGGACCCAACGTCCGATCCTTTAAAAATCCCATCACTTTCTTGTTTGATTGCACTGAACATCTGGCACAAACGGGTACGTCCACCGTTGAATTACATCCTTGCCAATGGTGTCGTAGCTTCTCAAATCATCCACTCTAGCAGCATATTTACTTGGGTGAAAAGTTTGTATCCCATGACATTATCATCCAGCAATCCTTTGACAAGATGATGCCGCAGATTCTGGTAGTCAAAATTGTCAGCAAAAAGACTAAGCACTACTGGAGAGCAAATATCAATATGGCAATCCTCTTTGTCACTGTGCACTTCAAAAGCAGAAAAGTCAAGGAGCAATTCCTTACCAGTATCCATCTCCATATCCGAGTTCACGTCATAATACAGAAGCTGCTTCGTTTTACTATCAATACCCACAACCAACTTATCCTTACTAGATGATGAAGACGGTTTCGGTTTCTTAATGATCATAGTCATTATAGCATTACTGTCTTTTATCTTTCTGTCTCTATGCTCTTTTAGTTAGATTCATATTAGTTACAGTATCACCAATCTAAGAGCATCACCAAGGCTAGCACAACCACGGTTTTCCAGAATTGTAACGGTGAATTCAGGAACAGACAACCATTCGGATTTTTCTAAATACTCAATAACTTGTTTGGAATGTGAACAGCAAACTACATATACTTCTTTAACATTTGATGATCTAAGCCAAGCTAGCGTGTAATGGGAAAAGTACCTTTGGTCGTTCCAGGAATTTCTCAGCTGCGAAATTATCTGCTAATAGAACAGCTTCTAGTGTGGGTTGATTTTCATCTTCATCTGCATAATCTGTATTGTTAGCTTGTTTCTTCTTTCGATTTTTTTTCTTGTGGTGTTCTTCTATTTATAGGGCAAACGGAGAAAGTATAAAAAATGGCGCCCTTACCCTAGGACGGTGTACTATTCTCAACGGAAACAGAATACCCTAAAAAAACTCAATTGAAAGACAGATATTCCCAGGGCTGCACATGGGCCGGTACGGGTTTCTTATGAACCCGATACTTGTACCTACTAGTGACCGGTACTCTCGTTGAGTACCTGGACCTGGACCTGAAAGACCTGTCCGATACATGATCGTGCCGGGTTTTTATATGCAAACTTTGATATTAAGTAACAGTCTAAGAATGCGTTTATTTTTTACTAATTCGGGATCTGAATTTAAATCGGTACGAGTCAGATGTCAGACCATTTGTTTTTTATTTTGAGTCAGATCTGACTGGCGATCCGAGTCAGACCTAACCACTGATTCAGACCTGTTTGAGTCAGGTAATAAAATACCACTGACTCATGGGAACAAACCACTGACTCATATTTTTGAATCAGATGAGTCATATCTGACTCGAAAAACAAACATATTGAGTCAGATCCAAATGAGTCAGATAATTTTAGTCAGATCCAGACGAGTCAGATTCAGATGAGTCAGGAGAAAACATACACACTCTAAGTGACTAACAATGTGCATTGTGCAGGTGTAACATAACTACTATATTCTTTAGATAAACAAAGGTTCATAAGTTCAAAGTTCAACATTAAAAAATAGTAGAAACTAAAAACAACACTTCCATAAGTTCGATACAACGATAGAAACTAAAACAACATTTCCATAAGTCTGTGACAACTTCAGGATGAACTTCAAGCAACAGGCAACAAAAAAAATGAATAAGTCTGCGAAAGGGATGAACTTCAAGCATCTGGCAAAACACCACTTCAAGCAACATGCAACAAAAATGAAACATTTACATAAGTCTGCGAAAGGAATGAACTTCAAGCATCTGGAACACCCAATATGTCTGTAGCAGGCAACAAAAAAGCAAAACAAGAAAGAAAGTACGAATACAGTAATACAAGAAAAGTAAGTATTAGTAGTAAAGAAAACAAAAAAAAAACTACTACCTAGCTCATCTTGAGATTATCATCAGGTATACAATCACACAGAAGATCAAGAGCAATGGGTTTTAGAAACCAGCTTTGTGTACATAGGAATACCTCAATTGTCGTAATAAATAAAGATGCGTTCCATGGAGTAAGCACGCGCTTCCCGGTGTTAAAAGCTGATACAAAGACAACTAAAGACACATGCATGGCTTATGTATCTTTTTCCATACATATGATAGTATCTTATACCTGTTAGCATTAGCCTGCTACCAAGCCAACATATCAAACTGGTCATCTTTACCTATTTCACGTAATCCACGCTCCAACACTTCTGTCTAAGTACCTATCCAGCTTTGTTGTTCTTGCTTCCTCAACAATACTTGGGTTGTCCCAATGCTGTCTCTTCCTTGATTGAATTCTAGCCGGCAAACCTTGAGATAACTGAATCAACAACTACCCGAGAAACGCTGGTTGACCCCTCCTCATGAACTAAATACACCGAATTATACTCTTCAAAGAGTTCCTGAAATTCTAATTTCACCTTTCTCATAACTCGTTGAACTTCCCACGTATTGTTCTCATACAAACTTGTAAGATTAAGTTCCAGCCCCTTTTATTTCTCTCTTGGATCCAAAAATTGAGAAAAAAAAACATAACAAAGCTCATCTTTTCATACACACCTCAATAATTATGGTACTTAGCAAATATAAGACGAGACATACGTGCAATAAAGGAATCTGATGCTACATTATTTCTGAAGTCAACTAATTGTTCATGGATGAGTAACAATTGCCCACACAGTGGAAACAGTGAAACCACCAAAAAGCATAAGAATGTGGAGGTAACTAACACAAAATCGACTACTATTTGCTTAAAATATTGTGGATGTAAATACGAGCACAAAGTTAACAAGTAATTTGATTTTGAAACAGAAAATAAAAGGAGAATTAGAACACAAATTTACAAATTTTCATCTTGTTCAGCATATCACTGTTCTTCATCTTCTACTTCTGCCTCTTTCAAACCAGTTATAAAGTTTTGCGCCTTATTAACAAATACTTTGTCAGATGCATCTGCGCCGTCTTTTTCAGATGCCCATGAGAGAATAGTGTCTTCGTCCAGAACATCCTTGTCGTACAGTACACGCAAAATGGGCTCAAACAATGGAGCAAAATCTCTGGCAGAATCTGAGCACATCTCTTCGAACTTCATTATGCTTTCAAACTGCTCATCTATAGAGTATATGTAATGTTTCAAAAGATCCCGCCATGTTGTGATGATGATGACAACACTTTTAAGCAGTTCAGCGTTGGTACCATATGGAGTCTGTAATGCCAATTTCATCACTGCTGAAAAAACTGCCCCAGCACAATTCAATGGTGTCATATTGTACGATAACCTTAGTGCAGTCACTTCTGTTTTCAAATCATCTAGGGCCTCATTTTCAAGAGCTGCCCTTAGGATAGTTTCTGCCACCTCTATATCAAAATAATGATCTTTATCGGATTCAAAGCTTTCATCATCACTTGTTATTTCAGCAGCTGGGAGCATTTCTGGTTCTGGCCTGGGGGTATCTGACCAAAAATAATAACCATCTCCAGAAACACCAACTTCAGCAATGTCAGAAAATCTTGATGTCAACTGATCAAGCTCCTCATCACTGTCTTGGTTTGTTGGCTGGGGATGTAAAGATACCTTTGAGTAAGCGGGTATTATCGGAGACTTTGCTCCAACTACGACCTTGAATGATAAAACCACACCAGGTTCTAAAGCCACTCCTGATTTTATCACCACCCCATCGGAAACAAAAGCATTGTTAAGCTGACAACTATTTTGAACCGTGACATTGTCCCAAATATAGGAATTCTCAATTTTTACGTGAGATCCGATACAACAACCTTTTCCAATTACTGAATTAGAGATCTTAGAAAAATCTCCAATGCTTGTCCCGTTTCCAACGTAGGTGTCAGGACCAACGTGTGCAAAACTCGATATCTGTACGCCCGATCCTTTAAAAATCCCGTCACTTTCTTGTTCGACTGCACATTTTCTAGAAAACTGAATATCTGGCACATACGGGTATGTCCACCGCTGAATTACGTCCTTGCTAATGGTGTCATAGCTCTTGAAATCATCAACTCTAGCAGCATATCTACTTTGATGAATTTCATAAGTGAAGATCTTGTAGCCCATGACATCATCATCCAGCAATCCTTTGACAAGATGGCGCCTCAGATGTTGGTAGTCAAAATTGTCAGCAAAAAGACTAAGCACCACAGGAGAGCAAATATCAATATGGCAATCCTCTTGCTCACTGTGCACTTCAAAGTTAGGATTGTCAGGGAGCAATTCCTTACCAGGAATAAACGTCTCCGTAAACCCATTCACGCCATAACGCAGAAGCTCTTTCGTATTCCGATGAATACCCATAACCAACCCATCTGTGCTAGTTTTGCTATTAGGATCAGCACCCAGAACCAACTTATCCTTACTAGTTTGCTCAGTCCTCGACGGTTTCGGTTTCTTAATGACCATAGTCATTATAGCATTACTGTGTTTTTTCTTTCTGTCCCTATGCTCTTTTAACGCTTGTGTCAGATTCATATTAGTTACAATATCTCCACTTACAAGCACGAAATCGCCATTAATAACATCACTTTGGTAAACAAATCTAAGAGCATCACCAACACTGACACAACCACGGTTTTCCAGAATTGTAACAGTGAATTCAGGTACAGACAACCATTCAGATTTTTCTAAATACTCAATAACTTGTTTGGAATGTGCACAACATACTACATATACCTCTTTAACATTTGATGATCTAAGCCAAGCTAGCGTATAATCAATCATGGGGTTATGTACTAATGGGAAAAGTACCTTAGGTCGTTCCAGAGAAATTGGTTGGAATTTCTCTGCTGCGAAATCATCTGCTAACAGAACAGCTTGTAGTCGGGGTTGATATTCAGCTTCATCTGCATTAATTTTAGTAACTTGTTTCTTCTTTCCCATGTTGAGATCCAGTAAAGAAGCAGCAGAGCTATCTATCGGTTCAGTTGGAGAAGAACGTTAGTAAAAAACTGTGATTTTTTTTAATCTTGTCTCTTAAATAATGGTGGTGTTCTTCTATTTATAGGGAACAAGCTAGAAAAAAATTGGAAATCGCATAGGATTCCTATTTCTAGGGCAGACGAAAAATATATAAACGGAAACAGGATTCAGAATACTCTTCGGAAATCTCAAACAAAAAAACTTAAAGGTAGTGCCCTCACGCAGGATTGAACTGCGGACCTCCAGTTTACAAGACTGGCGCTCTACCACTGAGCTATAAGGGCAACTTTGTTTTGTGGGGTGATTTACACTTCCCTATTCAGAAAATGTTAGAAACAGCAGCTTTTACTCATATTCTGGAAAGCTGAGGGATGGGGTGTCTAAATAATACCTGTAATCTGTATTGGCAACACGAGAAATAATGGAACAGAAATTACTCCAAATTCTACAAAAATGTAGAAATATGAGTCAACTAAAACAGACCCATCTCCAAATTTTGATTCATGGGTGTCAACGAAGTAATTTCATTATACCAAAACTTATAAGTTTCTCTAATAAATTCAATTCATTGGGCTATTCAGTTCAAGTATTTAATAGCTCTCTTTTTCCAAATGTATTTGTTTATAATTCTATGATTGAGTGTTTCTTATGGAAAAACTATAAGAAAGATGCTTTTTTTGTTTATAATTCTATGAGGGTTTCACCTAATAATTTCACATTTACATTTCTTTTTAAGTCATGTCAGTCTTATGATGATTTTGAAACTGGGAGAGTGTTACATGCCCATGTTGTGAAATTTGGGTTTGGGGGTCATGTTTTTGTTCAGAATACTGTTTTGGATTTCTACTCTAAGTGTAGTGAGGATGTGAGTAGTGCATTGAAGGTGTTTGAAGAAATGAGTGAAAGAGATGTTGTTTCTTGGAATTCTATGATTTGTGCTTATATGAATCATGGTGAGATTAAGTTGGCAATTGAGTTGTTTAAATCTATGGAAGAGAGAAATGCTGTTTCATGGAATTTGGTTATTAGTGGTTTGGCCAAGAGAGGAGACATGGAGTCGGCAAGGTTGTTGTTTGAAGAGATGATAACTTGGAATGCTGTGACGAAGAATGCAAGGTTGGGTCTTGATAATGAAGTAGCTTGGAATGCTATGATTTCTGGTTATATGAGGAATTGTGATGTGAAGAACGCAAGGTTGATTTGTGATCAAATGCCGGTGAAATCTGTAGTGTCTTGTACTGCTATGATTTCAGGATACGCAAAAGTTGGTGATGTTGGAGAAATGAAAAGACTTTTCTATTCAATGCCAGTCAAGAATATCATTACTTGGAATGCGATGATTGCGGGTTTCGTTCAGAATCATAAATTTGATCAAGCATTGGATGTTTTTCATAGAATGTTGATGTTTGGTGAATATAAGCCGGACGAGACTACTCTATTGAGTGTTCTCTCTGCCTGTAGTCACCTAGGTGCTCATGAACAAGGAAAATGGATCAAGTCTTATATTCAAAAGCGGGATGTTGAAATTTCTACTATATTAGGCAATGCCTTGATAGACATGCTTGCAAAATGTGGTGATCTTGAAAGTGCAATGTCAATGTTCAATCAGATGAGAAAGAAGTGCATTATCACATGGACATCAATGGTTGCAGGCTTAGCCTTTAATGGGCAGTGTAAAGAAGCTTTAGCTCTCTTCGATGAGATGTGTATGGAAAGAATACAACCAGATGATGTCATCTTCATTGCTGTTCTCTCCGCTTGTACTCATGGAGGACTGGTTGAAGAAGGAAAACGGGTTTTTAGTCAAATGGTGAAACAGTTTAACATTGTTCCTCGAATTGAGCATTATGGATGCATGATCGATCTTCTTAGTCGAGTGGGGAAATTAGAGGAAGCATACATGTTAATAAAGAGTATGTCAATGAGGCCAAATGCGGTTATTTGGGCTACATTACTTGGTTTTTGTAAGTTGTATGGACAAAGAGAGATGTTAGAGGTTATGAAAAAGTAGATCCTCGAACTGGAGCCTTCCAATCCTGATTATTTGATGCTGATTTCAAATTTAAATGCATCGATCGGCCAGTGGGAGGATGTTTTAAGTGTTAGAGCAGCAATGAAGAAGGAAGGTATTGAGAAAGTTCCCGGTAGTAGCTCAATTCAAGTGGAAAATAAAGTTCATGAGTTTCTGGTTAAGGACACCAAACATGAAAACAGGATGGAGATCTTTGAAACTTTAGATTCTCTCTATGATCAGTTAAAAACAATTGGAATTATGGAAAAGAGAGACTATGTGCATCTTGGTATGCCAAAATTTGCAGGGTTCATATGAGGATTTCTGGAGCATATAGATGGTATTAAAAGTTGTTGTTCAGCTGCTTCATACCGTAGAGGCGAAGAAATTTGTCACGAAAAAAACAGCATATGGGGTAAAATTGGTTAGGGAAAAATTTCTGTGAAATTTTCCTCAGAAACATCAGTCACGAATGCTAATCAAGGGGGCTCCATGGTTTAGAAGACAAGTTTACTGAAGACGTGGGAACTTCAAGGTAGACCTAAAAGAACTGCCAGTCTGCCACACAGCTGACCGAGGATGTTGAGACGTTGGCCCGAAAACTACATACTTCTAGTGAAGGCCTTCAGCTCTTTCTTTCGCCGTAACCAGTGGGCACTTTTCTACGTCAAACAATGTCCTTGATTCTTGAATGGTACGTAATAAGTTACGAATAAACAGCAGAACTTGTAATATATATGGTTCCATAGAATCCAGTTGAGGCTCTAAAACTGATTGAGAGTGATTCAGTTTCTAACTTGTAAGTATGTGATTTCATCTAGGCCCATGACAGATGTCTGCTCATCATCTTCGACGTTTCCAACAAGATGCTCTGCCAAGGAGTGAAACTTTGTAATCACGCCTTTAATATGTGTCAAAATGAGACTCAACTGTGTATGGTTTATTTGCGGATGTGATCCAAAGCACCGGGAGTAATAGTCAGAATCAATTACTACATGGGCACAGTTTGAAGCATGTCAACTAAATGAGACTCACCGGTAAGATATGGTTTAATTTTGCATTCAGTTCTTCATTTCCTCAAAATGTCTACGCGTCATGATTTGTATGCATTTCTGAAGGTTAGCTGCAATGTCTAAATTTCTAATGTTTTAAAATACAGTGTTCGTGGTTTTGCTGTTTTATCTTCATAGTATAGTACATTAGATTTTGGAAAAGGAAAACTCTACTTTATAATTGCATAATATGAGACTAAACTGTTTACTTGAACAAACATAGACACTTACAGCAAACCCCAAAAAAGAAATCCATAGACACCTATAGGCTGTAGCAACTAGTTACTTGACAATTTAAATTGATTAAGGGCGGAAACACCGTCAAGTCCTTTCCCGAAGTAATGGTCAGTGTATTCTTTCATCGTAATATTTTTGTAAATAGGGGGATTCACCTCTGATAGTATCTCTTTCATAGGACCGTAAATCTTTGTGTCGTCACTGAATTTTGTATTAAGGAAACATGCTACTGATACTCTTGGTCCATCTCGATTGGCTAGTACCCTGTGTTCAGCGCTTTTGAACTTGCCATTGCTGATAAGCTGTTAGAAATGGAAAGGCCAGTCTGTTTAGGTAATTATGCAGCAGATAATGAGGGCTGCGGAACATAAATTAGTTCGTATTAGTTCTAGCTTCTGAGTGGGAAACATTAATTTACCTGAAGAAGATCTCCAATGTTTACTATTAGAGTTCCAGAGATTGGTTTTACAGTAACCCACTGATTCTGATGAAGAAATTGTAGTCCGCCAATATGATCCTGTAGAAGAAGGGTAAAGAAACTCGGGTCTGAATGCTTACTTGTCCCCAAGGTTAGTTCAGGTTCAGGGCATGCTGGATAATAATGACCACTAAGTACCAAGAAATCAGTAAAAATTCTTTTAAGGTGGTCTTTTTCTAATCCTAGAGCCTCCGATAACAACCCAGTATCTGTATCTGCCAACTTCTTAATATGCTTCCAATACTGAACTATTATATCTCTGAAATTAAGATGGATGATAGATCAGCTTGCGAAGAACAAAAACAGCAGTAGAGAATAATATCGGATTTGATTACAGAGGATAAGATTCTAATCCTATATATGAGTCAACATATAGTACTAAATGTAAATTCTTAGTAGAGTGTAGACTAATTATTACCTGCAAGTGTCTGGCAATTCTCGAGGATCAGGAGATAATATGTTGCATCTTAGACTGTCTCTCCAGTTAGCATATTTTGATACATAGAGATCGAAATTAGTATGAAACATGCATCCTGTTTTGGGATCATTCGAATGATATTGTTTCTTAATCTCTGTATCTTGCTCATGAAATCTTTTGATACCTTTAATAATCTCATTCATTACTGTTAAAGGAATTCCATGGTTCACCAATCGAAAGAAACCCCATGTCCCCGCTGCACGTCGAACTTCATCAATAACTTCCTCGCATCGCCGATGTTCATTTTGATCCACGCTTTTCATATCAATCACAGGAATCTCAAAATTGCTGCTTTCCTGTTCAGTATGATTTAACTCTTCAGCGAGCTCATCCAGTGGTCGTACGAACATGCGAGGGATCTTTACAATTCCAGCATCAACTATTCCTTTCACACCAGCTTTTGATTCTTCAAAGGCCTTCAGTTCTTTGAGACGATCATAGGAAGGCTGCTGTTCTCCAGCTCTAGTAATCTCCATAGCCTGATGGCCGATTCTTGTCCTCCGGATCAAGCCATCCGTATCAACCAACAAGATCAGTTCTCTGGGAGTGATTGATAAGAAAGGGGAAAGGCTTCTGACTTAAATATCTGATTGCACACAGGTACATATAATATGCAAACTGAACTCTCTCCGGCTGGACTGATCTACCTCAAAGTCTTTATGTTGCTAGTTATTTAAGATTATTTGCTTGAAAAATGAATTTTCTTGTAAAATATTTTTATTTTGATGGACCTAGCTACACAAATAGGTGATGTTAGTCTTCCCACGTTTTTTTTTCCCTTTACCTACTACTTTCAATAGACTAGACAAGTTACTCCACATCACCCACTTATTAAGTGTCTGAAAGCAGAGATGTATTGGAGAATGGAAAGAAGAAGCACATGTCTAGCAAGTACAATAAGGTAGAACATGACTAGACTCTATGGGGATAAAATTTAAAAAAGCGTCCTCCATGGGGCTCGAACTACGACCACAAGGTTAAGATCCTTGCGCCAACTGAGCTAGACGGCTTCACTCATAGCTCACTCAATAAGAACTTGATTTCTAGTGCCCAAGCTGCAATAGCGAGGCCTATAAATGGAGATCTTTTTTTTTTTTTTTGACTAAGATATTTGTATTATCTGTTTAATAGCTTTATTAGCAAACTTGCAATATCACTCTAAGTCTAATTAACATCTGTAGTCTGAGACTCTGAATTGCAACTCAAAAGAATGAATAGAACAGAAATTACTCCAAAGTTTCATTTTACCAAAACAGCTACTTCATTGAAATTTCCCCAGAAAAAGTCTACTGAAGAGTGCTAACCAAGAGTGCTCCATGGTTTAGTAGACAAGTTTACTTAAGACGTGGAAACTTCAAGGTAGACCTAAAAGAAGAAAAAGTCTGCCACACAGCTGAGCTGACCGAGGTTGTTGACATGCTGGCCCGTACACTACATACTTCTAATGAAGGCCTTCAGCTCTTTCTTTCAGTCATAACTAGCAGGGACTTCTTTACATCAAACAATGTCTATGTTTGATGATTCTAGAATGGTAAGTAAGAAGTTACAGATAAACAGAAACTTGTAATAGGTATGGTTCCTTAAGAGTCCAGTTCAGGCTCTAAAACTGATTGAGAGTGATTCAGTTTCTGACTTGTAATATCTGATTTCATCTAGGTCCATATCAGATGTTAACTCATCAACTTCAACGTCTTCCTGGAGATGCTCTGCTATGGAGTGAAATTTGGTAATCCTGCCTTTTAAGTGTTGATGATTTGTTTGAGGATGTGATCCAAAGCACAAGGAGTAATTATCAAAATAAATTGCTACATGGACACACTTTGAAGGTATGTGAATTAAATGAGACTTGCTGCTAGGATATGGTTTCATTTTGTATTTAGTGTTCTTCATATCCTCTATGTCTGTGTATCATGATCTGTATCCCAACTGTTTACTGGTCATCCAATTGAGTCTATCCTGATTTATATGCTTGTTTGAAGATTAGCTGCAATTATTGGCATCTTAAGGTTAATAGACTACCGTGTCAGTGGTTTTGCTGTTCCATTTTCATAGTATAGTACATTAGATTCTGGAAAAGGGAAAAATACTGCTTTATAATTGCATAGAAACTAAACGTTTACTTGAACAAACATAGACACTTACAGCAAACCCCAAGATGAAGAAAGATAACCATAGACAGCCTTAGGCTGTATCAACTAATTACTAGACAACTTAAAGTGATCAAGGGCGGAAACACCACCAAGTCCTTTCTTAACGTAATGCTCAATGTATTCTTTCATCGTGATATATTTGTAAATAGGGGGATTCTCCTCTGATAGTATCTCTTTCAAAGGACCATAAATCTTTGTGTTGTCACTGGATGCTGTGTTCAGAAAACATGCCACTGATACTCTTGGTCCAGTGCGGTTGGCTAGTACCCTGTGTTCAGCCTTTTGAACTTGTCATTGCTGATAAGCTGTTTGAAATGGAAAGGTAAGTCTACTTGGCAATTATGCAGCAGATAATAAGGGCATGCTGGAGTGAGAAACATTTATTTACCTGAAGAAGATCTCCGATGTTTACTATTAGAGTTCCAGGGATGGGTTTTACAGTAACCCACTGATTCTGATGAAGAATTTGTAGTCCGCCAATATGATCTTGTAGAAGAAGGGTAAAGAAACTCGGGTCTGAATGCTTACTTGTCCCTAAGGTTAGTTCAGGTTCAGGGCATTAATGACCAATAAGTACCAAGAAATCAGTAAAAATCCTTTTAAGGTGGTCTCGTTCTAATCCTAGAGCCTCCGATAACAACTCAGTAACTGTATTTGCCAACTTCATAATATGCTTCCAATACTCAACTATTATGTCTCTGAAATTTAAATGGGGGATAGATCAGCTTGTGAATAACAAAAATAGCAGTAAAGAATCAAGTTGGATTTGATGACAGTGGATAAGATTCTAAAATCCATATATGGGTCAACGTTTAGTACTAGAAGTGAACTGTTAGAAAAGTGTATATTATTCATTACCTGCAAGTGTCTGGCAATTCTCGAGGATCAAGGGGATCTGGAGATAATAGGTTACATCTTAGACTGTCTCTCCAGTTAGCATATTTTGATACATAGAGATCGAAATTAGTATGAATCATGCATCCTGTTCTGGGATCATTTGAGTAGAATTGTTTCTTAATCTCTGTATCTTGCTCATGAAATCTTTTGATACCTTTAATAATCTCATCCGTTACAGGTAAAGGAATTCCATGGTTCACCAATCGGAAGAAACCCCATGTCCCCGATGCACGTCGAACTTCATCAATAATTTCCTTTCGTCTGCTATGGTCATCCTGATCCAGGCTTTCCATATCAATCACAGGAATCTCAAAATTGTTGTGTTCATCTTCAATATGATCCAACTCTTCAGTGAGCTCATCCAGTGGCCTAACGAAAATTCGAGGGATCTTTACAGTTCCAGCATCCACTATTCCTTTCACACCAGCTTTTGATTCTTCAAAAGCCTTCATTTCTTTAAGACGATCATAGGAAGGATGCTGTTCTCCAGCTCCAGTAATCTCCATAACCTTTTGATTCTTCAAAAGCCTTCAGTTCTTTAAGACGATCATAGGAAGGATGCTGTTCTCCAGCTCCAGTAATCTCCATAACCTGATGGCCGGTTCTTGTCCTTTGTATCAACCAACAAGATCAGTTCTGTCGGAGTGATTGATAAGGGAGAGGCTTCTACTGTATTATCTGATTGCACACTATGGACTATTGAAAATTGATTTTTTTTTTTTTTTATTTTGTAATTTTTTCTTCTTTAGCGATGATGTTAGTCTTCCGACGTTTTCTTTCCCCTTTACCTACTTAAGTTTTTGAAAGTAGAGGTAAATTTAGAAAAAAGAAGATGCAAAAGATAAAAAAGGATGGGATGCGCCCACCGTGGGGCTCGAACCCACGACCACAAGGTTAAGAGCCTTGCGCTCTACCAACTGAGCTAGACGGGCTAATTGTGCTTAAACGTTTCCCTTACCAACAGTCACAAAATCACAAGCATTTGCAATGACCACCCTTTGTTTTTGATGGGAAAGTTGTATATACTAACTAGCAAAGATAGATAGTACATAAGATTTACCATTTCGTTTCTACCAAAAATATTAGAGATAATGCTAGAAGGCTTGAGTTTTTGTTATAATTCGTAGACATATGTTGAAGGTTCTTTATCCTTGCTTCCTTGACGATTTTATCCGCTGCTAAATTGTATTTTCTCATTGTAAATTTTACCTGAGCTTGAGGAAGTTCTTTTAATATTTTATTGGCTTCTTTAACTGTGTTTTCTGCTGTCCACGAAGGGTTTTTGTTTTCCTTGTTGATGCTGTCTTCCAAGGCTTTACAATCAGTTACTATTGAAACGCTAGACAAGACGTTGTCTCTTAGCCATGTAACTGCTTTTTGTAAAGATTTCGCTTTCTCATGAAAAGAAGAAGTAATTGTCCCCGAACCTGCTGAAATGTGCATAAAAGTCTGGTCGTCTACTGAATAAACGATGTGAGTGTATCCCATTGAAAGGTCTTCTTCCTTGAAAGAGGCATCAATAAAAATTATCTAGTCTGTGTTTATGTTCGACCATTTGGTGTTGATCTTCTTGAATAGCTGATTGTTATCTCTTTCCTTTTGGTTCTTTCGGGGGATGGATTGTAAAAACATGTTTATCTGATCGATTAGTTGCATCGGGTTTGGGGTTAATTTTTCAAACACCACCGAGCATCTGTATTTCCATATGAACCATAAGATGGTTGAAATTTTTCCTATCAAGTTAACCAGATCTGGGTTTAAGAGCCACCCTTTAACCCATGTTGTAATCGGATCCGTATTAGCCGAAGAAGTTAGATTTCCTAGTGAAAAACTGAACCAAATAGCTTTTGCAAATGGGAAAGATCCAAATAGATGATTCTCCTGTGCTTGGGAATTACATAGTTGGCAGATTGGGTCAATTTCCGGATTATGCACCCCTAATCTCGAAGAAGTGGGTAAAGCTTTCCCAGCTAGTTTCCACACAAAAAGCTTAATTCTTGGTATTACTTAATTTTCCAAATACTCTTCCATGGGAAGTCTAATAATGAGTTATCATCTTCTTGGTTTTGATTTGCTAGGAAATTATAGATGTTTTTTGCCGAGAAGAGTCCTGATCGGTGGTGTAGCCATTGGATTTTGTCTTTTTTTTTTTGAGGTAATTGCTTTAATTTTCTTCCTATCCTCCGGGCTAAAGAAACTGTCTAGTTTTCCTTGATACTATTTATTCTCTACGGCTATGAGCTCTTGAACTCTTTTTGGAGTTGTGTCTTTCATTTCTTGTGGTTGGAGTATTATTTCCGAATTTGGAATCCATCGGTCTTCCCATATTTTTATTGAATTTCCATTTTTGACTTGCCAGACAAAATTTCCTTTGATTAACTTCAAACCTTTTCGGATGCTTGTCCAAATCCAAGATAATTTAGATACTTTAGACGCTTCCAGGGGATGAGAATTTGGAAAGTATTTTTCCTTGAGAATATTTGCCCATAGTTGGTCTTCCTATAAAATTAATCTGCTGGCTAGTTTAGTTAGAAGTGCTATATTAAAATGATGAGGATTTTTAATACCTAGACCACCTTGAGAAATAGGCTTGCAAATGTATTTCCAAGATCTGATGAAACCCCCTTATCTTTTTTTCCCTTCTTTATTCCACCCGAAGTTTCTTTGTATACGATCTAATTGATTCAAGGTTTCTTTCGGAAGAACGAGTACCTGCATTTTCTACGTTGGGAAAGCTTGAAGAATTGATTTTATCAGAACTGTCCTCCCCCCTTGAGATAAGAGTTTGGATTTCCAGCCTTGGAGAGTGCTGTAGTATTTCTGTAGGAGTGGATCGAAGTTCACTTTCCTATTTTTATCAAATAAAAGAGGAGTGCCGAGATATCTATCATTTTTTGCCATCAGAGGAACTTTAAGAATTCTGGCTATGATTTTTCCATGTTTAGGATGAATTTTTGGGCTGAAGTAGATACTGGATTTTTGTAGGTTTACCATTTGTTCCGTTATGTCCCCGAATAGGGATAAAACTTCTAGAAGATTTTTTGCTTCTCCCATATAAGCTTTTGTGAAGAGGAAACAATCGTCTGCGAAGAAAAGATGAGAAATATCTGGAGCGTTTTTATTGATTCGGGGTCCAGAAATTTTCTTCTCCATTATCGCATTTTCTAGAAGTATGGATAAGATTTCCATACATATCAGGAAGAGGTAAGTGGATAGGGGGTCCCCTTGTCTTAACCCTCTCGAGGTTTTGAACTTTGACCCAGGAGATCCATTGAGGAGGATTGAGAAGGAAGTAGTGGATATGAATTTTAATATGATATCTACCCACCTTTCATCAAACCCAAAGATAAGGAGAGCCCTTTCGATAAACTTCCACTCCACTCTATCAAAAACTTTAGAGAGATCTAATTTAAGGGCCAGATACCCTTTTATCGCTTTCGAAGTTTGCATAGAATGAATGAGCTCATGGTTAATTATAATATTATCAATGATTTGTCTTCGCGGGAGAAAGGCAAATCACCCGGAGTTTGAGGAGTTGAGATTTTTGGGATAAGCGTAATGAAGGAGTGATTTAATTCAGTATCAAGAATACCAGTTTTAAAGAAATCATGAACTGTATTAACAATATCCGGACCAATTATTTCCCACTTAGCCTTGAAGAAACCCGGTTAGAAACCATCGGGTCCTGGCGCGCCCCATTGGTTCATGTTTGATAAAGTGAGCCAGATTTCATTTTTTGAAGGGATTTCTAGGAGAGATTGATTTTCTTCATCAAATATACAGGGTTTTAATATGTCGGACATGTCAAAACTACAATTGTACCAATATGGGTAAAATGGTTGACCAGAAGAGAGTAAATTTGCTCCCTATCCGAGAGCCAAAGGCCCGAGGGCTCTCTGAGGGTATTGATGGAAGTATTCTGTGTTTCTGTCATATTCCTTTAAGAATTTATCTCTAGACAGTTGATGGTAGAAATCGTTTTTGATTTCATACCATTTTCCTAGTTATTCTTGGATATTTTTTAGCTTGTTTATGTCTCTGGAAATATTTCCGGACTTGTGGATACTGTCTATTTTATTGTTTAAGATCCTAATATTTTTATGTATATTTCCAAAGATGTCTGAGTTCCATTGGGAGAGATCGGATGATAAGAGTTGGAGTTTCAAGGAGAAATTTTCATGAGATGTGTTATTGGAATGTAAATCCCAAGATGATTTTACTACCTCAGTTAAAGTTGAGTGAGATATCCAGGATCTAATACACCTAAATGGTTTCTGAAGTTTTAATTTTTCAGGATTTGTATCTAGAAGGATAGGTGTATGATCTGATCCAACTCTAGGTAGATGAGTTACCTTGGTATCCGGGAATTTTTGAGCCCATAAAAATGATGTCAATGATCTGTCAATTCTCTCGCAAATGTTCGCTTCTCCTTTTCTGTTGTTTGACCATGTGAACTGTGCACCTTCGTAACCCGCATCTTGAAGACCTATGAAGTCGATTGTTTGGATGATGATGGTCTTGCTTCTAGAGATGCTTTATTACCCCCTTGCTTTTCATCTGGGTCCAGAATCATGTTTAGATCGCCAATTAGGGACCAAGGGTTATTCACTTGCCGGGCCAATTATGATATGTAGTTCCATTGTCTGATTTTTTTCATCAGTTTCAATAGATCCATAGACACAAGTGATGAAATTCTTCTCGTCACCTAAGATTGCTTCAAAGTGACACACGTTAAATTTTGCTGACACTAATTTCATATCGATGTTATTATGCCAAACAATTGCTAACCCTTTTGCTATTCCTACAGACGGAATAATGAACCAGTCATGAAACTTGGATTTTTTGAAGAAAAACTCATTCGAAACACCGGAGCTTTTGTCTCAGCTAGGAATATTATATCAGGGTTATAGAACTGGTTTAGGTATTGAAAGTGGTCCTTAGTGAGAGGTGTTCCTATACCATGAACGTTCCAAGACAAAAGTTTCATCTTGCCAAAGGAAAGCTACACCAGAAAAAAACACCGGGGGAAGCAAGCAAAAGAAAAATTCCTAGCAAAGCCAAATTGAGAGAAAATTGTAGGACTAAGCAGAAAAAAAGGAGACATCTTTTAGAGTAATAATAGAAACTTCAACCGGACAAGTAGAAAATATAGTGTGGTAAAGCAAGAAAAGACTTAAATAGTGATGCTGGGAAACATGAATTACCAGAAGAAGTAAAACAAGGAAAATTGCACAGGGGGAGGGAACAAAAATTATAAAGATCACAGCAGAAATATATTGAGAAACTACTGTAGGTATGATCAAAGAAAAAAGATCCAAAGCTTTTACAAAAAAACTTCAACTGGAGGACAGTAAACTAGAAGATAGGATTACATAGATTAAAAATATAAAATGTTCAAGAGGTCTAAATAAGGTGCATATGAGATACGATTGAATTCTAGAAATTAGTTATGAACACAACTACTAGAATTGGGGACAGAAAAGTAAGAAATTAACTTAAGGATCTGGAGAGTTATAATGGGATAACACAACAGTTAAGAGCAGGGAGAAGAACAAGGTAAAGCACTACAAAATATATTACACAAAGCAAGATGAACTGAAATTAAGAGTATTCACAAAGCTTAAAACTTAGCTATTAGATACACTATAGGAATGAAAGTACTAGCTAAAACTAAATGCAGTAAAATAAAGGGAAAGGAAGGCTAGAAAGCAAAAAAACTCAAGATACAGAGTTCACAGACTCTGGCAGTAGCCTACACACGGTAACACAAATTTTTCTGCATAGTTAGATTAGGGCCAGACTGGATATTTGTCATAGTTATCCAGATGTTTGCCTTTTCCTTTTGGGTCTCTGTCAGTTTGAGTTGCTTCAAATACTTCTCCTCTATACCACTGGTGAGGGTAGGAGATAATATTGGCATTTTCATCACACACATATATATCTTTTGAAACTTCAGGTATTGACTCTTCAGTTTGCTGATTTGCTGAGTGGAAGCACTGGTCATTATCACTTAGTTCAGTTATTTTCAGCTTCTTTGCAGCTAGCAAAGGTGAGTCCCAATGGAAGTAAGACTGCATGAGGCTTCAGTTTCTGTGATAAGAACCTGATTCCTCGTGCCCCAAGCTATGGTAGACACATCGATCCTATAAATGGAGATCTGTTTCATTTAGAGAAACATGAAAGAATTTTTCTCATCTATCCTCTCCGAAAATTTGGGAGCTCTCTCTGCAATGGCGATTCTCTCCAAGAACTCAGCCTCCCTCACGCTGCAATCCTCTGTGATTGTTTCAGTGTAGGAGTGTGCTATTCTGAACTTCTCCACTGTCCAAGGAAGGATCTGTGATCCTTCCTCTTGGGGCCGAGATTTATTGGGTAGTAGAGTTCCTCGTCTTCTTTTTAAATTATGAAAGTAACGCAATTAGATCCTTTAGTTTTACGATCTAAATCTTTTTCTTTTTCTTGGATCTTTTCTGGTCTTAAATGTGTGAAAAAATTCAAAAACAAATCTACGAATATCGTTTTACCAAGACTAGCAATTCCATGGCTTTCATCGGTGTTAATGATGGCTTTGATGGTGAATATGGAGTAGGTAAAATATGGTCGAAGAGATTTAATAATGTGATGATCCATATTCAATGGTTAAACAACACTTCAGGAAATTTTCTTAGAGTGGAGGAGTTCTCATCTTCTTCTTCGTCAGGGAGTTTTATTTGCATACCTAATGGAGCAAATGGAGGTATCTGGAGAAACTACTGGGAGTCTTTAAACCCTAAAATTATTGTTTCAAAGGATTCTCTGCACGTTCAAGACTCGCAGTAAATGAAGATCAATCAAAAAGCTGCTTGTTTAGATGTTGTGCATAATTTTTATAATCGAGCTCTAGTAGTGATGTTTCATAATTCTCACTCAGGATGGAGTAAAATTAAGCATTTGTTGAAAACAAAATTTAATTGGAAGGATAAGCTGAACTTACGTAGCGTGCATGGAAAATTGGGTTTCTTTTATGCAAGTGATGAGGTTGATTATGACTGTTTCAAGGAAGAGAAATCTTTCCTGGTAGGAAAGGTCAAAATCTCGATTAGGCATTGGAGACCTGAAGATGTTTATATTAGTCCTAGACAAGTGCAGCAAAATGTGTTTTGGTTAGGAATCATAGGTCTTCCGTTTCACTTATGGAACTCACAATCTTTCAAATCAATATGTGATCCATGGGCTAAGTTTTTGGAGTTACATACTACATATGAGAAGTTTTTGGAACTAAACAGATGTATGATCAAGGTGCATGCTTATTTGTCATATATTCCGGCAGTAGTTTGTTTCCAAGGCGTATGGTTGACTGTGGAATGGATTCATGATCAGCAGGATGTTAATCAAGAACTTATTACCAAAATTAAAATATGTGATAGTTCAAGATTCTGAAGATCTTCATCCACCGGTGGAGCAGCAGAATAAGTCTATTCTTTCCTATTCTGATGATATGAAATCTCGGAAGAATAATTCTGCAATTGCATGTCCGGCTTCTGAGCCAAGAAATAAGTCACCAGATTTCTCAAACTCCACCAGCTCATCTTATACGTCAAATACGGCGGTAAAAAGGTTGAAAAAAGTATGGAAGAGGGTGACTGAACTTCATCTAGGGGGTAATAATACTCTAATTGGCTCTTAGGATCATATATGCATACCATGGGTCACGGTGAGAAGGAAGAAAACGGGTTCGAGTCGGTATATGGACCAGATGGGGAGAGTGTCACCAGTTTGTACTGGTTTCGGCTCAACATTATATAAGAACGGAACTCATGTCCATGACTCGACAGAAAACTCGGATCCTAATATAGGCCAGGCGGGGAGAGTGGTATCCTCGGGTGCAGGTTTAGACCCGGATATCGGCTGGACATCATTGGATGGAACTCCAGCTTATGATCCGAATGTTTCTGCACCGTTGGATATAACTCCACTACCGTTAGACGTTTTTGCAATACTGTTGGATGATAATTCCAATTCAAATTCAAATACATTTGAAAATTTGAACTTTCATAATGACACTGTCATAGAGCCGTTGTCTCATGAGGTCGTTGTGCCAGTTCAGATGGATAAGAAAGAAGATAATATTTCAATTGCGCTTGAAAATCAAATGATATTCAATAAATCTATGGGTCTTAATACAGAACATCCAATGATGGTGCATATTAATATAAATTTGCTTTCTAGAAACTCTAAGCCAAATGTTGAAACGAATATTCTGTTGATAGAAGATTTAGATGGAATGGCCGAGTATGATAAAGATGAAAGTTTGCAAGAAGGAACGATTTTGTTAGAAGCTGAAGATCAAATTGAGGGTGTTAGCGGCTCTGTGGAAGTAGAAAATCTGGAGGTGGAGGCGGTTTTCAATCCAATTGCATCCGGGTATGAGAATGTTCATTAATGGACCACAATATATTGAGTTGGAACATTAGGGGTTTGGGCCAAGATATAAAGATTAATGCAATTAGAAATGCTATTGCCAAAAATAATCCTACAATTCTGACTATTCAGGAGTCTAAAAGAGAAGTTGTTGATGACTTCTTAATTAGGTCACTGTAGGGAAGCAACAACTGTAGTTATGTTGATCTAGCTTCTGAAGTTGCTTCTGGTCGAATAATTGTGATGTGGAAAGATGATATTGTGGTGGTGGAGGATCACTTGATTGGCGCTTTCGCAGTTTCTATAAAATTTAGAAATTTTTCTAATGATTTTCTTTAGTTATTCACTGCTTTGTATGGAGCTTCTGATTCAGGCTATTACAATCAATTTTGGCAAGAAATTAGAGACATGAGAATTTTATTTGATGAGCCATGGTTGTTGGGTGTAAATTTTAATGAAACTTTGCATGAAGATGAAAGAAACATCCCAGGTGGAGGAACTGCTAACAGGAATGCTTTCAAATCTTTTGTCAATAGATTTGCTCTTATTGATCTGCCAATGGTTGGGGGAAGATTCACTTGGAATAATTCTCAAAATTCTCCTACTTTAATAAGGTTGGATAGATTCTTTTTATCTCCTGACTTTCAAGCTCATTGTGTTGCTCCAATCCAAGTAAGGCTGAAGAGACCCATTTCTGATCATGCTCCTATTATGCTATATCTTGTAACTCATGTGAGAAATTCAAGTCCCCTTTCAGACTTGACAATTTCATTCTTACTCATCCATATTTTTTACCTAATCTTGAAATGTGGTGGACCAATTTATGTTTTTTTGGGAAGCCTAGTTTTATATTTGCAAAAAATTACAAGCTCTTAAGTCTTTGATCAATAATTGGCAAAGAGCCACTTTTTGGAATTTGCAGTCTCAGATAGATGATTTGGAAACTACTATTGATTTGCTGGACAATCTAGAAGAAATTATTGTGCTGAATGATGAGGAGGTGCTGGCTTGGGAGCAGTCAAAGATAAAACATGCAGATTTATCTATGACTTTGGCTAGGAAATTAGCTCAGAGATCTAAAGAAACATGGATAAAAGATGGTGAGTCTAACTCTAGTTATTTGCATCAATTAGCTTCTTTCAAATACAAGCTTAATAGTATAAATTGTCTCAAGATAGAAGGTGAATTGTGTTTTGATAAAAACAAGATAGCTGAGGAGACAAAAAAGTTTTATTCTTCTTTATTCACTGAGAAGTTTAGTGTAGGGCTTTCTTTTGAGAATCTGGATATGCCTAAGTTATCAGTTATTGACAGTATTAACCTTGAAAAACCTTTTACTGAAGAGGAATTTAAACATATTGTTGATAATTTTGGTCACAACAAGAGCCCGGGACCTGATGGTTTCCTTATGGAATTTTACAAAATTGGTTGTAATGTTCTTAAAGATGATCTCATGAATGTGGTAAAAGAATTTGAAAGTACAAGCATGATGAATTGGAGGGTGAACTGCACTAACATTACTCTAATTCCCAAGTGTAATGGTGTAGTTTCTTTGCACAATTTTAGGCCTATAAGTCTAATTGGGAGCATTTACAAGATTGTTTCTAAACTTCTTTGTTAGAGCATTGCTCGGTTGAACCCACCAAGCGTTGGTATGTCAAGTTTGGTTATCATATTTTAGTGAATCAAAACTCATGTTAAGAGTCGCTTGATTATGTACTATAGTCAACTTCGTATAGGTTAGCTTGAAAGTATTAGGATATGAGACATTACAAAGATTGCGAAGTCTTGAAGATGTGAAGAAGCAAGGAGCTACAACGACAACAATCATCCTTCCACTTGAGGTTAGTGATATTTGACTTGAACTGTTTCATTCCCTAACGTATCTTTAAAATCGTGCATATTGAAAACATAACTGCGAAGCATATTTGAACTCTAGATAGAAATAGTATTAAGGAATACAATACGAGGTTTATTGCTTAACCATTAAACTTTGTATATAAGACATCGCCAAAATCATTTGAATGTTATTGTGATTATGTATGGGTATGAGGTGAGGATTTCATCCTAGGGAACAATGTTGACATGTGTTCTAAGGAAGTAAGTTCATAAACTTGCTTGTGGACCGAAAAGGAAATTTCCAGGTGTTATTGATTTTGTTATTTATTGCATATATTATGAACAACCAATATGTGTGATAAAGTATAACCACTCACAACTTGTTGTGTTCTTGGTAGAACTATTCACAAAGGCCTGACTTATGTATTGGTATAACTTTTATTAGTAAAACCGATCTTAAGTAATCAGCTGTGGTATGATCAGATTTTGTATGCCTGACCAATTAAAAGGAAAGGGTAACAGATCCCTGTAAGGGGTGCATTACATACAAGGGAACCAATCCTTGTATGGGGGTGCAGTAAGGTTTATAGCAGAAAGGGGAACCGATCTTATGGACATGTGCAACACGTTTTTAGGCAAAGGGGAACCGATCCTATGGACATGTGCAACACATATAAGTTAAATACCATATATATGTGGGGAACCGATCCTAGTACCTAGTCAACCGAATTTTTGGAAAGCTAGTGTGACTATGCACAATACTCACATGGAGGTAGAACTGAAACTTATTTTGGTAGAATCGTAAACCCATGATTGTGATTGAATATTGATTTGATCAATCACATAGTTCTTGAAAGTCAGATGAACCAATTCTAAACTTGTTTGGAAGTGTGGCAAATCAGTTTCAAGGTTTTAAGTGTGAAAGAGAACTTACAAATTTAAGATGTCGACAAACTTTGAACACGTGCTGTGAATGTTTATTTCTTTAATTGTTCAAAGATATTCCTTAACGGCTAAGGGAAGAGAATCCCAGGATCGAAACATAATTAAGCTAAGAATCTTTTAATTAAGGTTATTAATTTCATTTTGTAGGGAAATTACAGAATTAGTAATGTGCATTTACTAATTAGATTTTCCGAGAGATTTCGATCGTTATTTTTGGACTGAGCATTTCCAGGAATTATGAAAACTGAATCTGTGCTTTAATGAGTATCTTGAAAATATTTTCGGTTTTGGAAATTCCTTGGTGTCCAAACTTCCTTGTCTATAAATACTCGAAGTTTGCCTTTCTAGCAAACTAATCCTTCGTAACAACAGATTTACTCTTTTGTTGTCGTTACTGGTGTAGCCGCCTATTCGGAGAGGAGAGTAACCTAATTAGGCGAAATCTCTTACGACCGCTCAGTTTAAATTCTTCTTTGGGATTGAAAAGCTCTAGCGCGACCCGTTGGTGGGAAACTAGATAATTACGGTTTATCTTTTGTTTTCGATTGATTTGATTGACTAATGGTGGTTGAAATATGATTACACCTAGTTTGTTTATTCTTGAGAATATTTCTTCTGATATAAGATTCACCCAAACTAGTTCAGAGTTTCGAAAAGGATCTTTAGACTGTTGTTAGTTCTAAAGACGATCTTGTGATAATCCATTGTTAACCGACTCCGTTCTGTGCGTGATTGATTACAAGAGATTCAAGTGATTGTGTGCAGGTTTTTATTGAAGATTTACGAAGATTTGAAGACAAAGAAGATATTGAAGATATGACTTGGGTTTTATAATCTTTGGTGTGCATAATACTTGTTTCGGTAAAAGAGGATCCAATTAATAGTCGGTTTATCTTTGTGGTAGATTGGATTGATTAATTGAGTAGATCGGCATCAAAACGATTCTTCGGATTAAAGGTGTTGTTGGCTTAATCTTAATCGATTACCTTTGGGTAATTGAATATAATATAGATCTAAGGACCTGACGAAGGAGTTTATGTTGAGATAAACGGAAGAGACTTTGTCCGACTCGTATCACTTGGTTGAATATAGTTGATACCAAACAGATTTGTTGTTCCTTTACTGTTTGGAATATGAACCAAAGGAATTGTTCCAAGTACGTGACTTATTTATAAGTTGGAGGCGTGTGAATACAAAAGGAACTAGATGAACTATAGGGTAATTTTGTGTAGCGGCTTAATCCTGAGAGTATTCAATTATGGACTAGGTCCCGAGGTTTTTCTGCATTTGCGGTTTCCTCGTTAACAAAATCTTGCTGTGTCATTGACTTTTATATTCCGCATTATAATTTTTTTATTATAATTAAATTAAATTACACAAACGTTAATTCCTATTTACTTGATAAGCAATCCTATTGTGTTTGGTTAAGTCCAAACCTTCGTATCAAGTAAACATACTTCGTTGTTGTATTGTCTCGATCTCGTATCCATAGACGATCACACGAAGTGTGAACGATTAGTTTTATTGTCTCGACTCAGTCCACAAACAATTATTTTCGGAGAAAGGACTTATAGGTAGGAAAAGTTTTAGCTTGAGGTATATTTGGGTACCCTCGCCTTTTCATTCTTGCTAAGATAGTAAAGCCGGTTCTTTCTTCTATAATTTCTGAGTTTCAAGGAGCCTTTGTGCATGGTAGGCAGATTCATGATGGCATTTTGATAGCTTCTGAGCTCATTGATTCAAGATTAAGAAATTTGGAAACTGGTTTGATATGCAAAGTGGACTTTGAAAAATCTTTTGAAAACATTAACTAGGGTTGTGTGGATACTGTTCTTGCTAGATTTGGTTTTGGATGTAAATGGAGGAGTTGGATAAAATGGTGTATTTCAACTCCAAGCTTTGTTGTCTTGCTTAAAGGTGAAGCCTCTGAATTATTCAAAAGTCAAAAATTTATTAGGAAGTGTGATCCTATTTCTCAATTTCTCTTCATTTTGGTAGCTGAAGTTCTCTCTCTGATGTTCAAAAAAGAAGCAGCTGAAGGTCTTATCACAGGTTTTAAAGTTGCTCAACAAGGCACTGAGATTACTCATTTGCAATTTGCAGATGATTTAATTGTCTTTCTTGATGATAATGAATTTCAAATTAACAATTTGAGAAGTATATTAAGGTCAATTTCAGAAAGAGCACTATTGTAGGCCTTGGACAAATGCAGAATGGGGAGGTATGTGCTGATTTATTTGGTTGTTCTTTAACAAACTTCCCTTTGAACTACTTAGGAATTCCTCTTGGAAGTAAATCTAAGTTTAGGAATGTTTGGAATGACATAATCCAAAAATTTCATAAAAGCTAGGAGCTTGGAGGAGGAGATATTTATCAAAATGGCAAAGAGTGATTTTGTTTCAGAGTGTACTAGATAGTTTGCCTGTGTATTATCTCTCTTTATTTCAGATGCCAGCAAGTATAGTCAAGGAGTTGGAGAGAATCATGAGGAATTTCTTATGGGGTTCTTCTCAGACAGTTAAGAAAAAGAGTTGGGTTTCTTGGGCTAATGTGAATCTACCTAAAGCTAGAGAGCGAGTAGGGATAAAAAAAACTTAAACTGGTGAACAAAGCTTTACATTCTAAATGGATTTGGAGATATGGGAGTGAAAAGAATGCCTTGTGGAGAAGAATCATAAATCATAAATTTGGAGGGATTACTGAAGCTTTGTTTCCAAATCACTCCAATAAGTCAGTCTGTTTTAGCTTATGGGATGGAATTTTTAAAGCAAGAGATTTTGTAAAACAGGTTCATCTTTGTTGGTTGGTGACGGGAGCAACATATATTTTTGGGAGGATGTCTGGGTTGGAGAACATGCCCTAAAAAAATCTATCTCCTACTTTGTTTAAGCTTTCTAAGAAGAAAACTGCAATAATTAAGGATGTAATCTCAGTTGATGGAGCTTGGAATCTAGATTTTTCAAGAAGCTTGACATAGTCTGAAATGCTGGAGGTGATAAATCTGCTGGAAGTAATTGGTGATCCTAGGGAAAGAGTGAATAACATGGCAGTTGTTGAAGATAGCAGACACTGGATTTATAATCAAGGCAAAGGTTTCTCTGTTGGTAGTGCTTATGAATCTCTACAGACTGAAGGATTTCTTGCTTTCCCTGATAAGCATCCGTGGAATCTCAAAGTACCTTTGAAAGTGGCTTTCCTAGTTTGGACCCTTTGTTATGATGGTGTTCCAACTTTGAAATTTTTTTTCAATGCAGGCTTGGTGCAGGATGCAGTTTGTTTGCTATGTGGTGATCATATGGAGACAAACCCTCACTTGTTTCTTCACTGTGATTTTACCTTTACTGTGTGGATGTATTTTTTGAAAAGTTTTGGTGTCTCTTGGGTGCATTGTAGTGATGTTAGAAGAACCATGTGGGAATGGCGCAACAAGAAGAGCAACAATAGAATTAAAGTATTGTGGAGTTACTTCCCCTTTGTAATATGGTGGTGCATTTAGAAGGAGCGCAACAACAGGTTTTGCAATAACCTAGTGAAAAATTCTGAGCAGATCATTATTGAAGTCAAGTGTTTGTTGTTCAGCTGGACAATAAAAACAAACATTTTTGAAAATTATTGTCTTTCTTTCTAAGCTTTGATGCAAGCTTCTTTGTAACTCTCCTACTTGGTCACTTCCTTGTGACTGATTAGTTTTTTCCCTTAATAAAATTTTCCTTCTGTCAAAAAAAATGAAGATCTGTTTCTTTTTCAAATTTTTTTATTTAATAGCTGTATTGGTTGTGATTTTTTTGTTTGAATCCTTTTTCAAGATAAGAATGGATATACCAAATCCGATCAAGAGTTCAGTAAACTTGCAATATCACTGTAAGGCCAAGCACTATAGTGTCTCATTTCCCTTTCCTATTCCTCATTTGTAGGGAAAATTCCAAATTGGCAATCACTATGGTCTCCCATATCCCTAAATTCAAGGGAAATCCCTCCCCTTCCCTACTAGCTGGATCAGATGTGATCCAGCTAGTAGGGAAGGGAAATGTGACGGATACTCAGTTTTCGTCAAAATTTCTACATTACGGATACTCAGTTTTCATAGCATTTTACACCGTAACTGAGTTTCCGTATTTGTTTTTTATTTTTGGTTTACCCTAAATTTTTTTTTACTCTTTTTTTTAACTAAAACTCTTTTTTTACCTATAATATCTATTTTTTACCTATTATATCTCCTTTTTTTACTCTAAATTATATTTATTTACCTAAACAAATACATTTCAATGGAAAAAAAATTGGGAAAAAAAATACGGAAACTGAGTTTCCATATCGCACTATTCATACGGAAACTCATTTTCCGTCACATGTAGGGAAAAGATGAAAAGACACCATAATGGAACTGCCTTGTGACCCATATCCCTTCCATTTATTTGAAGGATAGGGAAGGGATGGCCTGCACCATAGTTCTTGGCCTAAGTTTAAGTAACTAGCTCTAAGGTTTAGTGAACTTGCGATATCATTTTAAGTCCAAGTAGTTGAATTTAATAACTCCCGAAGTCGAGCAATGATATATGGGAATAATATACTAAAAACAACTGCTGCTCCGCAAGTAACTTGTATTAACTTCAGCGTAAAAGTGGCTTAATAACTAATTGGCAGCAGTCTAATGCATCCAGTAGAGCATTCAACTTGCGGTTTATTCTCCAACACATTAATCTCACTTAATGTTGTAAACAAAAACATAACTGAGAAACATGTCAACCTTCTATTACAGTAAAAACTCCATATATTAATAAACTCTACATATTAATAAAAATCACACTCCAACTTGGGCCAGTTGTGAATAGTAATAACCTCCACATTTTAATATTAATAGATTTTTCTAGTCCCGTCATAAGGAATTTACCTCCATATATTAATATAATTGACATTATCGGAAACTTATAGATCTAGTTACATCAAAAATTAAGATGAAATAAAATACTTGTCTACAGATGCGAATACGTTTGTATTGGAACAATAAATATTTGTATACATCCAATATCGTTTACATATAGAAAAACATTTAATTGGTTGTTAATGATATTTTAATTAAGTTCATAAATAGATACATGTATTTGCGTATTGGAACGACAAATACATTATCCAATATCATTTACGTACTTTGAATTAGTAAAAAAAAATTCAATCTTTTGGTATACCTTCCTATATTAATAATTTTGTGAAGTCTTAAGGCTATTAATATATGGACTTTTTACTGTATGTAGAAGAACTAGAATGCCTTTTTACCAACAAAAACAGGGGATAACCTGCAAGAAACTGTTGATACCATGAGAAAACTAAGAATAACTATTCTAGAATGTATTATTACCCAAATAACATGATACTGGTTACAAGAGAGGGATCGGTACATACCTGACAATACAAGACTTTAATCAATGTCAGATGACTATACATTGACTTACAATAATACACAAACTGTAAAGATGCTTCAAGTGTTAAATAAGGTTACGGAGAAAGTTACTAGCCTGTTAAAGCTTAAACTCAAGTGGGGAACAAAGTTAACGAGTTTCTGGTTAAGGAAAGTTGGATGGAGATTTTCGATACTTCAGATTTTCTCCATGATCAGTTGGAAATATGTAAGTGACATAAAATGTGCTTCCTGGTATATAGGTGCAATATTTTTTTTCCCTCCTCGCGTAAGATTAAAATCGATTGAAAAAGGATCACAGCATCACAAGCCATAAGCAAAGTGAGCCACCAAAATAAACATGACATACCCAAGTAGTCCAAACTCCAAAAGGAGCCAATTGATGGTGTGAATAAAATTTGTTCAAATTCATATGTTTGATCTCAAAAAGACATTTTTCGCGAAAAACACAGTAGAACTATGCAACACAGTACGTGTTGCCTTGATTTTGTTCACACAATAAACGGATTGAAAATACTAGCTCTTGTCATTGGTTTCAACTTGTATAATGGCTTGATAAAGACAAATAAAATTTCCAAGAAACCAAGCATTCATATTTAAATTTTCTTTTTCTTCTTTCCAAACTTCCAAGGTCTTTTTAGGTTTAGGTGCCCATCTCAGCCACTATTTTTCCTATGTTTATTGAAAGAAAAACCTGCGAGGCTTACTTATAGTCTATATAGCAATGTAACTTTGAAACATTTACTAGTTTGAAATATCAATAATGTTGCACTTATTTGAGTTAATATGAAATTGTATTGCAATATTGTTCATAACAAGGGCGATTCATCCAACTATGTTTGTGTATATAAAATTACACGAGATCGACAAAATATATATACATATATATAGCACAAAGTACAAAACAAAAAATTCCAAAACTTACTTTTCCCATTACACGTATTCTTCTCCCATTAGCAAATATGTTTTTGAAGGCGATTAATACGATCGTAAGAGATATTTGTAGCATAATAAAGATAATTGAAGCAATCAACATCTTACCCTTAACCAAAGCTTTGATCTTTAAAATTCTTTATAGCCATAACTCTCTTCCAATACGATACCCACTATCTAAGTGACATATATTATGCTGATGTAAACGAATCCAATCATATATATTATAATTGTTATAACACGAAGAATATTAAACGCGGAATTTGATAATCCAACTGAATAGTAAAATACTATTTGAACTGAAACAAAGTTGTATAGAAACATGATGAGAAAGGTCTGTTAGAGCACTTCTCGGTCGAACTCGCAAGCTTTGCTATCTCAAGCTTGTTTGTCAGTGTTAGTAATCAAAACTATAGGTCTTGATTTCTAGTCTACTTATAGTGATGTCTCGGACTATGATAGATTGTGTAGTTGAGCATTAGACTTCACGGCGTTCATCAATTGAAGACGAAGAACTACTAAAGCGAGCTTGTGGAACTTCATCAACAAAAGGTATGTGGAGACTAAAACTCATCTATCACTTGGAAAGTCTATTTCTAATCTATCTCCTATATTGAGACAAAAGTCTAATTACTATATAGTTGTCGATTATACACATTTGAAATTTCTCGGAATATGTGTTGGTAAGATTTCGCTTCAACCAAGTTCATCTTATATTCTTGACGAAAGTCAAAAGATGATCATGTGAAATCGCCGAGTAACATCTTACATGGTTTGTGTGATACAATCATTTGGTGTAGACTTGGAATGTTTCGTTATGATTATTTCAATAACTTGAAAATTTCTTTGATGCTAATAGTGTGTGAAAACGACTATTGTCATCCTTTAAGAAAGTTTCAATGATTGAAATAAGAGTTTAGAATACTTAACCATCATGGGATTATAAACATAGTGTGCATTCTTGCATGTATGTGATCCATGACCGGAACTAAAGTACGCATACCAGTATGCGTACTTGAAGTTGTGAAAATCCGTGTACCAAGTACACATACCGGTACGCGTACTCGCGTAAGGTATAGGTCCATGAATTTTTTCTGGGTTTTGGAAGTGTACTAAGTATGAGTACCCGTTTGCTTACTGGCGAACAAAAACCCAGACCGGCTACTTAAGTATGCATACCCGTTTGCATACTTGAGTGGCTAATGTTATAAAATCGTTTGGCTCACGAACTAATACATTTATATATCAAGGAATGCATTCTTTGCAAACTGTGGCTATAATTTTCATGAATTGATTCAAGTGAATCGAACCGATTTTGCTTCAATTGTGTTCTTGTATACTTCTATTAGAATATAGCAATTGAACAACTCTTTAACTAGTTTCATTTGAGTCATTTAAACTAGTTATGGTTAAGATGAATAAGGTTAATATGAGAGTGTTCATATAGCTAACCTCGGTTAACTACGGTTGAGACAACATGGTGTACACATTTAGGTACGGTTACTAAACCTAAATGAGGGTACATTTCATTTCTGTATAACAAGCTAATTTCGATCTAACGGTTGAAAGATATTAGCTTGAATCTAATCAGGTTTTCATCTGACGGTGAATATTGAATGCTTTGTTACCAAGGTAACTAAGATTGCAAACCCTGATTTGAAAACTATATAAAGGAGAACTCTAGCAACTGAGAAACCTAATACCCACACCTCCTCTGTGATACTAGTTGTATAAGCTATAGTTGATTCTCCTTTAACCTTAACGACTTAAAGACTTCATTGGGATTGTGAAGCCAAACCCAACTATTTTCTCTGTAGTTGTGTGATATGATCTTGCTGTTTCTATCATATTTTAGTACTATCTTCTTTAAGATTTACTCGAGATTTAATCTCCGATAGGCAAGATAAAACGTAGTCACAAACATCTTCGTCTCATCGTTTGTGGTTCCACAATATCTTGTTTCGCTACCATATGATTAAGATTATTGTGAGTTGATTGATATTTCTAGGCTATTCTTCGGGAATATAAGTTTGGTATATCAATTGGTTCATGTTCGCCTTGATTTATCAAAAGACGGAACAAAACTCGTAGGTATTTATGTGGGAGACATATTTATCTATTCCTATAGACTTTTCTGTGTGAGACAGATTTTTTTATCAAGTCTTCGACTTTGGGGTAGCAGCTTGGTAGGTTCGGAAACCTACAATAATAATACTGCAAGTGCACAGTGTCTAACTAGTAGATAATGGCAAATACAGGTCGTTCCCACGAGGAGTGTGAAAATACTACTACTAACTAATACAAAAAACTAACAAATCAATAAGGTGATGTTTGACGATTTTTTAGATATTCGGGACAAAATGAAATAATAAATAATTCTAACAATAAACAAAATGGGTAACAGGTTGTTAAGGTTTTTGATTTCCACCAATTCAATCATATAAACTCGACTAATCTCTATTTATTACTCAAGAAAAATTTCGAAATCAATCTCATGTCTCGGAAGATAATATGTTTAAATTCTAAAATATAGTTTCTCCGCTGTAATTTCCGTCGCTTCACGGGTAATGATTCTAAAGTATTACATATTAATCCTAAAACATATTGCGTCAAAGACCAAGCACGCTATATCAATTGAAAAGTATAAGTAACCAAGAAAATCACATAATCGATTAAACACCAAGCTATATGAAGAGAAATCACTAGTCAGTGAATCATTATTAGAAATATCATCGTAGAGTTCATATAAATAAATTGGCTTCAATCTAAACCCTAACAAACAACTTAGAAAACCATGAGAAAAGAAAAATCAAATAAACCAAACCCTTGTCGCCTCTTCTCTCTGTCAACGGCTCTGCGGCCGCCTCCCCTCTCAAATAGTCGACACCCCTTCTTATAACCTTCCCTTTATTTTATTTCATTAATCAAAGAATAAAAATAAATTATTCTATGAAAATATCTTGCATGCAAGTTGATGTCGTCATCAGTATCTTTCCCCAAATAGTATTTCCACCTCGTTTTTCCAATGAAATAATAAACTCTCCTTATTTCCAAAATCTCCCAAATGAAGAAAGAATTATTTTATTTCCAAAATAATCTCACGTGTAAATATTCCTCAATTAATTCTTCACATGGCAAATAAATTATCTTTCCCGGTGGAATATATTTGTAATAAAGTAAGAAAGATAAAATACTTGTCATTTTTAGTTTGCATGTGCCAACCCCATTTTGATTTCAATTCCTTTGTTGCGTTTTGATGAGTGCTAAAAAGTGCATATTTCTATATATTTTTCTTGGCATTTAACTCATCTTTTGTGCATTAATTCTACATTTTATCCCATATTCTGTATTTTCTTTGTTTTCAAGAATAAATATTTTTATTAATTAATTTTGCATTTTTAGGTAATAAATAAAGTTAGATGAATTGCGGAGCGAAAAGTGCAAAGACACGGAGAAAGCCGACGGAAACTCTAGAGGAAAAGAAGTGCAGAATGCGGTATGGAAGACTCAAGGATGAAAATGGGCTCACAAAGGAAGAAATTGTTCTTAAAGAAGAAGTGGGCTCAAGATTGTTTAAGCCCAAAACCTATTTTCTAAGCCTAAAATCAATACCCAAACCCGTTTCCCCTCTTAACCGTCAGATTGGATCAATTTCATCATCTAACGGTCGTTACATCAGAGTACATCGAGCTTTGATGTTCCTGTCTAACACTATAGCACCTAACTCCATCTTGGACCGTCATTTTTGATGTATCTCAGATCCAACGGTCTTTCCACACCCATCTCCATCACGCCGTTGGATCATTCCTTCATCTTTTCATCCAACGGATTCCCCTTACAAAACATCAAATATTGATGATCCCGCACAACACCCTAGTACCTAATATCTATACCCCAAAACAAACGATCCCTAAACCTAAATCCATCGATCTCTTCTCCTCCACCTCCTCCCTCACCGTCTGCAGAGAAAACCCATGTCCTCCATCACCACCACCTGCTCTGCCTATACCACCACCACCTGCTCTGCCTATACCGCCACCACTACACTCCATCATTCTCCTATCCCCTAGCCACTCATTACATCAACCCCTCAACCTATTCTTCCCACTGAAACCCTAGTTTTAGGGGTTGATGAAATTAGTGAGCTAGAAACGCAATTGAAGGTGTGGGAAGCATCAGGAGACCATAAGGAAGCATGGGTCGACATACTCAAGAGTTTTCAGAGATTAGGTAAGGGCTAATTCAATTTTTGATAAAACCCTAATTTTGGATTTTTGGGGATTTTATGTTTTAATGATTGTATGTATGAATTGGAAGCATGGGTGAGAGCTACTGAGTGAATTCATAGAATTAGGTGAGGTTAATTTGTATTTTTAGCAAACCCTAATTTTACTGATTTGGGGCTTTTGGGGATATTTTGGGGGAATTGTAATTGACTATAAATTAGAGTCTTGGGGTGTTGTATAGGGCATGCCTGGATTAGCCAGAGCATCAGTAGAATAGTTTAGGTTTGTTATTTCCATGAACTGTAGCTTTGAGGTTTATCAATCTTTTCAATTCCATGATTCTCAATTCAAATGCATTGGTAATTTTAGCTGTTATGAACTCCAACATGTATTTAATTTGAGTGTGTGATTGTTACAATTTATATCAAGCTCCTGTTCATGTTTATTTTATGTTTTGTTCTTATGATTTGTTCTTAGGATAGTCTCATTCTAGTGCACTGTTGAATGATGTATTGCTAGGATAGTTATCTTGATGCCTGTTTTGCTTGAGCAATGGGAAGTAATCAGTGCTCTGGTATGCATGTGATTGACTGTGCTGTCAAAAGACAGTCAATACTAGGGGCATATCAGTGAGCAAGCTGATTTTCCTCCCATTCTAATATATGCTGAAGGTCTTCAACTCAACCTAGAATTGCATTGCTTGATTAGGACACAAGGTGGAAATCAGTGCACAAACTCCTCCCTGCCCTTGGCTTACAGCCTTGGTTCTTAACTGTTTTTCCATATTGCTTTGCTGTTTTGGTTCTTAAATTTCATGTCATTTGCTTTGCTTTGTTAACTGTTTTCCCATCTTTGCCTTGCTCACTGCCATAGTGCTTTGCACCCATTGATAGCTTAGGAATGCTTCAATACACCCAAAGTCCCTGTGGAATGACCCTGTTCTTGCACACAAGCTACAACTGACCCTGTGCACTTGCAGGTATCACTGTAGGCATGTCTTTGCTCTTATTTTATACATATCCCAAAGCCTACCAAGTTTTTTTGGCGCCGTTGCCGGAGACTTGGCTGCCGTGTTTTTGAAGTTTTTCTTGCTGTTCTTTGCATACTCATACCTGCTGTGTAGTTCTGATAAGCATCTTAGTGTACTCATCTTGCATATTGCATCTGTAGCTGTAACTTAGTACCACCTGTAGTTATGCACCATTGTAGTTCAACATCATTCCTGTCACTTTGCTGATTTTTACTTCATTCCTGTACCTATTTGTTTCAGCTGTAAATTGTAGTTCTTTACTGCATCTTAGTTTGTTCACTGCATAGGAAGCTGTAGCTCATCTTGCATTCTCAGCTGCATTCTCATACCAGCTGCATTCTTTGCTTGCTTCTCATAATCAGCTGTGTAGATTGCTGTAGATTACCTGCCATTTTGTAGTTGTTAACCTAGCATCACTGCATTTTCATTTTCACTGTCCCTGCATTCCATTTTCATCTGTAACTTCTATAACTACATGTTAGTTTTCCGTTTGTAGCTGCACCTACATCATTGTCCTGTCCATTCCTGGCTTGGCTTGTTGCTTTACCCATTTGATTCAGAGATCTGAACTTCTTATCTGAGCTGCCAGGTGCCTGAGCTTGTGGTGTTGCTGATAAACAAGCCTGCAAACTGCCTGTTGCTGTTGTTGAGCTGTGCTGCTGCCTGTTGCTGTTGTTGAGCTGTGCTGCTGCTGCCTGTTGCTGTTGTTGAGCTGTGCTTGTGGTGCTGCTGTTGCAGCCAAGCCAAGGCTGGAAAGGAGAGTGCAGAAACTTTGAGCTGAAGCTTGCCAAGCTACAGCTCACCCATTTCACATTTTTATTGGGTTTGTGGTATTCCTCTCACACTTACCTCTCTGGGCTTTGTAAAAGCTTGTTTCTGAAATTGTATAAACCCACCTGAAAGTTAAGCTTTGAACTGTGGTCCTAAACCCATAGAAACTGAAATCATTTTAAATCCCAGTTGGGCCTCATATTTTAGTTAGTAGCTAGCCAAAGCCCAACTGAATTTCTGGGACTGTGGGCTTAACATCCATTTGAAAACTAAACATTTGCACTGTGGGCTTGACCTAAAAACAGAAAACGTTTTCAAAGCCCAGTTGGGCCTCGACCTTTAGCTATCTAAGAGCCCAAATTTCAAATTGTTACCTGGGCTTGTTTCTGAACTGTGGGCCTGAACCAAACTTCAAGTGGGCCAAAATTTCAAAATTCCAAAAACCAACAGTGAGCTTTACTCACCAGCAGTGGGCCTGTTTTTCAAAAACGTAGCTGGGCTTCGCAAAACCCAACAGTGGGCTTGGTCTCCTTATCCCATTAAAAAGCAAATTTTTTTCCCTAAAAACCAAAATTTTTCTTTTTCCCATCAAAACCAAATGTCTCCCGACAAAACCAAATTTTTCCCAAAAAGTCCAATCCCATTAAAAACCAAATTTTCTTGTATAAAATCTAGTAGATAGTTTCTTAGTTAAATCTTTTGTTTCTTTTGTATATATAGTGCTAATCCAATATGATCTCGGTTAAAAAATGTTGGATTTTTGCCTTGAATAACGGAGTTCTAATCTTGCTTTCGCCGAAATCGGGTATTCTCTTTCCTTTTTCTCTACTCAGCATGATCCTCTTCATATGTTGTATTATAATTCTTTACATCTTTTGAAACATTGAGGACAATGTTTAGTTTAGGTTTGGGGGTATAAAGTAGATACTTTGATAATATGTCATAATTGAAAACAAGAACTCCTTCTTTTTGAAAAAAATGAAAAAAAATGAAAAATCAAATTAAAAAAATGATAAAAATAAAAACATAAAAATGGAGCTCATTTACCTTGAAATGTTGACTCTTGTGCAAATATGTAATTTTTAGGAGTCTTAGTCTAGATATTTAGGCACCCTGATTCTAGCACAATTCACATGTGATAAGAAACTTGCACGCGCACGATCTACCAATACATGTATAGCCTCGATCTTCAAGGTGTTTGATAGGAAGTTAGATTGCCAATCACTTTAGAATACTGAATGAGACTTGACTAGCTTGTTCTTTGGTTGGCTGGGATAGAAGTTGGAGGATACGTTAAGAAAAGCAACCATAGAATTTGACCGGATGCATTCGATAAGGGCCACCTCTTGCTAAGAGTCATGTAATTATGTTTTTCTTTTTGTTCATGTATCAAAAGCGTCACTATGTTGTAAAGATCAAAGTTATTTCTTCAAAAAAAAAAAAAATCAAAAAAAAAAAAAAAAATCAAAAAAAAAGAAACAAAAACAATCAAGTATTTATTTATTCCATGTTTTGTCATGTTAAAGACAATATTCTCTCTTGTTCCAAAAATAAAAGAGAGTAATCAATGTAAATAAGAGTCATGTAAAGAGTCATCTTTTTGTTGTAAATAGTCTTGTAATAAGCAAGGAGGGTGCAGCCATCGATGTATAACGCGAGTAAACTGAAATATCACCAACTCATTGGGTGAACATTCACAATTCTCGTAAAGCCGGATAGCTAGCTTGGCTTAGAATTCGGTTCTTAGCCTAAAAACTATCTCTTGGTGATTAGTAGTCATAACTTCAGATCTTTCTTTACACATGTGTAGATACACTTTACACTCTTATCACATGTCTTTATTTGTTATCAGTGCTAGGATTGTGCCTTTGATAGCTAGATTGACATCTCCATTTTGCTGTGAGCTTAAACTGACTTGCACATGTCACATTTGATGGAATCCGAGCTTATATTTTGACCTAGAACTTTGTAGGTACGTTCTAAGCAAACCTTTACGAGACTTCACTCGTCCACTAGGGACACTTAGTGGTTTGAAAGGCTTAGTGCATATGCTAAATGCATTCGAGAGACCAGCGACAGTGGTATAGGTAGGATTTCCTTAGTTTTGTTTTACTTGAGGACAAGTAAAATTCAGGTTTGGGGGTATTTGATGAGTGCTAAAAAGTGCATATTTCTATATATTTTTCTTGGCATTTAACTCATCTTTTGTGCATTAATTCTACATTTTATCCCATATTCTGTATTTTCTTTGTTTTCAAGAATAAATATTTTTATTAATTAATTTTGCATTTTTAGGTAATAAATAAAGTTAGATGAATTGCGGAGCGAAAAGTGCAAAGACACGGAGAAAGCCGACGGAAACTCTAGAGGAAAAGAAGTGCAGAATGCGGTATGGAAGACTCAAGGATGAAAATGGGCTCACAAAGGAAGAAATTGTTCTTAAAGAAGAAGTGGGCTCAAGATTGTTTAAGCCCAAAACCTATTTTCTAAGCCTAAAATCAATACCCAAACCCGTTTCCCCTCTTAACCGTCAGATTGGATCAATTTCATCATCTAACGGTCGTTACATCAGAGTACATCGAGCTTTGATGTTCCTGTCTAACACTATAGCACCTAACTCCATCTTGGACCGTCATTTTTGATGTATCTCAGATCCAACGGTCTTTCCACACCCATCTCCATCACGCCGTTGGATCATTCCTTCATCTTTTCATCCAACGGATTCCCCTTACAAAACATCAAATATTGATGATCCCGCACAACACCCTAGTACCTAATATCTATACCCCAAAACAAACGATCCCTAAACCTAAATCCATCGATCTCTTCTCCTCCACCTCCTCCCTCACCGTCTGCAGAGAAAACCCATGTCCTCCATCACCACCACCTGCTCTGCCTATACCACCACCACCTGCTCTGCCTATACCGCCACCACTACACTCCATCATTCTCCTATCCCCTAGCCACTCATTACATCAACCTCTCAACCTATTCTTCCCACTGAAACCCTAGTTTTAGGGGTTGATGAAATTAGTGAGCTAGAAACGCAATTGAAGGTGTGGGAAGCATCAGGAGACCATAAGGAAGCATGGGTCGACATACTCAAGAGTTTTCAGAGATTAGGTAAGGGCTAATTCAATTTTTGATAAAACCCTAATTTTGGATTTTTGGGGATTTTATGTTTTAATGATTGTATGTATGAATTGGAAGCATGGGTGAGAGCTACTGAGTGAATTCATAGAATTAGGTGAGGTTAATTTGTATTTTTAGCAAACCCTAATTTTACTGATTTGGGGCTTTTGGGGATATTTTGGGGGAATTGTAATTGACTATAAATTAGAGTCTTGGGGTGTTGTATAGGGCATGCCTGGATTAGCCAGAGCATCAGTAGAATAGTTTAGGTTTGTTATTTCCATGAACTGTAGCTTTGAGGTTTATCAATCTTTTCAATTCCATGATTCTCAATTCAAATGCATTGGTAATTTTAGCTGTTATGAACTCCAACATGTATTTAATTTGAGTGTGTGATTGTTACAATTTATATCAAGCTCCTGTTCATGTTTATTTTATGTTTTGTTCTTATGATTTGTTCTTAGGATAGTCTCATTCTAGTGCACTGTTGAATGATGTATTGCTAGGATAGTTATCTTGATGCCTGTTTTGCTTGAGCAATGGGAAGTAATCAGTGCTCTGGTATGCCTGTGATTGACTGTGCTGTCAAAAGACAGTCAATACTAGGGGCATATCAGTGAGCAAGCTGATTTTCCTCCCATTCTAATATATGCTGAAGGTCTTCAACTCAACCTAGAATTGCATTGCTTGATTAGGACACAAGGTGGAAATCAGTGCACAAACTCCTCCCTGCCCTTGGCTTACAGCCTTGGTTCTTAACTGTTTTTCCATATTGCTTTGCTGTTTTGGTTCTTAAATTTCATGTCATTTGCTTTGCTTTGTTAACTGTTTTCCCATCTTTGCCTTGCTCACTGCCATAGTGCTTTGCACCCATTGATAGCTTAGGAATGCTTCAATACACCCAAAGTCCCTGTGGAATGACCCTGTTCTTGCACACAAGCTACAACTGACCCTGTGCACTTGCAGGTATCACTGTAGGCATGTCTTTGCTCTTATTTTATACATATCCCAAAGCCTACCACGTTTGTGCCACGCCTATGAAACAATTTTATGCTGTTGATATATATGGAGATACCAGGCCAGCTACATTTTGTCATTTTTTCATTGTGGTTGCTGATATATGGAAATACCAGGCCAACCTCATTTCATCATTGTGGTTGCTGATATATGAAAATACCAGGACAACCCCATTTCATAATTGTGGTTGCTGATACATGGAAATACCAGGCCAACCCGGCAGCTGATACATGGAAATACCAGGCCAGCATAATAAGTGATGCTGATATATAGAAATACCAGGCCAGCATAATTGATCATTGTGGTTGCTGATACATGGAAATACCAGGACAACCACATTTCATCATTGTGGTTGCTGATATATGGAAGTACCAGGCCAACCACATTTTTCCATTTTCGTCGCAAACACCATTAAGTCTCACATTTTGCTGTTTAGTCACTGGATGATTGAATTCACTTTTACTTTCTACAAAAGCACTAAAATAGTATTAGTAACTAAAATATTGTATCATAGATGATATAAATATGGGTATAAAATGTAGCATTTACATGCTTATCAACACCCCCACACTTATATTTTGCTAGTCCTCGAGCAAAACATAGATATTATGCAATAGATCTTTTTTTTGTTTTTTGTTTTTTAAAGAAAAATCCTAACAAAATCTCCACTCCCCCACACTTAAACATTACATTGTCCTCAATGTAATTGAGACATCCAACGTATAAATTAAGGTGGGAAATTCTAAAATATATATGCAAAAACTAAAGAACTAAAAATAAAAGATAGAGTGCAGGGAACAAATCTGATGGGTTGACTCTCATGAAGCGAATTGTATTTGTTTCCCGACTTGCCAGTAGCACATTCTCAAACAATGTGGGGTTGGTACCCCAAGGTAAGATGCGAATTATATATATAAAGCCTGAAGAGTTGGGGATCAACCCAACTAATCTGATTAGTTGAAAACATGAACCTACAGTAAGAAAGATTAATACCCAGAGAGATAAATCTGAATTCAATCTTATTTAAAGCATAATTCGAACCTTTAATATGAAGTAAATCAGGTTCGCAGATGATTGCTAAAGATTGTCTAAGGAATTGAATAGTTATTGTGCTCCCTAAATCTGGTTCTAAGTCAGCAGAAAATAACTTCCACAACTGATATTTTTTCAAATTCACTCGCTGAACAAGGCCTCAATGGAACGATAATATCACGACTCTTAGACCCGTTATCATCTAAAACGGTTTCATTATGAATATCATCAAGACGAAAAAATTCAGAACTTAATGGCTTATGGGTCAAGGTAGGAGCATTCTCGACTGATTGAACTAGTCGAGATTCGGACAGAACTAGAGGTTCTAGTTTAGGCTTCCATTTATTAGTGTCTAGCAGTGATGTGGAGTCTAATAAGGCGTTGACTTCACAAATAACACTATCATCATCAAAATCATACCCAAAATGAGATAAGCAAACCTCTAATGGATCTTCCAAGTGGCCCTTGCAAATGTCTTGCGAGTGCATACTTTCTTTTCGCCCGCACTTCAAACTAAAGTACCTAAAAAAAAATCAAACAAACTGCGTAAAAAGAAGAACTAAAAGAAAAATAAAAATAAATTATGTACAAAAATTAAAAATAAGCTATATACGCTGATATCAACTAGTGAGTATTTTGCTACCACTCCCCGGCGGCGGCGCCAAAAACTTGGTAGGTTCGGAAACCTACAATAATAATACTGCAAGTGTACAGTGTCTAACTAATAGATAATGTCAAATACAGGTCGTTCCCACGAGGAGTGTGAAAATACTACTACTAACTAATACCAAAAACTAACAAATCAATAAGGTGATGTTTGACGATTTTTCAGATATTCGGGACAAAATGAAATAATAAATAATTCTAACAATAAACAAAATGGGTAACAGGTTGCTTAGGTTTTAGATTTCCACCAATTCAATCATATAAACTCGACTAATCTCTATTTATTACTCAAGACAAATTTCGAAATCAATCTCATGTCTCGGAAGATAATATGTTTAAATTCTAAAATATAGTTTCTCCGCTGTAATTTCCTTCGCTTCACGGGTAATGATTCTAAAGTTTTACATATCAATCCTAAATCATATTGCGTCGAAGAATTTAACCAAGCACGCTATATCAATTGAAAAGTATAAGTAATCAAGAAAATCACATAATCGATTAAACACCAAGCTATATGAAGAGAAATCACTAATCAGTGAATCATTATTAGAAATATCATCGTAGAGTTCATATAAATAAATTGGCTTCAATCTAAACCCTAACAAACAACTTAGCAAACCATGAGAAAAGAAAAATCAAATACACCAAACCCTTGTCGCCTCTTCTCTCTGTCAACGGCTCTGTGATGAGTGCCAAATAATGTATATATTTATCCCTTTTTGTTGGCATTTTAACTCATCTTTTGTGCATTAATTCTACATTTTATCCCATATTCTGTATTTTCATTGTTTTCAAGAATAAATATTTTTCTTACTTAATTTTATATTTTTAGGTAATAAATAAAGTCTGGATGACTTGCGGAGCGGAAAAGAGCTGAAGAGTAGTGAAAAGCCAGAAGAAATTACACAAGGAAGCCGCAAAGAATGAAGCGCACGTCCAAAAAGCTAGGAATGGGCTCAAGAAGGAAGAATTGTTCTTAAAGAAGATATGGGCTTGGCATACCCAAGGCCCAAAACCCTTACCCAAACCCATTTTCTATATCCATACCCGCCTCCATTCTCAGCCGTTAGATTGGATCCATCTCATCATCCAATGGTCGCTTCTTCATCGTGCATCAAAGTCTGAAGTCCCTGCAAAACACCATAGTGCCTAAATTCCAAGCCTTCAGATTAGATCACATTTTGAATCCAACAATCGCTTCTTTGCCTGCGCATCAAACCTCGATACTTCCGCTTAACACTACAACACCTAACCCCATCTAGAGCCGTTAGTTTCGTTGTTATCTGCATCCAACGGTCGCTGCCAGCATCTTCACTTTTAACCGTTGGATCCACCTACCATCGTCGCATCCCATAGACCATATCGCGATACATCAAACTTCGATGATCCCACTCAACACTCAAACACCTAAGTGTATATCCCACAAACCAAACATACCTTACCCAAATTCTCATCTTCCTCCTTCGAGCAGTCGAGCTCTGCTCCTGCCATGTCCGCCACCTTACCCTGCCCCGCTCAACCACCACCTCAACCACCACCATCTCCTCTCAAATCAACCAAACACCATAACCCATCTCCACTACCATCATTACAACCTATCTAGCCACCTAATTTCCCATTTTTATACACGTTTTTCTCAAAACCCTAACGTGTGAAAAATTGGTAAATTAGGTGAGTTAGGAGAGCAATTGGAGGCGTGGGAAGCATCAGAAGACCATAAGGAAGCATGGGTCGACGTACTCAAGAGTTTTCAGAGATTAGGTAAGGGCTAATTCAATTTTTGATAAAACCCTAATTCTGGATTTTTGGGGATTTTATGTTTTAATGATTGTATGTATGAATTGGAAGCATGGGTGAGAGCTACTGAGTGGATTCAGAAAATTAGGTGAGGTTAATTTGTATTTTTTTTACAAACCCTAATTTTACTGATTTGGGGGAATTTTGGGGTTTCAACTGTATGTATAAATAGGGGACTTTGGGTGTTGTAGAAAGTATCTCTGGACTAGCCAGTGTATCCCCATGAGGGCTGGACTAGCCAGTTCCTCTTGGGTAGATTTTTCTTCCATGTTTGTAATCTTCTGTTTTAATTCCAAGTTTCAATTTCAATTACTCTTTATGATTACCATGTTTAGTTCATCACTAGGAAGTAGATGAAGCCTCTATGCCACAGTGAAGTAAATGATTAGTTTTGTTCTTGATGAGCTTGATTTAGAACCATGGAGAATTGAGTACTCAGTGATGATAGTAACCTGTGATTGGTGGTGCTGTAAGAAGACCACCAATGCTAGGGGTGAACAGGATTAACTAGGTGAGCAATTTTCTTTAGATATAGGATAGTTAGTCAATTAGTGATCAAGTCCATCTGTGATTGATGGTGCTGTAAGAAGACCATCAATGCTAGGGGTGCATGAGTGAACTAGGTGAATAACTTATCCTAGATGAAAGCCCAGAACACAAGGCAGGCCTGAACTTTCACCTTGTTTACTAAGGCCAAGAGCAAGACTTGCACTGAACATGATATAGCTGAGGATTTAGGTGGATTCAATATCCTAGTTTTCCCAAATTCCCTGTTTAGGTAGATTTTACTTAGAAAACAACCATAGCTCCCTCCAAGTCCCTGTGGACAAACCCTTTCTTCCCATCACTAGCTACAATTGACCCTGTATACTTGCAGGTCAGTTTGTAGGTGTTTTCAAAACCCCATCAAGTTTTTGGCGCCGCTGCCGGGGACTTGGCTGCTGTGTAGTTGAAAAGAAAAGAAAAAAAAAAAAATCAAAAATCAAAAATCAAAACAAAAAAATTTGCTCTTGTTTTCTGTTTTCAAATTTTGCTGTAACTTAACTTAGCTATATTAGTGTAACTGTCTTTAGCTTTGCCCTGTAGCCTGTGCTCATTAGCTTGTTAGTTTTGTTGCAACTGCACCTGCATTCATTCCATTTCATCATTGCATGTCTGTCCTGTATTTTTGCATCTTAGCATCTGCATCTGCATCTGCTGCACCACATACATCATTGCATATTTGCATCATTGTTCTTGCATCTTTGCCTTGTGCTAGCATGCTAGTGTAGTTGATATCATTCTGTTCTGCAACTGTAACAATATTGTTGAGTGCATTTGGCTACTTTGCCACTGCAGCATTGCAGTTCTTCAATTTTGCTCACTTTGATATTCAACTGCACTCTTCACCTGAACTGCACTGCTTTATGCAGTTCTTCATTCCACTTACACAATTCCCTGCCTTTTTCTGTGTACTGATCACACACATTTAAGTGTGCAGGTAGATGGTGTTGTTGCTTAACTGGACAGCAAGCCTAAGAACTGGAAGAGAAGAAGAGAAAAGCATGGCGTGGCTAGGCTTCAACTGAACAGTACCTAAAAAGCTGTTGCTAGCAACACTGAGAACCAAAGGTTGCTGTTGTTGAGCTGCTGTTGTGCTGTTTTTGCTGCTGTGGAATTGCTGTTGTGCTGTTGTTGTGCTGCTGTTGCTGCTGTAGATTTACTGCTAGCTGCTGCACACCTGTTGCTGCTATGCTGCTGCTGGAGAGAACCAAGCCCAACTGGGCTGTGCAACTAAGAGCCCAACTGGGCTCCCCTTTTCAAAGTGTAAGCCTAAACTAAAAGTAGAAATTCTGAAAGTGTAATTATTCTGGGCTTGTAACAAATTCTGTTTCTGAAAATTTTGATAACCCATTTCTAAAACTCACTTATGGGCCTGTTTCTACTCTGGGCTTGACCCAAACAAAAAATTAAAAAACATTTTCAAGCCCCCGATGGGCCTAAGCTCTTGGCTATTCTGTTAGCCCAACACCAAATTGAAACTGAACTTCTGGGCTCCTGAACCCAAACTGTGGGCTTATACCAATTGTTTTTGGGCTTGTTTAACTTTGTAGTGGGCTTATTTGAACTGTTTGTGGGCTTGTTTAAATTTTCTTTGGGCTTGATTCTGGGCCAAGTTTAACTGAATTCTGGGCCTCAAACAAACTAAAAGCCAAAGATCTCTAAGCCCATTAGCTGGGCTTTTTCCCTAAAAACCAAAAAGTTTTTTCCCATTAAAACCAAAAGGCTTTTTCCCATAAAAACCAAATGTTGTTCATTCCCTTAAAAACCAAATTTTTCCCAAAAAGTCCAATCCCATTAAAAACCAAATTTTCTTGTATAGAGTCTAGTAGATAGTTTCTTAGTTAAATCTTTTGTTTCTCTTGTACATATTTTGCTAATCCAATGTGACTCTTAACTGAAATATGTTGGATTTTTGCCTTGAATAACGGAGTTCTAATCTTGCTTTCGCCGACATCCGGGTATTCTCTTTCCTTTTTCCCTGCTCAGCATAATCCTTTCCATATGTTGCATTTTAATTCTTTCCATATTTTAAAACATTGAGGACAATGTTTAGTTTAGGTTTGGGGGTATAGAGTAGATACCATGATAATTTGCCATAATTGAAAACAAACTCCTTCTTCTTTTTGAAAAAATTAAAAAATTCCAAAAAAATTGAAAAAATCAAAATTCCAATAAAAAAATTAAAAAAATGAAAAATCATAAAAAATGGAGCTCATTTACCTTGAAATGTTGACTCTTGTGCAAATATGTATTTTTATTAGGAGTCTTAGTCTAGATATTTAGGCACCCTGATTCTAGCACAATTCACATAGTGATAAGAAATTTGCACGCGCACGATCTACCAATACATGTATGGCCTCGATCTTCAAGGTGTTTGATAGGAAGTTACGATTGCCAATCACTTTAGAATACTGAACGAAACTTGACTAGCTTGTTCTTTGGTTGGTTGGGATAGAAGGTGGAGGTTACATTAAGAAAGACAACCATCGAATTTAACTGGGTGCATCAAAAAGGGCTACCTCTTGCAAAGTGTCATGTAATCTTTTGTTTCTTTTTGTTATGTATCAAAAGTGTTTCTTTACAAAAAAAAAAAAAAAAAAAAAAAAAAAAAAAAAAAAAAAAAATACAAAAAAAAAAAAAAAATATCAAGTATTTATCAATTCCATCATCTCTTGTTCCAAAAATAAAAAGAGAATAGTCAATGTAAATAAGAGTCATGTAAATAGTCATCTTTTGTTGTTTTTGTAATAAGCAAGGAAGGGTGTATGCCATTGATGTACAACGCGAGTAATTGTGAAATACCTCCAACTCATTCACAATTCTCGTAAAGTCCGGACAGCTAGCTAGATTTCGACCTCAGTTCTTAGCCTGAGAAACTATCTCTTGGTGATTAGTAGTCATGACTTCAGATCCTTCTTTACACATGTGTAGATACACTTTACACTCTTATCACATGTCTTTATTTGTTATCAGTGCTAGGATTGTGCCTTCGATAGCTAGATTGACATCTCCATTTTGATGTGAGCTTAAACTGTTTTGCACATGTCACATTTGATGGAATATGAGCTTATATTTTGTCCTTAGGTTTTGTAGGCACACCTCTGGTAAACCTTCACGAGACTTCACTCGTCCACTAGGGACACTTAGTGGTTTAAAAGGCTTAGTGCATACGCTAAATGCATTCGAGAGACCAGCGACAGTGGTATAGTTAGGATTTCCTTAGTTTTGTTTTACTTGAGGACAAGTAAAATTCAGGTTTGGGGGTATTTGATGAGTGCCAAATAATGTATATATTTATCCCTTTTTGTTGGCATTTTAACTCATCTTTTGTGCATTAATTCTACATTTTATCCCATATTCTGTATTTTCATTGTTTTCAAGAATAAATATTTTTCTTACTTAATTTTATATTTTTAGGTAATAAATAAAGTCTGGATGACTTGCGGAGCGGAAAAGAGCTGAAGAGTAGTGAAAAGCCAGAAGAAATTACACAAGGAAGCCGCAAAGAATGAAGCGCACGTCCAAAAAGCTAGGAATGGGCTCAAGAAGGAAGAATTGTTCTTAAAGAAGATATGGGCTTGGCATACCCAAGGCCCAAAACCCTTACCCAAACCCATTTTCTATATCCATACCCGCCTCCATTCTCAGCCGTTAGATTGGATCCATCTCATCATCCAATGGTCGCTTCTTCATCGTGCATCAAAGTCTGAAGTCCCTGCAAAACACCATAGTGCCTAAATTCCAAGCCTTCAGATTAGATCACATTTTGAATCCAACAATCGCTTCTTTGCCTGCGCATCAAACCTCGATACTTCCGCTTAACACTACAACACCTAACCCCATCTAGAGCCGTTAGTTTCGTTGTTATCTGCATCCAACGGTCGCTGCCAGCATCTTCACTTTTAACCGTTGGATCCACCTACCATCGTCGCATCCCATAGACCATAGCGCGATACATCAAACTTCGATGATCCCGCTCAACACTCAAACACCTAAGTGTATATCCCACAAACCAAACATACCTTACCCAAATTCTCATCTTCCTCCTTCGAGCAGTCGAGCTCTGCTCCTGCCATGTCCGCCACCTTACCCTGCCCCGCTCAACCACCACCTCAACCACCACCATCTCCTCTCAAATCAACCAAACACCATAACCCATCTCCACTACCATCATTACAACCTATCTAGCCACCTAATTTCCCATTTTTATACACGTTTTTCTCAAAACCCTAACGTGTGAAAAATTGGTAAATTAGGTGAGTTAGGAGAGCAATTGGAGGCGTGGGAAGCATCAGAAGACCATAAGGAAGCATGGGTCGACGTACTCAAGAGTTTTCAGAGATTAGGTAAGGGCTAATTCAATTTTTGATAAAACCCTAATTCTGGATTTTTGGGGATTTTATGTTTTAATGATTGTATGTATGAATTGGAAGCATGGGTGAGAGCTACTGAGTGGATTCAGAAAATTAGGTGAGGTTAATTTGTATTTTTTTTACAAACCCTAATTTTACTGATTTGGGGGAATTTTGGGGTTTCAACTGTATGTATAAATAGGGGACTTTGGGTGTTGTAGAAAGTATCCCTGGACTAGCCAGTGCACCACCATGAGGACTGGGCTAGCCAGTTTCTCATATGTTTGCCCTGTTTTGTTTGAACTTCAATTCATATGTTGTTTTGTCTTAATTTCAGTTTTATTATGTGTTAGTTTCATTTGCTAGGGCTTAGAGGAAGCTCTTGATCATATGCTAGGATAGTAAATGTATATGTATTGTCTTGAAATGCTTTAACTGCCTTAGGATTAATGAAATGCCATTTGAGTTACTCACTTGTGATCAGCTGTGCTGTTAGAAGACAGCTGATGCTAGGAGTGCAGCTAGGTCAGTGTGTGAGAATTTAATCCATTAGAGAGATTGCATCAAGCTCAGTTAGCTAGTTGAGCTAAATACTTGTGATCAGTTGTGCTGTTGAAAGACAGCTGATGCTAGGGGTCATTTAGCTAGGTTAGTTTCTCTATCCTTCTTTGTAACCTTTCATGAAAAAAACAAGACATACATTGCATCACAATTTCCTTAGCCTAGGGTCAGGTAGTGAAATCAAAAGCCTTAGTACCCTCCCTTGAACTCAGATAACTTTAGAAACTCCCCAAAGAGAACTGTAGCAAATCCTCCAAGTCCCTGTGGACAAACCCCTATTTACTATTACTTGCTTCAACTTCCCTGTATACTTGCAGGTTAGTTTGTAGGTTACTTTTCCCTACTCACCACTCTGCGGCCGCCTCCCCTCTCAAATAGTCGACACCCCTTCTTATAACCTTCCCTTTATTTTATTTCATTAATCAAAGAATCAAAATAAATTATTCTATGAAAATATCTTGCATGCAAGTGGATGTCGTCATCAGTATCTTTCCCCAAATAGTATTGCCACCTCGTTTTTCCCGTGAAATAATAAACTCTCCTTATTTCCAAAATCTTCCAAATGAAGAAAGAATTATTTTATTTCCAAAATAATCTCACGTGTAAATCTTCCTCAATTAATTCTTCACATGGAAAATAAATTATCTTTCCCGGTGGAATATATTTGTAATAAAGTAAGAAAGATAAAATACTTCTCATTTTTAGTTTGCATGTGCCAACCCCATTTTGATTTCAATTCCTTTGTTGCGTTTGTGCCTCGCCTATGAAACAATTTTATGCTGCTGATATATATGGAGATACCAGGCCAGCTACATTTTGTCATTTTTCATTGTGGTTGATGATATATGGAAATACCAAGCCAACATCATTTCATCATTGTGGTTGCTGATATGTGGAAATACCAGGCCAATCCCATTTCATAATTGTGGTTGCTGATACATGGAAATACCAGGCCAACCCGGCTGCTGATACATGGAAATACCAGCATAATAAGTGCTGCTGATATATAGAAATACCAGGCCAGCATAATTGATCATTGTGGTTTCTGATACATGGAAATACCAGGACAACCACATTTCATCATTGTGGTTGCTGATATATGGAAGTACCAGGCCAACCACATTTTTCCATTTTCGTCGCAAACACCATTAAGTCTCACATTTTGCTGTTTATTCACTGGATGATTGAATTCACTTCTACTTTCTACAAAAGCACTAAAAAGTATTAGTAACTAAAATATTGTATCATAGATAATATAAATATGGGTATAAAATGTAGCATTTACATGATTATCACAACCCTTGGTTATGGGTGAGATCAGCTAAGGGAATCAAGTGTGCAGTATCCTGCTGGGATCAGAGACGTAAGGAGCGCAACTGTACCTTGAATCAATGTGGGATTGATTAAGGTTCAACTACAGTCCAGTCCGAAGTTCATTGGTAGTAGGATAGTGTGTTTAGCGGCTTAATACAGTGTGGTGTTCAAAGCTGGACTAGGTCCCGGGTTTTTTTTTGCATTTGCGGTTTCCTCGTTCACAAAACTTCTGGTGTCTGTGTTATTTCTTTTCCACATTATATTTTTTTACATGATTGAAATATCACATGTTGTGCTTTGAATCGATCAATTGGGAAATCCAACCTTTGGTTGTCGATTGAAATTGATTGATTCTTGAATATTGGTCTTTGGTACCGTTCAAGTTATTTCTCTTATATTCAATCGGGATCGCAAATTCCTATTTGCTGATTGCAGATTGAATTGAGAGATAGAGATATAAAACTCTTTGATATACTTTTCTCTAGTTTGAGTCTAACTGTTCATCTACATCTATCCCAATGAACCATCTATCGAATCGTTGCAATTGATGTTCGATCCCGAAGAGAAGGACCTAGTTGATTCTCTTGAAAGTATATTGGAGTTTGCCTTTTCAGATTGCCAAATGAAATATTGGGTGTGGTTGTTAGACACCGGCTTTTTCAAGGTCCATAAGAAAGTGATAATTTCTCTAAGAGTGATTTCATTGGTGTTTAGATACATCTCTTCACCTGGATGCACACATAGTGGGCAGGTTGGCTTATCGATAATCCAAGAGCTTATATAGTAGAACTTCTCTATAATAATATCCTAGGTACCACAAGAAATTATTCTTATATATGGAGGTTATTCTTACATGGAGGTCTACCTTGAAACAATCAATACAAATTTTTTATACAGTAGAACCTCTATATAAGAATATCCTAGGGATTATAAGAAATTATTCTTATATGGAGGTTATTCTTATATGGAGGGTCTACCTTGAAACGATCAATAAAAATTTGTTATATATGTATCTAGGAGAAAACATAATTACGCACAACAAACATCACAATGAACCTAGGCAATACAAATATTAGTTAAATTTTGTTTAGTTTCATATGTATGATTCGTAAGTTAAATATAAGAAGTTTGCTACGCAGCACAATGTACCTAGAAAAACATAAACTTTGTTTAGTTTCACATGTGAAATTTGTTTACTTTCATATGTATTAGTTAAATATACGAAGTTTGTTGTGTAACAAAATCCACGTAAAATTCAACAATGATATGGAAAATTAAGAAATGAAATGATATGATCAAAGATATTTGAACGAGTTGTACAAAAAAAAATCACAACCGCTAAAAAGTAAAAAGATTTTTCAAATTTGTTAAAAGAATATCTTTGTCTTAAACTTTGATGCATGATACGATCAATATACAATTATGAATTATTCTTATACTGAGGTCAGTTCCTTAAGACGGGACCGAAATAAATTATGACTTATTTCAATATGGAGTTTATTCGTAAAATATAACTGGCCCTAATCAGGACCAGAAAATTTTTATTCTTATATGAAGGTTATTCCTATATGGAGTATTCTTATATAGAGGTTCTACTATACACTCAAAGTGGTATAAATGACGACTAGGCGGGAAGGAGCTAAGCTCCTCTCCCACCATAAACATTTCAAGACAGATCGGACAATCAATTATCTTCCTCAAACTTTAACTTCGGAAAACCAGCAGCTGCAGAAGGAGCAGAAGTGGCATCAGTCGGTATGCTAGTACCATCGTCTTCATGGGTTTCATCTTGAACAAAGAAATATTCACATACCCTATAAACTAATTAAAGTAGTATGATGTAGGCTATCAGAGCAACACCTATCTTGAAAAGAAGAAACCCGTCTATGGAATCCCCTTTGTTTCTAGAGAAACCCTTATTCGCCATTGTAGTATACGAAAAGATCAATACTCTTCTTCTTCTATGAGAATATTATTGTGTATAAAGATATCAATCATCGTATTTTTATACACAAAATTGGTTAAAAAGACCAAAACCAATAATTTTTGGGTGAAAAGGATACATAGATTTTGATACTGTTTAAATGGACAAAAATGTAAAAATAGCTAGGATGTAAACAGTTTCAGCCTGCCAATTTTCAAATACTTCTTCTTATTTTTTAATTTACACAGGATGCATCCAGTTTCATCCTCGCTATTTTTTAAGTTTAAGCCAGGATGAATCCAGTTTCATCCTTGCTAATTTTTTTTTGTCCATTTCACCCATACTAATTTTTACTTGTCTATTTGAACCATGTTTTAAAAATATTTGGACAAATAACCTATTTTCCGATTTTTATAAGATGAGTGTCTCTTGCTAATAGAAGTGACCTTTTTCTTTCTTGTGATATGATATCCAAAGGACATCACATTAATCACTAATTTAGAAAGATGGAAAAAAAACATCTCATCAATTAAGTTGAAGTCTAAGTCATGCCTCATGGGCATCATGGTTATAACTTACACTCATGGATTGGAGTCAGATGTATCGAAATTGTATAAATGAAACTAATACAAGCAAATAAAAAAGGTTAATATAGCAAACTTGGTAATTAGACGAGTACTTGAATTCAAATTTTCTTCTTCTTTTAATTAAAAAAATAATTTCTCCATGACAACTAGTTTCATCCATCTACGAGTTTGCTTTTCCCATATAACCCTTGTGTATCCATTATCAAATTTTGTCTCATGAATTCTCCTACATAGAGTTTACGTACACCAAGAAAAAAACAATTTCAAAATCTTATTCGAAGTATACTCTCCTACATATAGAGTTCTTCTATCTGCATCTTTATTGGCACCATCTGTCTTCCGCATTGTTTTCACTTGAAGCCGAAGTTTATATAAATAGAATCATCAAGATCAGCATACATTGTAAATATATTTGTATAGGTTATACGTACTATCATAACTCATTAGACTTCCAACACTAACCTTTCTTCACTTTTCTATGAGATAATTGACATTTGAACAACTCTGTAAAAATAGATCTAGACATATTTGATCACATTATAACCTATGATTGTGACTCAAGATTAAAGTCTTAAAGTGTTAAATGAAAATTATTAAGCTTATAATTCGTCTGGCTAGTTTCGGCTAACATTTCATGAACAAGTCTTTGTGCTTGGTTCGGTTACGGTTTACCCTAACCAGAGTGTATATTTTGTTATGTTAATCTCAAATCAAAGATTCATCTAATTGTGGATATTGATTGCTTGGCTCCAAAGCTATCTTAGCTTAAACCTAAAGCAACCTTTGATTTTGAAAGCCTATATAAGGAGAACCTCAAGCAACTGAGATCTTTGAATCCCCTACACTTTTCTTGTATGTCCTAGTTTTAAACTGGAGTCGTCCTCTCCTTTAAACCTTTTTTTATGTTTAGCGACTAAAAAGACTTCGCTTAGGGATTCGTGAAACCAGGTCCGACTATCTTTATCTTGATAGTTCGTGTATCCTGATCATGCTACTGATTGTTGAGCCTCTAGCTCCAACTGGAAAAATAGATAAAAATTACAAAGTTTTTTTTGTCTCAGACTTTGTGATTCCACATGTATATTCTTCTATAACGATTCTTTGTTGAAATCGGAGTAGTAATTACTTGTGTTAGAGCATAACTCGGTTGAACCCACCAAGCGTTGGTATGTCAAGTTTGGTTGTCATATTTTAGTGTGTCAAAACTCATCTAAAAGTCGCTTGATTATGTACTAGAGAAAACTTCGTTTAGGTTAGACTAGAAAGTATTGGAATGTTGAGACATACAAATATTACTCGAAGACCTGAAGAACGTGGAGAAGTAACAAGCTACAACGACGATATCATCCTCCCTCTTGAGGTTAGTAATATTTACTTGAACTGTTTCATTCCTAACATATCTTTCAAGTCGTGCTATATTGGAAATATAAATGCGAAGCTGTGTATTGGATATATTACTCTAGTAGTGAGACATGATCACATGATCTTAGTATTAGGGAACTAGACTACGAAGCAACACTTATCTTTTGAACTTCTTAGATATGACATCGACATAATCTTATGAATGCTATTATGAATATGTGAATGGGTAATGGTGAAGATTTCATCTTAGAAAACAATGTTTTACATTCGTTTAAAGGAAGTACATTCATGAACTTGTTTTATGAATCGAAAGTGAAATCGCTAGGCTTATTGGTACGGCTATTCATTGCAAATCTTTGGATTGCCAATATGTGTGAGATGGTAGAACCGATCGTAACTTTGTTATGTATCTTGGTACAACTAATCACAATGCATGACTTATCATTTGGTATGATTAGTTTTGAATAATTAGTGTAATAGATCCTAAATAATCACCTGAGATGGTATGATCGATATTTGTAATTGGTGTGACCGATCTTAGTAATTGGCTTGACCGATCATAGAGAGTTGTAATCGATCCTTGTAATTGGTGTAGCGGTCTTAGTAATTGGTTTAACCGATCCTGGTAATTGATATGACCGATCCTTGTGACTGGTGTGACCGATCACAAGCAATACCATGAGTATATGGTAACAGGTCCTGGTAATTGATGTAACCGATCCTGGTAATTTATTTAACTGGTCCTGGTAACTTGTGTGGCCGATCACAAGTGTTTCAATATTAGGGTATATTTGATCCTAGTGATTGGTAGAAGCGATTGAACCCATGGATGTGATTTGATATTTGATCAGTCAAATAGTAGTCTTGGAATACATGTGAATCAATTCTAAACTTGTTTGGAGGTTTGATAAAACCGATTCCAAGAATACTCATTTATTATTTATTTTATGCAAGTTGTGTGAATTCAATTTAATTTTTGTGGTAAGCTGTTCGGGTTTCATTGTTTTTTTGTGAATGGTGATTTTAATTTTTAAATTTTCAGGTCGTTGGGAGAAATGCTGGGAGCAAGGAGACACAGGATGGGATTTGGGTCAGCCAACGCCTGTAGTGCTTCAACTTTTTGAGAAGGAAACCCTTCCCAAAGGCAGAGTTCTAGTTCCTGGATGTGGGGCTGTGAGTTTCTTATTATCAAACTTCTCTTTAGAAAATTTTGTGCATTACACCTCACAGTTTAGCTTGATTTATTGAGAAATTGTGGTCACATACTATTCACCCGAGATAATGTTAAGTAATAATACTCCAAAATTGAGTTTTGGAATGTGCCAGCCGTTACAGATACATGGTGGTTTTATAATTCTCTAACTTAAGTTTACAATTTGTAGATTTAAGTAGCTACAGATGTTTTCTTCCCCTTGCATTTTTCGCCGCTTACAGAATATTCAAACTGGCAGGGGCACGACGTGGTTGCAATTGCAAACCCCGAACGCTATGTAGTAGGCCTGGATATATTGGAAACTGCCATTAAGAGAGCAAGAGAGGTAAGGGTTGTATACGGGATAATTAGATATATGTGCATGATTAGTGCTTATGCAATTACTGTACGGTTTTTTTTTTTTTTTTAGATTTAAATAAAGAATGTAAATATTTCGTGGGAGAAGAAGTGCGAGGTCTGGATGATTATATTACCTTCCACTGTTACTGATCTGTAACAAGCTTGGACAATTGTGACTTAATAGATGAATTTGTCACCTATGCCCATCTATTTCATGCTAAGAATAAGAGTTCATGTATCTGCCCAAGAATTAGTACGTATTCGGAATGTGGTGTAGGACTAGAAAACTTGAATCTCAGATTAGTGGACCTGTTTTTTCTAACCTGATTAACTATGCCCATCTATTTCCTTTATTCTACTGATTCTTGTCCGCTAAGCACCTTAGTTGTGGTAGATCTCGGTTCCTTCTTTTGAGTCATTAAATATCACCTACCTAACCTTCTGTGAGATTGGTCGCCAGATATCTTCGTCATCGCCCAGCGCCAAATGTTTTGAGTTTGTAGAGGCGGACTTCTTCACTTGGCATCGCACGAGAGCATCTCGGGGAACACGAATGCATGAGCTGTTGAAACCAGATGGGGAGCTCATAACTCTAATGTATCCTGTAAGAGCAAGGACCCATTTATTGCTCATAATATATCTTTCTAACTTTGAGTTTTCTCAAATGATAAATGTAATCTATGAAAATTAGAAACTAAATCCAAATCTGAGAAATTCTTACATGCTTTTAAATTTAACTGTAGAATGTTTGTTTTTATTTTAATTGCAGACTACTGATCCTGATGGAGGTCCACCTTTTAAAGTTTCTGTGGCCGAGTAATTTCTAAATTCAGTTTTTTTTTCTTTCATTTCAGTGGCTCTCTTCATGTTTTTTTTTTTCTCATACATTACTTACTACAGCTTGTACCAATAAATGAGTGTTTATGTTTTCTTGGTATCATCTGATTAACTTATGAATATTTTCATCTATCTGCAGTTTTGAAGAAGTTTTGCATCCCTGGGGATTCAAGGCGACTTCTATAATAGATAACGAGCTAGCTGTAGGAAAACGAAAGGTATGTGACATTTCAAAATTTTAGGATAGAATTCACTGTAAGGTATGTGATCTCAATGCCAAACAAGCGATAGTGGTAAGCTGCCACTCTTACCACTGCTGTCATGCAGTTATTCGCGTGACAGCATGTCTCTGTCACTAATGTAAGTCAGGGACGGGGAACTAGATTTTAGGATCATCAACCTAGCGTATTAAGGCCTGATAATGGATCACTGCTGAGATAGTTAGATGGTCATAACTTTCTCTTAAGAAATCAAGGTGGTAACAACATCAATTTTGATTATATGGTGTGTTGTATTGAGGCTAATGCCTAGTGTGCCACATTAAGCCCCCATTTAAGTGTCGCATAATTTATATTTAAACAATAGGAGGATTCTAATCACATGCTTAAAATTGCATGCCACAGACATTTCCACTTTGTCGGGCCTATGGCACTCAAATGAGAATGAGTTTGAAGCTAATTTTTGGTGATGATGATTTTCTCATTATGTAGAACATCCTTCAGAAAAATCAGCATATTTTCGAAAAGGTAACATCGTCATCTACGAGGAAATTTGGAACCCCCTCCTCTTTACCTAGTAGGGTAATATAATCGCTAGCATACTAAATAACGGCTCTAGATCAAGTGAACCCTTAACTTGACACGATAATAGCATACTGTATATGCACAAACTAACATATGCCGTACCTGAAGGTCCTGAACTGCACACCATAACAGAAAGCGTTTCAGTTAATATTAGGTGTGGACAACATCATTCTGTTCCTGATAGTATTTGCATAAACGACTGAATATGTTTCTCGTGGTACTAAAATATTATTATTAATCTCTGTAATCTGTTACCTATTTGTTGATTTGGAGTCGTTTTACACATAGAATGAAAAAGATATACTCCGTACGATACGACTATTATGACTTCTGCTTGCACAAATGTCTTTACTAGGGATTACAAAACTTGTTGTTTTCGCTTTTGCAGGGCAATGAGAAGCTTGGGAGATGGAAGAGGTGTCATTAAAAATTTCTCTCCATTTTGACTAATGGAAAAGAAGAAAGCTAGTGTACTTGTTGTATCTATAGTAAATATTTCATCTATCTTGGCTCGTAAACACAAGCAGAGATGTGACAATCACAATGACAACCATCCTCGGATCCCCATTTGAAGCTGTGAGAGAGTTGTGTGAGGCGTAACCTGAGTGTTAAAACAAATATTTTTATTTTATGTTTTTAGCTGTTACAGTTTTCTGCAGCTGCTATGACAGAATTGTTCAGTTTCAATTCTGTTATCACAGATGATGAATTATCAAAACTTAAAATAATAAATAAATGCTATTGAAATTTCAATCAAAGTGCAAGATGCAAATTTCTTAAAGAAACATAAATTGAAATTCCAGCAGTTCCAACACTAACAAGCAAAACCTAACACAAAAACAACTAGAGTCGCAGCTAAGACTAGAAAAAGACTGTTGTAAGAAAATTCAGATGCTGAAGAAGAATTAGGCGGCATAGTAACAGTTTAGGCATGCCTCGGTAGAAGAAGTAGGTGACATAGTTGGAGTCGAAGCTGTATATGAATCTGAATCACATGATATGGCTCCATTTATGTCTGCTCCTTCATCATATGGCCATCCAGAACCGGGTACGACGAAATAGCCAAGACCAAAGGCTGGTTCGGTCCTAAAATTCCTAATATATTCAGAATTGGTAGCCATAATATCAACTTTGAGGCCGTTCCTACAGTCTACAGGATTGCCACTGATGAAATACTGGTGGCCTACTTTTGTTATCGGTACTTCGTCAAACCCGGTGTTGTAGGTGGCGAGTGGAGACGTGGCATCACATGATTCGAAATCACAATAAGTGACTTCCATGACATTAGTAATGTTGGGATTATAAACGAATTCCAGACTGTCACCAACTAGAAACGCTGGTTGCAAGGCCCAATCAGTGTAATTATACTGAGACTGACCGGACCAACCACCAGCATTACCAACTTTCCAAAAAAAACCATTCACCATTAAAGGAGGCGCGAACATTGCTGGAGTCGAAGCTGCTCCTCCGGTCGACGAATCCGAGGTTTGAGTCGTGGTTGATCCTCCAATAGATGGATCTTCGGGTATGCCTTCATGGCCAGACCGTAAATACCTAAGATATGGTGAATTGGTAGCCATAATATCAATCCTGAGGCCATTCTTACAGTCAACAGGATTGCCACTGATGAAAAACTGTTCGGGTTTTGTTATTGGAATTGTGTCGTTCCCGGAGTTGTAGGTGGCGAGTGGAGATGTTGCATCACAACGTCTGTAATCAGTAAAACTCACTTCTAAGACATTAGTGGTGTAGGGATCATAGACAAAACGAAGACTGTCATCACCAACTATAAACGCTGGTTTCGCCGCCCAGTCAGTATAATCAAGTTGAGACTGACCGGACCAACCAGCATCATCACCAACATTCCAAACAATACCATTCACCATTAAAGGAACCGCAATAACCAAAATTAACAAGGAAAACAGGAACTTGCTGTTGAAACCCATGACGAATTATCTTAACTTGAATAATCAAAGAATATGGTAGTTCTGAGATTGTGTGTGAAGATTAAGCATAGGCCATCATCAGGTATATATATATAGAGAGAGAGAGCTTGGTTTTGGGATGATTTGTTGTATTCTAAACGGATCCAGACTTCTAGTTCTACCAGGAATATATAGGAGATTGTGTTCGTTAATACTGTTGTACTCTGAAACGGATATTTAGAATTTCTAGTTTAGTTAGGAATAGCAGGGAGCTTGGTTTTGGGGATGGCTTGTGATGCTCTAAAAGGATTCAGATATCTAGTTCTGTTAGAAATTGGAGCATAGAGCTTGGTTTTGTTGTAGTCGAATAAAGGATTCACAATTCTAGTTGCAGTAGCAATCATTAGGATGATCATCAATAAGCAGGCTTCGTATGTTAATACTGTTGCACTCTAAAACGGATACTATTCAGAATTTCAAGTCTTGCAAGGAATAGGGGAGGTTCTCGTATTTCTTGGTGGTGGTGCCCTCAAAATCGGCAACGGATTCAGAATACTCTTCTAACTAAACATTATCAAAACTAGAAACGTCCTGAATACGTGGAGAGTGTGGTGATTGATCTGCCTGAGCTACGTAATTGTTTGGTGACGGAGTAGGTTCGCAGTTGCTGCCTGGAAATCTGGTGAACTGTCAGGTTTGTCCTTTAACCCTTATTAATAGTTCACTTGTCATTTGTCTCGTATTCTTTGGTTTGTCATCAAAACTCCCGCAACTTTCTTTGAAAGACGTTAGATTGATGAAAGATGTTAAACGTGCGTGGATACTTAAGCATGTATTATGCCCAACAGGGATCCCAAAATCGACCCCCCAGGTTTGAAAATGCCCCGGACGTTAGGCAAAAAATCAAAATGCCCCATCCCGTTAGTTTTCATATTTTGGTCAAAATTGGGGCATTTTCACTACCTTTGACCAGTCAACTATAGTGTGATTTTTCATTTTTGCCCTTCGCAAGAAAAAATACCCGACACGTACTGATATGGTTCTCTTAACACGTGGGCATCTATTTCAAGGACACGTGGTCAAGGACTGACACCTGTAGCAAATGTGTGTTTCGTACGTGTGCTACAGGTATTATCTTCACCAAAATCGATTTTCAGCCACAGAAAGAAATCGAAAGTTCAGAGAGCGATAGGGTTACAGGCGAGAGAGATCGAGAGATTGAGAGATTGATAGACCGGAAGGACAAAGGGAACTAAGAGGCAGGTTTTCTCTTCCCGGTGACGAACAGGTAAGTTTTTTGTTCAGAAATTTGACGTTTTAGGGTTTGTGATTAACCATGTGATGAGTATGTTTCTACATTTGATCTGTTTGATTTGGTATATGCTTTACGATTTGGGGTTAGGGTTTGTGAAATTGGTTTGCGATTTAGGATATGGGTTAGGATATTTATGATTTTTGATTTTTCGATTCAGGGAATGTGATTATGAAATTTGTTTGAGATGATGTTGTTATAATCTGAAGTTAGGGTTTGTGACGATTTGAGATTTAAACTGAGTTGGTAATGGCTGCAGGGTGATTTCAGAAAGTAGAAATTAGTGTTTGTTTGTGAAACTGAAGAAAATTGGTATGATTATGAAATTAGTATGATTATGAAATTTGATTGTGTTGTAATTTGATTCAGGGAAAATGAAATTAGTATGATTATGAAATTTTTGGTATGATTACTGTAATCATTAGTATGATTACTGCAAAACATTTCTGTAACTACCATGGCTGCTAACACCCTTGCTGTATTATTTTGTTTCATTACTGTAAAAAAATTTCCTGTAAAAATTTGTTTCATTACTGTAATCATATTATTCAGTGTTTTGTTTCATACTATTTGTTTACAGTAATGATTACTGTAAAATTTGTTTCACTACTGTAATAATTATTGTTTTTTTGTTGGGGATCTGTTACAGAATGGGTAGCAAGGATAGGAATTTCTGGTTAACTGATATAGGTGGCCGGTTTAGAGACTTGCATATTCTTGGTTGTAAAGCTGGTACCAGTGGAGATGCTTTTATGGCTATGGTAAAGACTAGGTTGGTGAATGAACAAGGTATGAATTCTACACTTGAACTGTTTTTATTTAATGATGAAGAAGGGAATGCATGTGATAAGTGTGAATCAGAAGAAATGTTTATTTCATTTTGGAACAAAGGGAAAGTAAATAAAGATAATTTGGTCAGACTGTGGTTCACTCCAATTATTCCTACTCCTTCAGTGAGAGAATGGGGTTATGTTTATGATGCTTCCAGTGTTATTGGGGTAAGTGGTGTGACTAATTATATCAGCCCAGTGAGGAAGAAAACTGTTAGTAAAAGGGTAGAGGTTAGGAGGAGTCCAAGACTTAATAAGACTGCTACTGTTAGTGGGCTTAAATATATGAGACCAACAAGACTTGATTTTGAGCATGAAGAGCAAGTGGAATTGACACAAGCATCTGTTGCTGACAACCATGTTCATGAATCTCAAAGTATTCCTACACAGTCATCTGTTGCAGCCAACCATGTACAGGGGTATGAAGATGACCAGGTGAATTTGCCTAATGTACATCAAGATGAGTGTCATCCTGATGACAAGCCTGACTTTCTCTTTAAGGACTATGATGAGGAAGAGGATGGTGAAGATGAAAGTGAGGATGAGAGTGGAGATGATAGTGAAGAAGAAACACAATAACAGATGAATTATGAAGATTGGGTTTCTATGTGTTCTATGGGTATAGATGTTGGTAATGACCCTGATGATTGTAATGAAGATTTCAATGTAGGTGGCTTTTATGAAGAGCAGAGTGCACCAGTGAATGCATCTTCAGATGAAGATCTTCCCAGCCAAGAGGTCACTCAAGAGGAAGAAACTAAGTTTCTTAACGTGTCACAGAGATGAAAGTTTCTTTGTTCTGAGTAACATTGTGTTCGATAAAATGAATTTTTAATATTTTGATTTTATGGTCTTGGTGGGAATGGAATTTAGGACTTTTTGGTTTCTAAGAGCTCTTTCTATGAGCGAATGAAATAGGTTCTTTAGTCCCACATTAGGCATAACTAAAGCGGAGTTCCATTGTATAGCTTTTTCTTTATGGATAGTTAGTAAAACAATGTGGGTGGAACCGGTAGGGAGAAATATTTTTTTTTCCACTAAGGGCTTAGGCTTAGGGCTCGAGCTGGTGCTTGCGCCATGGACTTTGGTCAACCAAGACTTTCCTTTTTGGAAAAATTTCTTTTGATTTATTTCCTAATCATTTTGAAAATCAAAACAAATTATGTCTTAAATATGAGGGGCATGTGACCCGGATGAATTTATTCTCTTACCAAAAACATTTTTCTTAACGGATTTATTTGCATGGATATCGACATTTTCTTACCGTTTTTTGAATGTTGATGACAGAATTATGTCGACATCATGGCAACATTATTTCGCATGCACTATTGATTCGCACATTAATGTGCATTGATTTCACCCTCTCTGTTTTCCTATAAAAAGAATTCGAAACTTTCATTTTCATTTGTGTCCAGAAGAGCTACTATCCTCTTCTTTTCGTCTCTCTCCCTCTGTGTGGTCTTTTTCTTTTCTTCCGTGCATTGCTGTTGAGTTCATATAAGTGGGCAAGTATTGTAGTACTAACAATACTTGCAACGGGCAGTTTTATCCTGGATACAACTTGACCACAGGGTATAGGCATCACTCATTCTTGAGGCGTACCGGTCAACTATTTTGTTAAGGACAGCGTGTTGAACACGTGAATCTGTCCTCTATTTGCTGTCCATTTGAGTGTTTATTTACCTTCCATAAATTTTACTTCTAACATATTTCTTTGAGTGTTTTGTTGTTACAGTTGCAACAATCTTAACACAATAGTTTTTTTCTGTCTGTAACAATGGGTAAGAACGATGTTGAAAGGCCTGACAAATTTTCTGGGAAATATTTCAAAAGATGGCAATCGAAGATGTTATTTTTTCCGAGTTATCATGAGTTAGATCATTATGTTTTGGTTGCTTTTGATGAGAGTTTGAAGGATATGGGACGTGAACTTGAGTCGGAGGATTGGGTTAGGCAGAACTATATGGCCAAAAATCATATTCTGAACTGTTTAGAAGATGCTCGGTATGACTTCTACATGGAAAAAGAGAACTTTAATGCTTTTGATTTATGGGCTGCTTTGGAGGCAAAATACCAAGCTGAAACTTCCGGAAGTAAGAAATTCTTGGTAGCTAGGCTTTATGAGTATAAAATGGTGAATGACAAATCTGTGGTTGATCAATTCCTTGAACTCCAGAAAATTATGAATGAAATTCTTGCGGAAGGTATGGTGATTGATGAAACTTTTCAAGTGTCTACTGTCATCGAGAAATTTCCTTCTTCCTAGTCCGAGTACAAGAAGAAACTGAGACATGAAACTACTGAATTTACTATGGTTGATTTGGGTAAGAACATTCAAGTGGAAGAATTATTGTGATCCAAGGAAAAAAATGTATCTTCTGCAAGGGACATGTCTAACAAAGCTCATGTGACTAAACACAAAGGTTCCAACGCTGATAAGAACCGAAACAACTCCAAGAAACCTCCCGGCAAGAAAGGTATGTTTCAGAAATCCAAATCTAGCATTAATAAAATTAAGGGTGATTGTTATGCTTGTGGAAATCCTGGACATATGGCGGTTCACTGTAGAAACCGTAAGGACCTTAAAAAGAAAAATAATGCTAATTTGGTTGAAAACAACAAAGATGAATTTTCTGGCACGGTGTATCAAGTAAATTTGGTAATAAATGTGAGAGACTGGTGGGTAGACTCTGGTGCTACCAAACACGTCTGTGGAAACAGAGATATGTTCACCTCCTATAATAAGGTAGGGGAAGGAGAAAAACTCTATATGAATAACTCATCTGCAGCTGAGGTTGTAGGAAAAGGCAAAGTTGGGCTCAAACTAACTTCTGGCAAGACTCTCACATTGAATGAAGTTCTTCATGTTCCGGACATCTGCAAAAATCTTGTTTCTTGTGCTGTTTTAGATGAAAAGGGTTTTAAAATTGTAGTAGAATCTGAGAAATGTGTTGTAACTAAGGGTAAGGATTATGTGGGGTAGGGTTATAAGACTGAGGGTCTGTATAAGATTAATGTAAACTCTGTTGTTATGAATAAGAATGAGTCTTCTGCTTATGTTTGTGAGTCTTTGAATGTTTGGCAAGGTAGACTTGGACATGTTAATTATAATTCAATGCTTAAACTAGCCAATGCAGGCTGCATACCCAAATTTAGTTTGGAAAATGAACACAAATGTGAAATATGCGTAGAATCAAAATTTGCTAGAAAACCTTTTAGAAAAAATGTTCATAGAAACTCTAAACCCTTAGAAATAATTCACTCAGACCTAGTTGACATGGAATCGGTTCAAACTAGAGGTGGTAAGAAATGGTTTGGTACTTTTATAGAAGACTGTACTAGGTATTGTCACATATATTTTCTTAGAGGTAAGGACGATTCCTTGGAAGCCTTTAAGAGGTATAAACTAGAAGTTGAAAACCAATTGAATACTACCATTAAAACCATTAAGTCTGACCATGGTGGTGAGTACATAACTCCTATAGAAGATTTCTGTGTAGAACATGGCATAATGCACGAGATTACCCCTCCTTATTCACCTCAGTCGAATGGTGTAGCTGAACGTAAGAACCGTACTCTTAAGGAGATGATGAATTCCAAGTTAATTAGTTCAGGATTACCTTCGAACTTCTGGGGGGAAGCTGTCCTCTCAGCCTGCTATATCCTGAACAGAGTACCTTTTAAAGGATCAGATAAAACTCCATATGAATTGTGGAAAGGTAGACAACCTTCTTTAGCATACTTTAAAGTGTGGGGGTGTTTGTCTAAGGTTCAGATCCCTAAACCTAAAGCAACCAAGATAGGACCCAAAACTGTTGACTGTGTCTTCATAGGGTATCCTGAGCATACACCTGCATATAGATTTATGGTTGTGAGTTCTGATATTTATGAAATTGGTGTGAATACTATTATGGAGTCTAGGGATGCTGTGTTTTTTGAAAATGTTTTTCCATTAAAATCTGACTCTCGTAAGAGAGGTGTTGATCCCCTAGATATCCCTTCAACCAGTCAGACTTTACCTTTAGAGGTAGATGAAGTAGAAATTGATCCTAGGAGAAGTAAAAGGGCTAGAACCAAAACCTCCTTTAGACCTGATTTCGTAACACTAGCAGAGTTTGATCCTAAAACCTATAGAGAATCCATGACTTCTTCTGAAAATCTGACTTCGTTTTTGCATGCCTTCGATTGGGAAAAAATATCGTTTTTGTATGCCTTGCAACATTATTTCTAACTTCTCCTTGTAAACTATCTGTTTTCAGGTCTTGTTCCTTACGATGTCTTCGGCTAGCATTTTGCATTCATGTTAACGATAGTGCATGGATTAACATGGCCAGGAAATCTATTCTAACGGAGGAACTTGAAATATGCCACTATCATTTCTCAGAGAACGAGCCTGATATACATATGCCACCCACTGTATACATATGGTATAGTTTTTATTTTATTTTTTCTTTCCTAGTCATCATTATGTTAGACTCTTTATGCAAAATCTCCTCTTGAATTTTTTTCCTCTTCTGTATTCAATTTATGCGTCAGAGCAGTCTACCAAGGACCAACTGAATGCAGAATTGACAGAATCGTGATGATGCAGCACTTGGTAATACGAATCTAGAGACATTGCAAATTATACAAGGTTTGTATAACGGATCAGTTTAACGGGATGAACCCTGTCTAGAGCATTATTTTTCTCATATTTTTTATTTTACTTTGCACTTCAATGTTGGTTATCTACTTGTAGTTCTTTGTTGAGGATAGACATATCTGGACAGTTGTTTTTTTTTTTTTTTTTTGGCATGAGCTATTTTATGACATGCACCCTTTTCTTTTGAAGATAATCATGTGTTTGGGGTGTCTCAGTTTGATACTAGGGTTCCAAATCATGATCAGTTGATTGGATGGGGATTGTAGATAAAATAATACTCCCTCAATTTCTGGAAAAGTATTACTTTCACCTTTTCAATTTGACCTATTTTTAAGTTAAAATGAAAAAATAAAAGTATCTCTATTCTAAAAACGGAGGTAGTATATCACAAATAATGAATTATCAAAACCTAATTATAAATAAATTCTGCTGAAATTTCAATCAAAGTGTCACTACAAATTTCAAAATAAAACATGAAATAAAATTCCGGTTCCAACACTAATAAAAAAAACCTGCTTAAACAAAACAAAGATAAAAAACTAATAAACAAAACCCAATGTAGGAACAACTAGAGCCGCAGCTAAAACAAGAAGAAGACTGTTGGAACAAAATTTAAATACAGAAGATGTAGGAGAACTAGGCGACCTGTTAACAGTTTTGGGTTCCCCTCCTGCCTGGGCCGAAGTTGGTGACATAGTTGGAGGTGAAGCTGCTGCCCCTCCGGTCGATGAATTTGAATCACATGACATGGTTTCGATCAAGTGATGTTCTCTAGGTTCATCATCGGGTATGCTGACATAGCCATTAGGGCCGTAGGGTGGGTTGGACCTCCAATACCTAAAATACGGTGAATCATAAGCTAGAATACGGGAAAAATATGGTTTAGTCCAAAATTTTATCCAAATATACTAGTTAGTCCACACTCATTCAATTAGGTACAAATTAGTCCTTTATTTATTTGAAATATGGAAAGTACACTATTAACCCTTAATATTTACAATTTAATCCAACTATTTTCAGTTTAGTCCACATTGACTTATGATGACGTCACCAATTTTAAATAATATAAAAATAATTTTAAAATGTTTTATCTTTCGAACCACTCATCCAAAATTCATAAACTTTATATATTTGGAAAGCTCTTTCCGAGATCTACAAAAAGAGTACTCATATGACTATATAATTTTCATTTTAAAAAAAATCTTAGTTTACATTGGTATACAAACACTACAAAAATCCAAAGACAAGACAAGGTGTACCAGTTTATACACCACATACAATTTTCCACCTAAGCATCACTAAGGAACATGCTATTAAAATCTAACACATAGCAAGTACCTAAAAACATAGTAAGTATGCTACTCGAATCCAGAAAAGCGTCCATCTACAGAACCTGTCCATTGTTCTTCTCCACTTTCTTAAGCTTCCTTGAAAAGTACCTAAACACATAGCAAGCATGCTATTAAAATCACCTCATGATATCGAAAAACAACAACTTATGGTTTCATCAAGAATTAGTTTTTTTATTTTTTATTTTTGAGAGAGCAGAATGATGCATAATTATGTACACCTACAAAAATTTAACATCCATACCCACAAAACAGACCATATATTACAATGGTGTGTAACTATGTACACATAAAATAATCCAACTAATCCAACATCCATACACACAAAACTGGTCATATATAATACTGAGATTGTACAATGGTGTACACACCTACAAAAATCAACAAATCCAACATACATACCCACAAAAAAAGACCATAAAATCATGAGAGAGCATAATGGTGTACAACAATATACATGCTTACAAAAATCCATCATGTATACTCAGAAAACATGCATATAGTGTTGAGATAGCACAGTGGTGTACAACTATGTACTCACCTATAAAAAATTTAAAACAAACAAACATCCATACCCACAAATAACTCATATATATTGTTCAGATTGTAAAATGGTACACAACTATGTACACACCTATAAAAACCCAAAAAACCCAACATACATACCAAAAAAATCCATAAAATAATGAGAGAGTATAATGTTGTACAACTATGTACACACCTACAAAAATTCCAACACCCGTACACATTAGTGCTTTCCCTAATTTTTGGTTTGTATACATAAAATATAAGTGCACTCTATGTACACACCACTAAGCCCTTTGATGCTTATAAGTCCCTAAATTTTACTACCTAACTACGACTTGGGGTGATGATACCCGACATTAGAATAATTCTATGTTTGTTGTGTATAGACAAGTCTAAATGAAAGTACTAGTTTATTAGATTTCAGGTTCATAGTCAATGCAGAAATGAAGTGCACGACTTACAACAAGTACGTATGATAAAACTAGTGCACTAAAAAGTACACTTCGCATAACTGGTGTACAAACAAGTGAACCTTGTATAGCGGGTATAATAAAAAAAATGCACATAAAGATTCTACCAGTATTTAACCGTTCAAAAGAATATCTTCAGAGATTTCACAAGGAATAAATGGTTAGAGGGGGCACAAGTGAGGAATTTACCTTGCCAACTTCACTATTCAGAGATGCTATTCCTTTTCTTGTTGACGATATCGTTATCTACAGAAAGAAAATATATGAAATCACGACAAGCCAAGATAGAATGAAAGAAAATATAAGACAAATAAAGTAGAAAAACAAGGGTAGTAAGAAACATTTATCAATATCAAAATGATAGTACTTGGTAAAAATGCAAGTATAGCTAACATCATTCATAACATATTCAGTCACAACTAAGAAACCATGTATACACAAAAAATGATTTAAAATGTCCTAAAAGTTGAAAGCATCACTTTGTTGCCTATTTCTGAAATTACAGCTACATGTTACTATCGAATGCCGATATTAGCGTAATCTGATACTTAATGAGAAATCAAACTTGAATAAGAAAAATTATTAATAATCAACATGTGTATAACTATGTACACATTAATAATCAACAAGTACAACTATGTGCACATTTCAACAGGTGTACAACTATGTACACACTGACAATAAACAGGTGTACAACTATGTACACGTTAATAATAAACAGGTGTACCACTATGTACACGCTAACAATCAACTGGTGCATACTAACAACTTTGGCTCACGTATTTCCTTACATAAAATATACTTCTAATGAACACACCACAACAAGTTCCTATATCAGTAAGACATTGTCTAAGAGAATATTAGGTGCTACGTTTTTGTCTCACTTTGACAAAGACCAACATCAAATGTAATTTTACTATAGCATCTACTAAGTGACCACTTTGAAACAAGCATTCAAAGAGTTGTATTCAGATGCCTAAGCTTCGATATCAATAAACTAGATGTGAATCTATACAAGCCCCTTGGAATGATCTAGCATGTTAAGTAAAAATCTAGAAAATAATGAGTAACTTCAGTTAAATTAGAAATTAGATGAACTACTGATGGTTCACATACTTGTATCATGACTGGATCAGACGTTGATGATGAGTGCCAAATAATGTATATATTTATCCCTTTTTGTTGGCAATTTAACTCATCTTTTATGCATTAATTCTACATTTTATCCCATATTCTGTATTTTCATTGTTTTCAAGAATAAATATTTTTATTAATTAATTTTGCATTTTTAGGTAATAAGTAAAGTTCGGATGAGTCGCGGGGCAAAAAGAGCAGAAAAGTAGTGAAAAGCCGGGAGAAATCACGCAAGGAAGCCGCGAAGAATGGTGCGCACAACCTCATTTTCTACACACAAAAACGCCTCCGTTCTCAGCCATCAGATCAGTTCTCAGAAGCATCCGACGGCCGCTCCTTCATAGAGCATCAAAATATGAAGTCTCTGCCAAGCACCACAGCGCTGAAATTCCAAGCCTTCAGATTAGATGGTAGTTGAATCCAACGGTCGCTCCCTTGCTGTTCATCAACGTTTGATATCTCCGCCTTACACTAAAACACCTAACCCCATCTAGAGCCGTTAACTTCGTTGTATCAAAAAATCTGACGGTCGCTCCTCGCTTGCCTCCGCATCACCATCCGATCTACCTACCATCTTCGCATCTCGCAGCTCAGAGTCACAGAACATCAAGACTCGATGGATTCGCCTAACACCCTAGAAACCGAACCCTACCACCTAACCATACACCCCCCTTCTCTCCCAAACCATCGATCCCCTCTCCTCCATCACCTCCCTCTGCAGAAACTCCACGACCACCACCAGCTCCGCCACCAACCTTCTTCACCTCCACTGCCACCACCAACTCTCCACTGTCACTACCAAATACCACATACACGCCATAGCTACCTCCCATACCTCTATAGCCATCTAACTTATTGATTTTTCACCACTGAAACCCTAGGTGATAAATCAATAAACTAGGTGAGGCTATAAGACGTAATTGAAGCATGGGAAAGGTGCAGCAGACCAAGGAGAGTAATGGGTCGAGTTCAATTTGATGTTGCTACATCAAATTAGGTAAGAATTTACCAAACCATAGCTCTGTCAATTTGGGGATTTTTGGGTGAAAAGGGTGTAAACCCTAATGATGTAATTGGGTATAAATTGGGACTATGGGTGTGTGTGAGAGAGTATGCTTGGATTAGCCTGCATCCAGGACTCTCATGTCCTGTTAATGTTAATTGTTATGCTTAGGATGCTCCTGTTAAAATTGTTTGTCTCCTGTTAAATGTGCTCCTGTTAAAATTGTTATGTGCTTGTTTTAATTTCATGTTTTGACTTCCAATCAATTCCTGTTAATGTTGTTGCTCACTGTTAGTTTAAATGCTCAGTGTTAATGTTTAATTCACTGTCATATAATATTATGTTCCTGTTAATGCTAGGCTAGAAGCCTCTGAAGCTTTGATTTGATTGTGCAATGGAAGAAATCAGTGCTCATAGCAAGCTGATTATCTTGCCATTCCTTGTGTATGCTTAGGTTGCACTGTTGATTGAGCATTGGGAGAAACTAGTGCTCATAGCAAGCAAGTTTTCTTCCCATTCTATATGAATGCCTTAGCTTTGCCTTAGCCTTGATCCATTTCAGTTTCTCCACATCCCTGCCCTTGGTCTTAGGCCTTGGTTAACTTGCTTTGATCTTTGCTGTTGCCCTGTTGTGTCTTCCCTGTTGCTGCCCTGTTTAGTTACCCACTGCCTCTGCCTTGTTATTCTTGCTGCATTTTATTGCTTGTACATTCTGTTGCTACCACCTCTTTCTCTTGCACTTGCCCTCCTTGTGCTGCTGCTGCAGTACTGCTTCCTTTTCTTGGCCCTGTGCACTGCTACTGCAGTTGTTGCTGCAACCCTTGCTGCATTGTTTTCCCTTCCCCTACTGCTGCTGTTGCTTTTGTCCTGCAGCTGCTGTGCAGCACTGGTGCTGCTGCTGCATTGCCTTTGCTTTCCCCTGCTGTTGCTGCTCACTTGTGCTGCTGCCACTTCTTCTCCTGCTGCCTTCCTTTCTCTTGTTGCTGCTGGTGCTCCTAGGCCTGCTACCTGGTGCTGCCACTCCACTTCTCCTGCCAAGCCCAAGTCACAAGTGAACTGTTAAGCCCAATTCACAGTTGAACTGTTGAGCCCAAAGCTCAAATCAGTTCACTGAAACCAGAGCCCAATTCAATCAATTGTGGGCTTAACCCAAAAGCCTGAACTCATTGTAAGGACAAAGCCCAGTTACACTTCAAAGACCAACTGAGCCCAAGCTCAGTTCATTTTATTGTGAACAAACCCATTAGTACTCAAAGCCCAATTTGAGCCAAAAGGCTTCATAGCCCAATAGCAATTTAGGAACCCAATTAGCTAGAAAATGAGTTTTCTAGCTAATTGGGTTCCTAAATTGCTATTGGGCTATGAAGCCTTTTGGCTCAAATTGGGCTTTGAGTACTAATGGGTTTGTTCACAATAAAATGAACTGAGCTTGGGCTCAGTTGGTCTTTGAAGTGTAACTGGGCTTTGTCCTTACAATGAGTTCAGGCTTTTGGGTTAAGCCCACAATTGATTGAATTGGGCTCTGGTTTCAGTGAACTGATTTGAGCTTTGGGCTCAACAGTTCAACTGTGAATTGGGCTTAACAGTTCACTTGTGACTTGGGCTTGGCAGGAGAAGTGGAGTGGCAGCACCAGGTAGCAGGCCTAGGAGCACCAGCAGCAACAAGAGAAAGGAAGGCAGCAGGAGAAGAAGTGGCAGCAGCACAAGTGAGCAGCAACAGCAGGGGAAAGCAAAGGCAATGCAGCAGCAGCACCAGTGCTGCACAGCAGCTGCAGGACAAAAGCAACAGCAGCAGTAGGGGAAGGGAAAACAATGCAGCAAGGGTTGCAGCAACAACTGCAGTAGCAGTGCACAGGGCCAAGAAAAGGAAGCAGTACTGCAGCAGCAGCACAAGGAGGGCAAGTGCAAGAGAAAGAGGTGGTAGCAACAGAATGTACAAGCAATAAAATGCAGCAAGAATAACAAGGCAGAGGCAGTGGGTAACTAAACAGGGCAGCAACAGGGAAGACACAACAGGGCAACAGCAAAGATCAAAGCAAGTTAACCAAGGCCTAAGACCAAGGGCAGGGATGTGGAGAAACTGAAATGGAGCAAGGCTAAGGCAAAGCTAAGGCATTCATATAGAATGGGAAGAAAACTTGCTTGCTATGAGCACTAGTTTCTCCCAATGCTCAATCAACAGTGCAACCTAAGCATACACAAGGAATGGCAAGATAATCAGCTTGCTATGAGCACTGATTTCTTCCATTGCACAATCAAATCAAAGCTTCAGAGGCTTCTAGCCTAGCATTAACAGGAACATAATATTATATGACAGTGAATTAAACATTAACACTGAGCATTTAAACTAACAGTGAGCAACAACATTAACAGGAATTGATTGGAAGTCAAAACATGAAATTAAAACAAGCACATAACAATTTTAACAGGAGCACATTTAACAGGAGACAAACAATTTTAACAGGAGCATCCTAAGCATAACAATTAACATTAACAGGACATGAGAGTCCTGGATGCAGGCTAATCCAAGCATACTCTCTCACACACACCCATAGTCCCAATTTATACCCAATTACATCATTAGGGTTTACACCCTTTTCACCCAAAAATCCCCAAATTGACAGAGCTATGGTTTGGTAAATTCTTACCTAATTTGATGTAGCAACATCAAATTGAACTCGACCCATTACTCTCCTTGGTCTGCTGCACCTTTCCCATGCTTCAATTACGTCTTATAGCCTCACCTAGTTTATTGATTTATCACCTAGGGTTTCAGTGGTGAAAAATCAATAAGTTAGATGGCTATAGAGGTATGGGAGGTAGCTATGGCGTGTATGTGGTATTTGGTAGTGACAGTGGAGAGTTGGTGGTGGCAGTGGAGGTGAAGAAGGTTGGTGGCGGAGCTGGTGGTGGTCGTGGAGTTTCTGCAGAGGGAGGTGATGGAGGAGAGGGGCTCGATGGTTTGGGAGAGAAGGGGGGTGTATGGTTAGGTGGTAGGGTTCGGTTTCTAGGGTGTTAGGCGAATCCATCGAGTCTTGATGTTCTGTGACTCTGAGCTGCGAGATGCGAAGATGGTAGGTAGATCGGATGGTGATGCGGAGGCAAGCGAGGAGCGACCGTCAGATTTTTTGATACAACGAAGTTAACGGCTCTAGATGGGGTTAGGTGTTTTAGTGTAAGGCGGAGATATCAAACGTTGATGAACAGCAAGGGAGCGACCGTTGGATTCAACTACCATCTAATCTGAAGGCTTGGAATTTCAGCGCTGTGGTGCTTGGCAGAGACTTCATATTTTGATGCTCTATGAAGGAGCGACCGTCGGATGCTTCTGAGAACTGATCTGATGGCTGAGAACGGAGGCGTTTTTGTGTGTAGAAAATGAGGTTGTGCGCACCATTCTTCGCGGCTTCCTTGCGTGATTTCTCCCGGCTTTTCACTACTTTTCTGCTCTTTTTGCCCCGCGACTCATCCGAACTTTATTTATTACCTAAAAATGCAAAATTAATTAATAAAAATATTTATTCTTGAAAACAATGAAAATACAGAATATGGGATAAAATGTAGAATTAATGCATAAAAGATGAGTTAAATTGCCAACAAAAAGGGATAAATATATACATTATTTGGCACTCATCAAATACCCCCAAACCTGAATTTTACTTGTCCTCAAGTAAAACAAAACTAAGGAAATCCTAACTATACCACTGTCGCTGGTCTCTCGAATGCATTTAGCGTATGCACTAAGCCTTTTAAACCACTAAGTGTCCCTAGTGGACGAGTTGAAGTCTCGTGAAGGTTTGCTTAGAACGTACCTACAAAGTTCTAGGTCAAAATATAAGCTCAGATTCCATCAAACGTGACATGTGCAAAACAGTTAAGCTCACAGCAAAATGGAGATGTCAATCTAGCTATCGAAGGCACAATCCTAGCACTGATAACAAATAAGGACATGTGATAAGAGTGTAAAGTGTATCTACACATGTGTAAAGAAAGATCTGAAGTCATGACTACTAATAACCAAGAGATAGTTTCTCAGGCTAAGAACTGAGGTCGAAATCTAGCTAGCTGTCCGGACTTTACGAGAATTGTGAATGAGTTGGAGGTATTTCACAATTACTCGCGTTGTACATCAATGGCATACACCCTCCTTGCTTATTACAATGAAACAACAAAAGATGACAAATTACATGACTCTTATTTACATTGACTATTCTCTTTTTATTTTTGGAACAAGAGAGGATGGAATTGAACAAATACTTGATTTTTTTTTGTATTTTTCTGATATTTTTTTTTTTTCTGAATATACATCTTTTTTTTTTTTTTTTTTTTACTGCAACTGATACACTTTTGATACAAAACAAAAAGAAACAAAAGATTACATGACACTTTGCAAGAGGTAGCCCTTTTTGATGCACCCAGTTAAATTCGATGGTTGTCTTTCTTAATGTAACCTCCACCTTCTATCCCAACCAACCAAAGAACAAGCTAGTCCAGTTTCGTTCAGTATTCTAAAGTGATTGGCAATCGTAACTTCCTATCCAACACCTTGAAGATCGAGGCCATACATGTATTGGTAGATCGTGCGCGTGCAAATTTCTTATCACTATGTGAATTGTGCTAGAATCAGGGTGCCTAAATATCTAGACTAAGACTCCTAATAAAAATACATATTTGCACAAGAGTCAACATTTCAAGGTAAATGAGCTCCATTTTTATGTTTTTTCATTTTTTAATTTTTTTGAATTTTGATTTTGCAATTTTTTTTTTTGAAATTTTTCAATTTTTTCAAAAAGAAGAAGGAGTTCGTTTTCAATTATAGCATATTATCGTGGCATCTACTCTATACCCCCAAACCTAAACTAAACATTGTCCTCAATGTTTCAAAATATGGAAAGGATTAAAATGCAACATATGGAAAGGGACATGCTGAGTAGAGTAAAAGGAGAGAGAATACCCGATTTCGGCGAAAGCAGAATTAAAACTCCGTTATTCAAGGCAAAAAATCCAACATATTTCAGCCGAGATTATATTGGATTAGCAAAATATATACAAAAGGAACAAAAGGGTTTTTAAGAAATTTTAGCTACTGGATTATATACAAAAATTCACCATACACTAACAATCTAAAGAGTTGAGGATCAACCCAAAAGACAAAGTGTAGAGACAAAGGAAGTTTCAAAACACTAAAATTGGACTTAAATGGGAATGAGAGTGAAAAACCGAATGAATCACCCCTAAACCAAAATTTTTCAACAGGTTTACTTTTAAGCACAAAATCTTTTAATTTTAAGGGTTCAGGATTCAAAAGGTCTAACTCATAATGGACTGTTTTCGGGATGGGCAAACATGCAATTTCCAACTGTGGCTCTTTAAAAGTGTTATATTTTGAAGCAAAATAGTCCAAGAGGACTTGGGAGGCACACAGTTCCAATCCTAGATTAGGAATTTTCAAAAAAATTGGTTTTACAATATTGGTACAAACCAAATCTAGGTTGGGTGGAAGGCCATCAGATTGTGACTTAGGTAGAAGAATAGGCATATCATTATCAATCAAATCAAAATCTTCTAACTCATCTACACATGTCACATCATGCTCACAATCATCAATCAAATTTCCAAGATCACAATCAGAATTATCAACATCATCAACAGATTTATTCTCGTGTATCGGCACATCAGGGGAAACATCACATGGAATACTAGAAGAAATATCATGCATTAAGGTCGGGGCAGAGAAGCCTAATGTATTTGAACCCAAAGGTTCCATAACATTTTCAGTATAGACATGTTCTTCTAACATAACATCATAATCATCATCATCATCATGATAGGATTTTGCAATCTAGGATAATTTTCAATCCTAAGGTCGGAGCTATTACAAGAATAAAACTCTAATTCATGAGGGTGACTCATATCATGTGGTGTTGTTCCTGTTTCCCTAACGGATTCCCATTGATGGGTTTTCTCTGCAATCTCGGCTAAAAAATTCCATGCATCATCCACAGATTTATCAATAAACTCACCATTACACATAGATTCAACCATGGTTCGAGATTTAAAGTCTAGTCCCTCATAGAGGATGACGACAAGTCTCCACTTCTCAATTCCTGGTGCAACATTCACTCAACAAATCATTAAAACGTTCAAAATAGTGAAAAACAGTTTCCTCATCCAATTGGACAAAACAATTGATATTTTGACGAATAGCGATGGTCCTATGATGTGGAAAAATTTTTGGAAAAATTGATTAGTGAGTTGTTCCCAAGTGGTGATTGATTGTGGTCTCAAACCGTAAAACCATGTTTTGGCCCTTTCTTTTAAAGAAAATGTAAAACAAACGCAATTTCAGAGAGTCTTCGGACAAATGATCAGGTTGCATAGTCCGACAAATTTGTTCAAACTCTCTTACATGAGTATAGGGGTTCTCAGAATCGAACCCTCGAAATATAGGAAGTATTTGTATCATGTTTGCATTTATTTTAAAAGGGTTATTGGTTTGAGGTAATACAATACATGATAATGGAATTTGTATTGATGGATACATGTATTCATGGAGAGCACGAGGTTGGTCCATTTTGAAATGACACAAAGCCCACTATTTGGTTTTAATGGGTTTTAAAAATTTGGTTTTTGATGGGTTTGGATTTTTGGGAAAAATTTGGTTTTGGTGGGATATAAAAGAAATTTGGTTTAAAATTGGGAGCAAAAGAAAACTTTTGGTTTAAAATGGGAGCAAGTAAAATTTGGTTTTTGGATGGGAGAAAAGTAAAAATTTTGGGTTTTTTTTTTTTTTTTTTTTTTTTTTTTTTTAAATAAAAGGTAAAATTAAGACAATAAAATTTGGTTTTTGAAATGGGAGTAAATTTGGTTTTTGGGTGGGAGAAAAAGTAAATTTTTTTTTTTTTTTTTTTTTTTTAACAGGACACAAGTAACAGGCATTGATTGGATATTAAAACATGGAACAATGAACATCAAACAAAGCAGCAAATTGAACTAAAAAAAAAAAACATTAACAGAACATGAACTGAAATTGAGCTGAAACATGAACATTTAACAGAACTTGAAAGTTCTGGATGCAGGCTAATCCAAGCATACTCTCTCACACACACCCATAGTCCCAATTTATACCCAATTACATCATTAGGGTTTAGACCCTTTTCACCCAAAAATCCCCAAATTGACAGAGCTATGGTTTGGTAAATTCTTACCTAATTTGATGTAGCAACATCAAATTGAACTCGACCCATTACTCTCCTTGGTCTGCTGCACCTTTCCCATGCTTCAATTACGTCTTATAGCCTCACCTAGTTTATTGATTTATCACCTGTTGACAAGAACACGATGTACTAAATGTAGGAATAAAAATGTGTACAACTATGTACACATTAACAATTAACATGTGTATAACTATGTACTAACGTACACATCAATATTCAGCATGTGTACAACTATGTATACATTAATATTTAGCATGTGTACAACTATGTGCATATATGCAACACACGTCGACAACTTCTAATTTTAATAAAATAGGAAAGTGATAATGCTAAAGGTGCATGAATCCTACTTTGAGTATTGAATCTGGATATAGTTATGTACTGTTTATCAACAAAAAAAAAATGCAAGATGGAAAACAAAAGAAATAAGCAGGGGAGTGGAGATCCTTAATAATACCATTTAAATGTTTTTTTTTTTTTGCGTCTCGGCTTCAAACGGTGGAACCCAAAAAGAATACCCATAGTCAAGGTGTCAGTTAAGTAGTCATGACCTTTGATCTTAACCGTTTCTGGTGCTAAATAATCTAGTGTCCCACATATCGTATGTCTCTTCTCACTTGAATGTGCAGACCATCCAAAATCCTCAACTTTTATTCGTCCCTGCAATAAAACGAAAAATCCAATCAAAATTAACCCCCTTATATTCATACATAATTTTTACTAGCAATTGAACATTAAAAGGACCTAGACGTACTTAGTCACACTTCTAAGATCTTGAACAAATCATGTGTTTGTTCCTGTATCTCGATTAATATACAAATTATAGTTCATATACAAACACTATGACCTATCAGGATCCAAAACCTGAAACGACCAGACCATTACAAAAATTGACCCAACCACAACATTGAAAATGACAACAACCCTTTATCAAACACAACATTCTCTTCAAAAGAAAAAAAAACACAAACAAAATATTGTTTCTTTTCCTTGATGACTATAAAACAATGATATCTTATTTTCGTTAAATGAACTACAAAAGATTATCAAAAGTGAACCCTGAGCACCGAAGCAGCACGAGGCCATAAACCCACCCATACTAATGTAAATAAGAATGCCAAACCATAAAAATCAATCAAAACAAAAATAAAAGAAAAGTAACACCCACACTGTCAACATTTCATATGGATAAGTAGCTACCCATCAAAGTAGGCCCTGTTTTCTTACCTCGTTTTCACGGGACATCTAAGTGATTCAGTAAACCTAAATTTTAATTTCTTATTACGTAGCTCAAAATTAAAATGCTTAAATAGTTTTCTCCTGATTTATACAGTACCATCTTTATCTTTCTAAGAAGCCAAGGTTTATTTTCCTTAATACCTAACTCTCAATCAAATAAACCTCCGTAATATTTTCTACTAGCAACAACAAACAATTTGCATACAAAATAATGAATAGCTACACTAGAAAATTAATTAGAGGACTCAACTTAGGAGAGGCCATCTGCACATAATTGAGTCTTATCTATGCTGATAGCTCAATTCATTAATTCACATCAAAAGCACGAAATTGGAAAATACAAGCAGATGCAATAGATCAACTTGAACCTGGAAAATCACAGCATCCACAAACAAATTCAATATAAAGGTATAGAAATATTACCTTAATAACTTAATTCTCCTCAATAACCGGAAGAAAAAGATCCACCTAATACCGGCGAATAAATAAAACACCTAAAACTAAATCCAATAGAGCCATAACACCAAAACTTCGATTCCCCACGAAGCAAAGAGAGAAACCGTGTAATTCCTCCTCATTTTAGCCACATCTCAAGCTTGAATTCCTCGACAAGCGATTCAAATACAGAGACAATCCGAAGTAAAAAAAAATGAATAATAAACGAATTTCCATATGCATATCGGTATTAGAAAGATCAAAATCGTTTTCGAGTTCATCGATGAGATTCAAAAATGAATCCTAGCAGAGAGGCTCATCGACAGACTTAGGATTTGCAGCTGAGAAGAAACGAGATAATTCAAGAAATCTCCTCCAAAATCTCTCTCGGTCTCTCTCTATCGCTCCCTCTCCTTCTCTCTAAATCTCTCCTGAACTTTGAGATCTAAAATCGAAACAATTCAAAACGTTTTAACTTTGAAAGGGTAATTTTGGTACTGCGAAAATTTGGAAAATTTTGAATCGGCGTAAATTTGGACTAACTCGTCTAAATTTTGGACCAAACTGTTTACACGGGGATAATTTGGATTAATGAGTACTAGGCTTGGAAGCATAGGACTGGAGCGTCCAAAGCCCACTAACTTTGGGACTAAACTTGGGACTAAACGTCAATTTCTACCTAGAATATCAACCTTGAGGCCATTGTTGCAGTCAACAGGATTGCCACTGATGAAATACTGATGGCCTTCTTTTGTTATCGGAACTGTGTCGTCCCCAGTGTTATAGGTGGCGAGTGGAGATGTTCATCACATGACTTGAAATCACAATAAGTGACTTGTAAGACATTAGTAATGTTGGAATTATAAACGAAATGGAGACTATCATCTCCAACTAGAAACAATGGTCTCGCAGCCCAGTGAGCATAATCAAATTGAGCCTGACCGGACCAACCAGCAGCATCACCAACATTCCAAACAACAGCATTCCCCATTAAAGGAACCACAACAGCCAAAAGTACTAAGGAAAACAAGAACTTGCTGTTGAAACCCATGACTACGAAATAAAGAAGAAGCTGAATTATTTGAAGTAATAGGAGAGTGGAGAAAAGAGATGAGATTGTGTGTGAAGATTAAGCATAGGCCATCAGGGGTATATACAGGGATTGGTCTTTGGATGACTTGTGATACTCTAAAAGGATTCAGATTTCTAGTTCTGTTAGAAATTGGATCCTAGAGCTTGATTTTGGAATATATTGTTGTACTCGAATAATGGATTCACAGTTCTGGTTGCAGTAGGAATCATAAGAGAGAAAGGAAGTGGTTCTGTAACTCTGCAATCCGTTAACAAGGCATGTTAGCGTTACTTTAGACAAGTGTTTGATTTAGGACGGAGAGCCTGGCATTAGGAACAATAGCAAAGTCTACAACGGCTCAGATAATAATGCTTAGTCCATTTGCGCAAATTTATTACTGACATAGCTATACATCTCTGGTGACACAAAATTGCAGACGTTTCTGATAAACTATTAATTCTAGAGTGCAAAATATACAAGGTTAGGATCTATATCGACCGGAATCTTACGTGGATGAGAGAAACTTAAGAGAGAATCAGCGATGCTTTTAGCATTGTTTAAGTACATAGTGAAAGATTCAGTCACTTCAAAATCATTCTTGGTTTTGTATTCGTTGCTCTTTCTAATGCAGTTGTCATCTGGTTTCGTTCTAGTTAATGATAACTTGTCGATCAGTTGTACAAGGTTCTGATTATCTCGCATTAAGTTGTGTTCGACTGATTTTCTTCTGAATGTCCATTGCCCTGTCTTCCAGTTGAAACTATACAATGGAAGGAACCGATTACCGTAAACAGAAATGAATTCTAGAGCTAACAAAATGAAATCAAATTCTTCGCCCGACATGTAATACGGGAAGCTGATTCTTGTCCATCCCGGTTTTATGCCGAGGTAACCCTGCAGACGAAAGGGTACACAATATAATCACTTTTATAACGAGCCTTATAGATATGTATAGCTGAAAATGTCATTAATTATAAGTGCCTCAGAGCTGAAAATACCTTCTGAATGGTTGCACGAAAGGAAAGGGAGAGATTCTCATCCACACCAAGCAAATGGTGAGCGTATGGCCCAGCACAGGCGCATCCACCTCGAGACTGAATGCCGAAGAGGTCGTTGAGAAGCTTCGCAGCGAAAGGTCCATGTAAAGGCTTCCCTGACATTCTTGACATGTAGAGGCTTCTTTTCCTTTCATCAACAACTTCAGCAGCCGTGTGTAGTGATGTAGAATTGGTAGTTTTCGGGCAAATTAGAAAAGAAAGGATGGCAAGTCTTGTAACCTTAGTATTCCCTAGTATCCATATGTATGGATTTGGGAGGAGTCTCTCCAGAGCTTTTTCTATGTAAAGTCGCTCCTTGTTTTCAATCACACTGTACCCAATGTACTCTTTAACCCAAAATGCCAATGATGCTCTTATCTTTTGAATGATTGGCGGTGTACCGGCATCTTCTCTTTCTTCGATATCATCATAGTACAGTGTGTCCTGCATTTATTGAGCAGAATATTAACAAGTGCATTAATAATTAATGTACAACATGGTAGAGCACTGCTTGGGGTTTTGAAAATATTACCTTTGCGTCGAAGTTATTCACATAAGTGACAGTTCCTCCTCCACAAGTCGAAGGAGGAGAAGATCGCAGCTGATATAAGGCCTTGTTCATCATGAGAATTCCTGGCGTTCCAGGACCACCCATGAACTTATGCGGGCTTAAGAAAATAGCATCATACCCATCACTATTGCCAGATCGCATGTCGATCTCAACATAGGAGGCACTGTATCAAAGACAAGATGTTCGAAGTTAAAGCGTTGCCGTTAATAAATTAAGCCCAATCGAAAAGAAAATAATGTGCAGGTATACCAGCGCACCTTGCGGCAAAATCGAAGCATGCAAATGCGCCATATTCGTGAAGCAGACAAGCGATGGCACGCGTATCGACCAATATTCCAGTGACATTACTGCAAGCTGAGAATGAGCCTAACATTGGACGATTTTCAGATTCAAATCTCTCAAGCTGAATTTTGAGACTCTCCATGTCTACCAATCCATCATCATCTAACCCTATTTCTATAACTTCGGCTAAACTTTGACGCCATGAAAGGATGTTGGAATGATGTTCATATGGCCCTACAAAAACTACCCATCTTTCTTCATTCGTCATAACTTGGCTCTGAATAATTCTATCTCTGAGAATTGATGGAACCCAAATGCCCATTACTTCTTGTAATCTCTTAATTGCTGCGGTGGTTCCCGATCCACAGAAAAGCAGTGCATCATTTAAACTTCCACCCAAGCATTTCTTTATGTACTCTGTTGCTTCCTGCACCATTTTACTCGTTTTTCTCCCCACATAACTATCACTTGTATGTGTGTTTCCTGTTCCAATATAGTAACTAGAATTAGCTAAATACTTAAAAAAACATTTCTCATAAATTATAAATGCCATGTCGAAAAGCTTGAGCATCGGCTAATTTAGTTAAACCAAAGCTGCTTTTAACATCAAAACCCAATTTTCGTCCAATAATTCTAGACCCAACATAACCGTTAACTATTTAGAACTCCTAATCTCAAGAATGAGAATTCATCTTTCGCCAACTGGGTAATACAGTGAAAATTGAGGCTCCTTGCACATATTTTCACATACAACTGAAATCCACGTCTAAAATATTTCCCAAATTTTAGAATTTCTCCCAAAAAGTGGGTGTTGTAGGAGTCAATTTCGACAAACTACCAAATATTTGGCTCACAAAATTCCACCACATAATTTTCCTTGTCCCCCCATGACCCATGCCCAACAAACAAAAATATAATTTAAGCATTTAATACTTGGTGGACATACCAAACCATATGACACATTCAATAATGAGAGGCCTTCCCACTACTTTATTACTAAAGAAAAAAGCTTGCAGTACATTTATGTGGTTATCATCCGGAAATGGTTACAGATAAATTTTGAAGACACCAAAATGTGTGAAATTGCATAAAATTTTGTTTTCTAGGCTATGGGTGGATTAGAGCAACTGAACATGTGAAATACGGATGCGAAAAGATACAAGAAGGAAATGCGAAAAGATAAAAGAAGTGTAGAAGTTACCATAGAATGGAAGGACATTTTGAATGATGTAATTTTCAATGTAGTGAAGAGATCTTCCGGAAGCAGTATGATCAGCATAAACTAGTTTCCTTTTCCCAAAAGGTGTCTCAAATTCTAAGTTATCTCCAATCACTTGTGACCTTAACCATCTCAACTTCTTCTCACTTTCATCATCATCTCCTACTCTATTCTCTTTATCAGTATGTTGATGATTGTTGTCGCCGCAGCTGTCTTGTGAGCTCGAGTCGAATGGCTGAGCAGTATACATGACCATAATTCCAAAATCAAACTTTTTTTATTGATCGGAAGTAATGAATAGAAGAAGAGATGAAAGGAGGAGGAAGACAGTAGATAAGTTCAAATAAATGAAGGCATTATTTATAGTGAGAGAAGTCAAGTGATCTTGTATCTTGGTCATGGTCAATGGTCAGCTGAAGATAATGGTATATACGTGCAAGTTGTTTTGTACGCGCAAAACACATAGAAAAACAAGTGGCACACACCATGTACGAAACTTGTAGCCAAAATTTCATATTATTTGCTCAATAAAAAGTGCAATTTTGAACACAGTTTTTAAGCAAGTACTGTACATGTTTTCAAAAACAAGTGTAATTTTTGTTGACATAAAGTCTACACTTAGATTGTCGATCCTTTCTAGATTACTTTTTGTTCTTTCTTTCTTCTTTGACATGAACTAGTCAGCTATGTGCCTGCGTCAGTGTGCTTTCTAGTATTGAATCGATAAAATGTATGTTCTATCTTTTCATTGGTAGAACACACGTATATCCGTTGACACTCAACACCCCTCGATTCATGGTACATAATAATCTATATGCAAGTTGATTAGTTTGTAATATATTAATTGGATCAAAATGACTTGCTATGTGTATTACACATCTGGTCAAGGTCATGGTTTCAAACCGATTCTGTAAGGGTTGGATGTTATATCGGGCATAGGTTACATTTCTAAGAAATTTAACTATATGATTTGTTAAGTAAGTGTACCAGTAAAATTTATCGGTTGTTTAGGGATGATACTCAGCTCATGATAAGGTACATAATGTACAATCTGATGATTATTTAGTAAAAAGGAATCTAGATGGGGCTTGTCCGCTGTTGACTAGTCGAGCCTAAGAGATGCTGCATCCAAGACGTGAGGGGGTTCCATAACTTCCGTTTTAAGTATGAAGCTAAAAATCGTCTTGGCCTGGGAAGAACCGAAGAAGTGCAAGATGAGTGTAGCTTCGAAAGCAAATTTAAGATGAATGAGCTATCCTTCAAGCAAGTCAATAATGGGCAAGCTTTGGTGGAGCAGGATACTTTTTGCTATTAGGTGGACGGTTTGGAATGAAAAAGACAAAAGATTGTTTCAAAGGAAAATACAAGAATTCTAATCAACTCTAAGATGAGATTAAACATTTCAACTGGTCAGTGGGTGTAAAATTGGAACGGAGTTATAGTTACGCCTGCCTGGCTAACTGTTTTGGTTTCGGTTATTTTTCTTTTGTGTCCATTTGACAGCCTTTTATTTGACTACTTTGTAACAACCTTGTACCTCTCTCAGGGCAACCATTTTTGATCTATTGAGCCCCTTTGAGTATCTAAACACGTCATCGGTTATTTTACTTCAATCAACGTTGCTGCGACATCACCCAATTTTATCCAAAAGAAAAAGACTCGCCGTGAGAAATTTTGTGATAGTCGAGGGCAGCGACGGATCCAGGAATTTGTGCTCAGGTGGGCTAAATGTTTTTCTTCGTACACCCAGATTGTAGTAATCTAAATACCTCAAAATTATTTACAATGAGAAACACGCTCACGCTACTTATAGTTTCATGTATATTAAGGTTCAGCTCAGTGACAATATTTTACAAACAACGTGTGTATAGCAAAATTAGTATTATTATATGAAATTGCGGCCGAAAGCCGCCCAAAATTTTTAAATGTTATTTTTATATATTTGTATGGTTTTCAAATCAGATCATGAGATTTTGAAAATACGTCAGTACATTTAAACATCAATTTTTTGTTATTGTTCGCAAAAAGAAAAAAAAGAGATGGGAAGAAAACATCATGTTAATTAGAGGTGAGAAAAAAGTCGGGAATCGCGGATTTCATCCATGCCCGTCCGCAAAATTGCAGGTGAAAACCAATTCGCAAGATCTATGAGCCGGACACAGGAAGGATTCTCAAATCCTCACTTTTAGCGATTTGGTTGCGGTTGGACTTTGAAATCCGCGGATTCACCCGTACCGTAGAAAATAGATCAAGAGGAAGTAATATGAACCATTGTTGACGTTTAGAGCCTCTTGAATCACAAAATCCGCGGTTACTTATTCAGAATTATGCTCGAGGTATTAGTCATTTGTTAGTTAATTGAAGACTAATTATTTACTAAGTTAGCCGTGACTGTTTTGGGAAAGGGGTTTCCTAAAACGGTTAGAATTCTTGGTGGCCAAGTTTGTAACCTATATAAATAGGTAATTAGGCCTTGTATAATTGGGTGAAGAAAATTGTTTTAAAGAGAAAAGAGAGTTCTTTCTTGTATAACTTTTACAGTAAAAAGCTAGGGTTTCGTTGTGAGAGCATATTGGTGAGGAACAAGCGACAAGGTTATCGTCTCTGATAATTATTACGGTATAACCAAGGGTTTGCTGGGATTCACACAACGTTGTAATCGTTTTTTCTTCATAGTGAATTTGAGTTGGTGTGGCTCAAAGTGGACATAGACAATATATACAAGTTGTATGTATTGGTCGAACCACTATAAATCTTGTGTCTTGTGAGTTGATTTATCTTTCTCATATTATTATAATTGTTTGTGCTTGGTTTACTTATTATTCATCATAATATCTCAAGATCCGTTATTCCGCGGTTGTCAGTGATTCCATAAGAAAATCCTGACAACTGGTATTAGAGCTCGAGTTAAAGCTTTAGGGTTTATCGTAGTACAATTGGAGTGGGAGTTATGGGTGATAATAATGAAAGTACGGTAACTAGGGTTAAAGTTTTTAATGGGAAGAACTTTGCCTTTTGGAAGTCTCAGATGGAAGACTACCTATATGAGAAATACCTTGCTGATCCATTGGGTGGAGTTGCGAAAAAGAGCACGCAAAGACGATGAATGGACAACTCTTGATCGCAACTGTGTAGCCGTGATCCTTAGATGTCTAACGGAGGAAGTCTACAATAACGTACAAGAGGAAACTAGTACCAAGTATCTTATGGATAAAATTGAAAAGTTGTATCAAAAGTCATCAGCCTCGGGGAAGATTATGTTGTGTGAACAATTATTTAATCTGAAGATGCAAGAAGGCGAAGCGATTTCAGCACATCTTGTGAAGTATAAATCGATTATTTCTCAGCTTTCAAAAGTTAGTATTACTTTTTATGATGAAGTTCAAGCTTTATGGTTGTTGTCTTCATTACCAAAGAGTTGGGAAATCGAAAGAACAACTATTAGTAATTCTGCAGGGAGCGAGAAGTTGAAGCTTGATGATGTGCAGCAAAGGTTGATCGCTGAAGAGGAAAGAAGAGTAGAACAAGGTTATGGTTCTAGTACTTCAAGCTCGACCTTAAGTTTGCAGAAAGAAGATAGAGGAAGGAGTTCAAATCGGAACAACAACAACAAATCTAGATGGAAGTCTAGGGGGATATCTCAATCCCGGACTAGAGGTGTTGTTGAGTGTTTTGCGTGTAATAAAGTAGGACACTTCAAGAGCGATTGTCCGGAAAACAAAGGTGCTAATAATGGTAGAAAAAAAGGTAATCAAGAAGAGGTCAACGTAGCTGCAGCTGCGGAACCGGTGAAGGTCCTTGTTGATAACAAGAAGGTGATTACGGAAGGTTTTCTACTACTCTCTAAGGACAAGCAAGATGAGTCTTGGATTATAGACTCGGGAGCTTCTTTCCATGCAACGGGTGATAAGAGTATTATGATCTCTTATAAAGAAGGATACTATGGCCAAGTATTCTTAGGTGACGGTGAAGCATGCGACATCATTGGTTTGGGTGATGTGATCTTGAAAGTCAACGGTTCGACATGGAAATTGAAGGATGTATGACACGTTCCAAATTTGAAGAAGAACTTGGTGTCTGTGGGCCATGTTTGTGATAACGACTGTGAAGTTGTGCTTACGAAACACAATTAGAAAATGAAGAAAGGAGTTATGGTATTAGCTCGTGGATTTAGAGTGGGTACTCTATACCGGACTTCAGATGGAACTACTTCAGCAGTGGCTAGTAGTGGTGAAGACACTAACTTATGGCATAGAATATTAGGGCACATGAATGAGAAGAACATGAAGATTCTATGTTCGGGAGGATATCTACCTAAGGTGAAGTCTGTTGATATGAGTTTTTGTGAAAACTGTGTTCTTGGAAAGCAAAAATGGGTTAGTTTGAGCAGAGGCGGCAGAGCCTTGAAAAGTGAGAAACTTGATTTGGTTCATACTGATGTATGGGGACCAATTGATGTTGCATCTCACAGCGGGTTCCAATATTATGTCACCTTTATTGATGATCACTCAAGGAAGGTGTGTCTTTACTTCATGAAGAATAAGTTCGAGGTGTATGAAGTGTTTAAGAAGTGGAAAGCTTTGGTTGAAACAGAAACTGGTCTGAAGTTGAAGTGTCTAAGGTCATACAACGGTGGTGAGTATGACAAAAAATAATTATTACAATTATGTGATACAAATGGAATTCGTTTGGAGAGGAAAGTTTCAAGGACGCCACAGGAGAATGGAATAGAAAAACGTATGAATTGGACGTTGAATGCACGTGCTAGGTGCATGAGGTTGCAGTCTGGTTTTCCCGAGACCTTCTGGGCACATGCAACAGAGACGGTTGCTTATCTAATCAATAGGACACCTAGCATTCCATTAGATATGAAGATACCAGAAGAGGAAGTTTGGACCGACAAAAAGGTAAATCTTTCATATTTGAAAGTTTTTGGTTGTGTTGGTTATGTTCATCTTAGTGCCGGTGAGAGGTATAAGATAGGTACTCAAGCAAAGAAGTGTATATTTCTTGGTTACGGAAATGACGCTTTTGGGTATAAACTTTGGGACCACGAGGGTCACAAAGTTACTATAAGTAGAGACGTCATTTTTAATGAGAATGAGCTTTTCAAGGACATGAATAAAACACAAGTTGAAGATTTCGGATCAAACAACGTCGATAAGGAGTTGTATATCGATAATGATGATGTTTCTGGAAAAATTATGGTACAAGAAGGGCATGGTGTTGATGATGACAGAGAAGTACAAGGTGAAGATACTTCTGCTGCAGTGAGAGTTACTCTTATAGTTCCACAAGAAGTACGAAGATCATCAAGAACTCCAAAACCAAACCCAAGGTATGATCTGAGTTATTTATTACTTACGGATGGAGGTGAACCTGAAGATATTAAAGAAGCACTAGCGGCTGATGATTCAGGCAAGTGGAAACTTGCTATCGAAGATGAGATGAATTCACTTGAGGAGAATGACACTTGGGTGTTAGTAAAATTACCAAGAGGTAAGAAGGAGTTGTATAACAAGTGGGTTTATCAGATGAAGTCTGAAGAAAATGGAGATATTCGCTACAAGGCAAGATTGGTTGTGAAAGGTTTCCAGCAAAAACCTGGTGTTGATTACAACGAGATATTTTCTCCAGTTGTGAAGATGACTACCATTTGAGTAGTGTTAAGTCTAGTGGATTCTGAATATCTCTACCTTGAACAGTTGGATGTAAAGACAAATTTTATTCATGGTGACCTAGATAAAGAAATTTACATGAAGCAGCCAGAAGGATTCATAGTAAAAGGCAAGGAAGAGATGGTGTGAAAGCTAAATAAGAGTTTGTATGGCTTAAAACAAGCCCCGAGACAGTGGTACAAGAAGTTTGATAACTTCATGCATGGAGGTGGTTACTCACGGTGTAATGCAAATCATTGTTGTTACTTCAAAAGGTGCGGTCCTGACTACATCATATTATTACTGTATGTGGATGATATGTTGGTTTCCGGAACATCTCTACAAGAAGTTGATAATTTGAAGAAACAATTAGCAAGTGAGTTTTCTATGAAAGATCTTGGTGAAGCAAAGCAGATTCTTGGTATGAGGATCATAAGAGACAGATCTAAGGGTGTACTTATGCTTTGTCAGGCTGAATATATTGAACGAGTGTTGAAAAGGTTCAATATGGAGAATGCTAAACCAATTAGTTCTCCACTTGGAAGTCAAATTCGTCTTTCAAGTATGCAGTGTGCGAAGACAGATGAAGAAAAGGAGTACATGGACAATGTACCATATTCTTCGGCTATTGGGAGTGTAATGTATGCTATGGTGTGCACGAGACCGTATATTGCACATGCAGTGGGAGTAGTGAGTAGATATGCAAGCAACCCAGGAAAACAACATTGGGAAGCTGTGAAGTGGATTCTCAGGTATTTGAGAGGTAACATAAACATACCGTTATGTTATGGAAAAGGTGGTTCTATCTTGAGTGGTTATGTGGATACATACTTCGTAGGTGATGTAGATAAAAGGAGAAGTACAACCGGTTATGTTTATACTATGGGGCCAGCGGCAGTGAGTTGGAACTCAGGGTTACAAAAGTTGGTAACATTGTCTACTACGGAAGAGGAGTACGTAGCAGTAACAGAAGCGAGCAAGGAGATGATTTGGTTACGAGGTTTGTTAGATGAGTTGGGAAAGGAACAAGGAGATAATGTTCTGTTTAGCGATAGTCAAAGCGCTATACGTTTATCCAAGAACTCAACCTATCATGCTAGGACGAAGCATATAAATATTATTTATCATTTCATTCGGGATCTCTTAGAAGAAGGAGAGTTGAAGCTCGAGAAGATTCTTGGTTCGATGAATCTGGCGGATATGTTTACCAAGGGAGTTACATCAGACAAGCTAAAGCTCTTCAAGGCTTTAGTTGATCTCTCAGAATGAGGATCTGGGAGGGATCCACACTGACATGAAGATGTTTTAGCACCGTCAAATCCAAAGTTGAAGAAAAGGAGAATTGAAGATAATAAATGAGTCTTCAAAGTGGGAGATTGTTAGTTAATTGAAGACTAATTATTTCCTAAGTTCGCCGCGGCTGTTTTGGGAAAGGGGTTTCCTAAAACGGCTAGAATTCTTGGTGGCCAAGTTTGTAACCTATATAAATAGGTAACCTTGTATAATTGGGTGAAGAAAATTGTTTTAGAGAGAAAAGAGAGTTCTTTCTTGTATAGATTTTAGGGTAAAAAGCTAGGGTTTCATTGTGAGAGCATATTGGTGAGGAACAAGAGACAAGGTTATCGTCTCTGGTAATTGTTGCGGTGTAACCAAGGGTTTGCTGGGATTCACACAACGTTGTAATCATTTTTTCTTCATAGTGGATTTGAGTTAGTGTGGTTCAAAGTGGAAGTAGACAATATATACAAGTTGTATGTATTGGTCGAACCACTATAAATCTTGTGTCTTGTGAGTTGATTTATCTTTATTGTAATATTATAGTTGCTTGTGCTTATTATTCATCATAATATCTCAAGATCCGTTATTCCGCCGTTGTCAGTGATTCCATAAGAAAATCTTCACATCATTTACTGGTATTTATCCTTTACCTGTTTTTTTGCTTTAAAATTTATCAAATTTGAGTTTTAGTGAAGCTGACATTATCTTCTTTTAACATTCCTACCAGATTGGCATTTAAATGATCACAAGGGATTTCTCACTAAACGTTGGACACCTTCTCATCAACATGAAGCTACTCTGACGCCGTCTAAGAAAGAGCTGAAAGGTATTCTTTTGCTTTGCATGGTGATTGTATTCAGTAAGATAAAAGTCATAGAAAGAAAAGTTGTTTCCAGTTCCATAATAGAGATATTGAGAATTTAGAGTTTCCCCACACAGGCTAAACTTTTGAAAAACAAGTTTGCACTCATGTGCCTCTTCTTCCTTCGTTTCTGAACTGTTTTCCTATTATGTAGAATTAGGTTGTTTTTTTTTTACTAAACCCGCGGTTAATCCGCATCCAGTCCATATCACCCGTTGATCCGTGGATGTCAAATTCATGGATGATTGGGCCGGATACGTTTGGATTTTCCAAATCCGCAGCTTTGACGGATTGGATGCGAGTGACCCCTAATCCGCATCCGTCCGTCTATTGCACACCCCTAATGTTAATAGATTTTGATATTGGGCTAATTTTTAGTTTACACATGGGCCAAATCTGGGTAAGTATTTGGAAACAACATGACCTAAATTGATCAGGTTGTGGTGGAGTGGGGGTAAGTTCCATTGTTGACTCTAATTTCTAACCTAAACATAAAATGACAAACTTCAAAAGAATTTATCAAAATCAGAAGAAATCATGTGAATATGTCGTATTAATGGGCTAATTAGAAATTTTATCCTGGGATAATCAATAAGTTTTGGACAATTAGGCTTGCCTAAGCAAGCTTTTCCAAATATTTGGCTCACATGCACATCCACCTCATTATGTGAAAAATAATGTAGTATTCCTCTTATTCCTGTGACCCATGCCCAACAAATATGTACTCTTTGGCATATCAAGTTTTCAACCATACAGCACGTTTGGCCTTCCTAATACTTCGATGCGAATCTAGAAGTAGATTTCTGTTGTTATCAGCTGGAAATGGTTCACTACGGGAAAAAACATCATTGACGACACAAGATAAGAGTTGCAGTACCCCTACGACAACTCCATTCCATGCATTGTGGAACGGGGGTATTGTAGAAAGTCCAAGTTTTTCTACAATGGATGAAAAGTGTTGTAAAGGGTGATGTGATTCATGGTTCGACAATAGTTTGTCAATGTTGTGATTCTCTTTCGATTTTTTTTGATAACCTAACACAACTCTTGTTTGTATTGTAGAACAATCGTGGACAACATAAGTAGTATATCGTAGAAACATATACAACAACAATTACCAGTATTATGAATAATATTTGCACAACACTTGTATGAATTGTCGAACTATCTTAGACAGCACGTGGTTATGTCGTAAAGACATTTTTCACAACCTTTGGTATGTGTAGTTGAAATATGGAATACAACTCTTATTAGAAGTTGTGTGCATAAAACTATTTTGAAAAAAAAAATTATAGCTGAAACCGAATTGCATGAATTGCCGAAAGTATTTCACATTCACATTAACATGCCAGTGTAGCACATTTACATTCATTCAAGTTAACCTACCACTCCAATTGCATTACCTAGCTAACTTCAAATCACCTTGTATGAAAGTGTGTTGCGCAACGAAAGAAAATAAAATGGTAGATTCTTTGAACATGACTAAAAATATCATATAAATCGTACGTGCGCAAATTTATTCCATAGATGGAACAACTAGGTGCGGATTAAAGTACAAAAGAGTAACTATTCATTCATATACAACCAGCTATTGAAAACTGATGCTGAAGATGGTTGGTTAGACTCGAGACTCATGGAAAGAGATTTTCTTCAACTTGGTCCACATTCTCCAGTTTACAGCTGCTTCTGTATGTTACAAGTTGTTGCTTTATTGAAAAGCAATTGTCACCCTACAATTCAAAGTTTGAACCACATATGAGAGACTGAAAAATAAGACTGAAGTTTCTGCAAGCATTAAGTTTTTCATCAAAGACATCCTAGGTTCCCACATATTTGCATTTGTTAGGCTTTCAGATCAGTGATACTAGGTTGTTGCAACTGTATTTACAGTTTTCTGCTATGTGGGAATGCTCACATAGCAAGAGTCAAGTAAACACACTAAGAAAATAATTAGGCAGATGTGAATTCCATGCAACAGCTTGAACCTGAAACAAGATGAAGTAATAACAAAAATGGAAAAACTACATATTGATAGAGCGGGCTGCCACGGAATTCCACTTTGGAATTGTAAGCTACATTATGGTCCTAATGGTTAAGAAAATTTGGTGTTCATTTCGTAGCAGCGATTGTTGATTTGTTTTTGTTCTCATGACAAAATTTCCATGGGATCTTATAAAGTCAAAGGATGGCCGAAAATTTTCCATGGGATGTTATTGCTGATGTGATTAGTTGGAGTGGTAATTATTATGGCATATGCAATATAAACAATAGAGAAACTCAATCCTCAGTCCAGTTTCAATAACTTCAAAATTAATTAGGGAAGAATGAAAAATACCTAGAGAATCTTGGAGCAAGTGAGTGAGCTTTGAATTCCTGCACAAATTGGGAATATTCAAAAATCAGAATGTTATTTTGGCATTAAGTAGAAAATTATAATCATATCAAACAAGCAAAATTAACAATATTAAATTTGTATCTTCATCATATATCCTCATAAAAGATAACCTGAAAGGAATATGTGGGATTTTGGTCGCCAGCGCTGCTATCACACCTCCCAGTGCAGATAAGGATCTGTTAATAATTTGAGTTTCTTTCAGCGGATCTCCTTAAACGTCTGGCTTGGCTAATCTCTCACTTCCAGCAAGGTCATGAAGCCATAACTTGCTTCTTGTGTATTCTCCATTCATCAATCAATGCTGCATCATATACCACGATTGAATTTCTAGTAAAACAGCAGTTAAAATTTCACAACAACAAATAAAAAGGCCATATAGGTTTCTTACACAATTTGGTATCAGAAAATCATTAACTATAACTTTATCTATCTGTGTGGTTTGTTTCTCATGTCAATAAGAGAAGAAAAGGGGTACCATTTGGATCAGCTGTTGTGCTCTTTGCTCGCAAAGATGTCACCAACTTTAAGATTCACAAACATAAAGAGGATGCTAACCGTCACTATAAATCCAAAGAACATCAACGCCTTTAGCAGTCTGAAAATCTGTGCTGAACTTTCTCCTACCCAGTGACACTATCTGATTTGCGTAGCCCGGGAAGCAGAAAAGCATATACAGAATCAGCACTCATAGAGGAAATTAATAAGTTGTTGAGAATCAGCACTCTGTAAGCAGTTAACGCGGAGCACATCTAGCTTGTCAAAGCAAGAAGAGCATAATAAAACATCAGATCCAATAGCTTATACTCAAAGGATGACAAGGGACAATTTATCGCTAAGGTTGGATGGAATAGGTCCATCGAAATTGTTGAACTCGGGTCCAAATTCTTTAATTTCTATAGGGATTGGTTCCAGAGAATGAGTTGTTGCGCAGTGGGAAAAGCTCAGTTAACATCCTTGCACAAGTGGGTTAATATAACTAAAGAAACTAGGCTAGTGCTCACAGATGCTTACATCAACTTCGTGTACAAAAGATTACAAATTTCAGGAGCCAGTGTTCCATCCAGAGAAAGATCCTTCAAAGCTCTGCAAGTAGAAGAAATTTCACATCGTTAATTCATATTCTCTCCACAAATCCAACAAACTTTTCTCTCTCACAAGGTCCAAGCTCGATAAGATTAAGGTTGAAGCCCTACATGATTTTTCCCACAAACCATTGAATTTCCAACCTCCCACCAATACTACTACTTTTCAGTTCCAGGACTGAGATCTATGTCGTCAAGGGCAAATAAACTGACACGAGCAATTTACACTCCGCAAATCATGACAACAACAAATTTAAATTTACACAATAAAACAACCAATTTATCATGAACAAAAACAAAAACCCTAAATCAAAAGACAAAACCACTTACAAGACTAGTGGCATCGATGTTGTGTACAGAAACTCCAATTCCTCCAGAAGATTTACTAATAACAGCACACTCCTTCAAAGTGTCGTATATTCCTTTAATATTGTCCTCTATCATGCACACATGGAAGCCTCTACTCAACTACAAATTCCAACAAAACCTCAATTAGTCAGAAAATTAATCCTAATATCAAAATAACAAACAAAGAAAAAACATAACATACTTGAGGCCTTGGTGTCCTTGCATTGAAAAGAGTAGGAGAAGCATGGGCAAACCAACGCCGTGACATAAGATGATATGTTTTAGAACATGATCAATATTGTCTTTGTGGATTCCAACAGCAACCTCAGGAGAAGAAATCTCCAACCAGCTTGGTGGTGTTCTGTATCAACCCAGATCAAACAGTCAATACCTTCTCACACCCAAAACACCCCTCCAACATTAAAATCATACCAACACATCAGAAATACAACAGATTTGTAAATTGAAGCTACTTTTTATTGTCAATATATACCTGAATGAGTGATTGAGTTCTCTCTACTTCCATGTGTTAAAAGATAACGCCATTTTGTCTGTACTTAATTACAGGTTGTACATCTAAGCTGCAATCCTCAGAGAGTCCTTCCGAAAGTTAGACTTTAAGCCTTCCTCCGTCCTGATGTAAAGGAAATAAGAATCAAGTCAGATTCAAAATAGAGAGCTTAGAAGACAGAAGAAATCTAAAATAGACCGCAATTAGACCTCAAATGGCTAAAAAGGAAGACCATTCAAAACAAAATTAGAAGGAACTAAGAGTTACAAAACAAAATTGGGAACTAGGGTTCCTGAGAAACTAAAAAAAACACAAAAATCAATAACATAACTTGGAGATTGAAAATAATTTACCGCATAATTTAAGTTAAGATAATCGTTACGACGCTTACAGCTATTGATAGTTAAGGCACCCATGGTGACAAATCTTCAGAAATTCGTGTTCGAATCTTCAATATGAACAAAATCCATCTTTAATTTCTCAATTTCTAACTCAATTAACGATTCACTAAGAAAACCCTAGTTCTCGATTCATAACAGGACTCAATCTTCTTCTTCATAATTAGCAGAAACACCAACTCCTTCTTCTTTTATACATCCTCACGATTTAAATTTCCTCAAGCCATACCTCAATTTCACCTCTCGATTTTCAACTGAAGAAGAGCAGAGAAGAAGAACGAAAAAGAAGAAAGAAGAAGAGAGAATAAGAAGAGAAAATGAGTTTCAAAGAAGCCATTGCAATTTGAAAGAACCGATCTACAACTTCCGTAAGTTTTTTTACATAAGAGAGTGATCGAGAAATAGATTATGTGGTGAGTTAGGGTTTTCTTTTGCAAGGGAGGCGGAAGATAAGGTTAGAGACGAAGATAAGAGAGGAAAATGAAGAAACCGTGAGAAATTTTCTTTTGATCTTCTATATACCTATCTTTAAACGGCCAAGATTTGATTTAAATATGGTCATACGGATTAGGGATATCTTTGGACGGTGGAGATTTGATTTGAGACTGTCATACGGATCAAGGAAAGTGTGTTTTCTTTGTGTGTTTCTTTGTGCTTTCTCTATGTGCTTCCGGATTGAATTTCGACTAGTCACATAAGTCGTGAAGTAATTTCGACTATCCATACATGTCATGAAGTAGCTTTAGTTCACACCGGAAGACTCGGGTTCTCAGGATACACCATTGAAATCGATAAATATGAAGCTCTTTGTGTGTTTTTTTGTTCTTTTTTTTTGTAATTTCGATTTGTGCTTTTGTGCTTTATTTTTTTGCTTTCGGTTTATTTTAACTAGGGTTAGCAAGATACATCATCGAAATTGATAAATATAAAGCTCAGTGTCGACTCGAACTTCAAATGTGGCATAATGGCATACAAACTATGAATCGGGAAGCTCCAGGAGGGTTCTGACTTCAAGCTTAGCATAATACATCATCGAAATTGATAAATATGAATCTCAATGTCGATTCGAAATTAGGTATAACGACAAATAAAGTATGAATCATGAAGCTCCAAGAGGGTTCTGACTTCAAACTTGGCATGATACATCATCGAAATCGATAATAAATATAAATCTCAGAGTCGATTTAAACTTAAAATATGGTATAACGACATAGAAACTATGAATCATGAAGCTCCGGGAGAGTTCTGACTTCAAACGTAGCATGATATATCATCGAAATCGATAAATATGAAGCTCAAAGTCGATTCGAACTTCAAATATGGTATAACGACATAGAAAATATGAACCAAGAAGCTCTGGGAGGGTTCTGACTTCAAACTTAGCATGATACATCATCGAAATCGATAAATGAATCTCAATGTCGATTCGAACTTCAAATTCGGTATAACGACAAACAAACTATGAATCATGAAGCTTCAGGAGGGTTCTAACTTCAAACTTGGCATGATACATCATCGAAATCGATAAATATGAATCTCAGAGTCGATTCGAACTTCAAATATGGTATAACGACATAGAAAATATGAACCAAGAAGCTCTGGGAGGGTTCTGACTTCAAACTTAGCATGATACATCATCGAAATCGATAAATATGAATCTCAATGTCGATTCGAACTTCAAATTCGGTATAACGACAAACAAACTATGAATCATGAAGCTTCAGGAGGGTTCTAACTTCAAACTTGGCATGATACATCATCGAAATCGATAAATATGAATCTCAGAGTCGATTCGAACTTCAAATATGGTATAACGACATAGAAACTATGAATCATGAAGCTCTGGGAGAGTTCTGACTTCAAACTTAGCATGATACATCATCGAATCGATAAATTTGAAGCTCAATGTCGGTTTGAACTTCCTAAAAACGATGAATTCATTCATCTACAACTAAGATTCCATCGGAATATTCTCCGAAACCTTAAACACACCACAAATTTGTTAACTTCGACATTGAACCTGGCTACGAGCTCAAAATCTGGCCGCGAGTAGACTACAATAAGTCGGAAACTGCGTAAGAACGATGAATCCACCCATCTACAAGTAAGATTTCATCTGAATATTCTCCGAAACCTTAAACACACTACAAATTAGACACTTAACCAGGCTCTGAGCTCGATAGTTGGTCGCGAGTGGACTATTATAAGTCGAAAACTTTATAGGAACGATGAATTCACCAATCTACAGATAAGATTCCATCAGAATATTCCATTTACAGGTAAGATTCCTTCGATATATTCTACGAAACATTAAAAAAATCATATTTCTGCATATTGTATGCGTACCCGGATCCAAGATCGAAACCTGGCCGTCGAATCCCCCAAACCTCATTTTTTCCCACATTCTATATTTTAACTTCAACAACACTTATAAGTGTTGTTATACGTTTCTATTAAAAAAAAAAAACTAAACTTGTGAACTGTAAGGATGGTTGATGAGCTAGACATCCATGCATTAGGTTCATGTTTTTGTGTTCTTCAACAACACTTGTGAGAATTGTGATAGGCTAAGTCACTACACTTATGAAACAAAGTTGTTATACCTAAATGTCGTCACAACAGTTTTGCTAAAGGAGTTGTCGTTTGTTTTCTTAGCGCAACCCCTTATTCCTAAGAGTTGGTAGTGATGATATACGACAACTCTTCCTTTGAAACCAGTTGTAAAACATAGGACTTTCTATGATGTATAGCGAAGTGTTGTAAATCTCCAATTGTAGATGTATATTTTTCCCGTAGTGGTTAGACAATGAGATTCGTTGTATTATCACAGTAGATATCTGTTGTTATCAGCCGAAAATGGTTAAACAAGAGATTCTCTATATTATCACCAAGAAACCAAAATGTACGAAACTGCATTAGTTTATACTTATCTGTTTGCTTCCTTTGGTGTGAATCAGACTCTTAAGTTTATTAGGTTACTGCCCCATTAATTTCTCATTAGGTAGCCATAGTGCATTAGTTAATAGTTAATACTTATCTGTTTGCTTTCTTTACGTAAGATTTACATGACAACTGTGATTCTCATTTAAATGTTTCCTGTTTTATACTCTAATCTTTTTCTCATTTTAACTGTTCGCAGTCCGTATCCTTGGCCTTTGCGTTTTCGTCCCTGCATTAATACTTCGACTACCCATAAGTTTGCCTTCCTAGTCGGGTCTTTTCCCTATAAATAAACCCTTCATTTCGATGACAACAGCAAACACAAAAATGGAAGAAAAAAGAGGAGAAGAAAATCATTCAAGTAATTCTGCAACATTTCGTTCCAAGGTGGAAAAAATGCAGGGTATCATACATGAGTACTCGGGAGGTAACGATTGTGCTCGTCAAATTGATTAGATTTATTTTATTTTATTTTTGTGTTAGCTGTTAGGCTTCCATTGTTTTTTGTGAGTGGTGGTTTTAGTTTTGGAAATTTCAGGTGGTTGGGACAAATGCTGGGAGCAACGAGTGACACCATGGGATTTGGGTCAGCTAACGCCTATAGTGCTAGAACTTCTTGACAAGGAAACCCTTCCCAAAGGCAGAGTTCTAGTCCCTGGATGTGGGTCTGTGAGTTTCACACTTCTCTTTACAACTTGAGTTTTGGAATCTGCCGCCTGGACAGATGCATAGTGTGGTGGTTTTATAAAATTATATGTTTTCCCTTAATTATATATTTTGCCGCTTACCAAATATTGCAAACTGGCAGGGACACGACGTGATTGCAATTGCAAACCTTGAACGCTATGTTGTAGGACTGGATTTATCGGAAAATGCCTTGAAAAGAGCAAGAGAGGTACGGTTGCATACGGGACAATTAGATATATATGCATCATGCATGCATGGATTACTGTTTCTAACCTGATAAGCTCCTTTATCCTACTGGTTCTAGTCCGCTAAGCACCTTACGTACGTCTGGTACTTCTTTTGTGTCATGAAATCACCTACCTAACCTTCTGCTAATTTGTCACCAGATATCTTCGTCATCACCAAATGCAAAATGTTTTGAGTTTATAGAGGCGGACTTCTTCACTTGGTGTCCAACTGAGAAATTTGATCTCATATTTGATTATACGTAAGTCGATAGTTTATCAACTTCTTTCATTCAGTGGATTTCTCCATGTTAATTACTGACGTTAATATGGAACATTATAGGTTTTTCTGTGCGTTTGAACCTCGCATGAGAGCATCCTGGGGAAAACGAATGGATGAGCTGTTGAAACCAGATGGGGAGCTCATAACTCTAATGTGGCCTGTAAGAGCAAGGACCCATTTATTTCTCATACAAAGTATATCTGTCTGACTTTGAGTTTTCTCAAATGATAAAACTTAGTCAATGAAAATTAGAAACTAAATGCAAATCTGATAAAATCTTGTATGCTTTTAAACTTAACTGTGATTCATTTTCTTTTTTATATTGCAGACTGATGATCGCGATGGAGGTCCACCTTATAAAGTTTCTGTGGCCGAGTAATTTATAAATTCAATTTTTTTTTTACTTTTAGCTCAATATAGCTTGTCGTACCAAATAAATGAGTGTTTATGGTATCATCTGATTAACTTATGAATATTTACATTTATCTGCAGATATGAAGAAGTTTTGCATCCCTGGGGATTCAAGGCGACTTCTGCAATAGATAACGAGCTAGCTCACGTAGGACTACGAAGGGTATGTGATATGATTTGGAGGTGTTTTATGTCTTAGAATGTAAAAGAAATATGATACAATTATTATGACTTCTGATTGCCCAAAACTTGTTGTTTCCGGTTTTGTAGGGTTGCGAGAAGCTTGGGAGATGGAAGAGGTGTCTTTAAAGAATTCAGAAAGAAAGCGAGTACCCCCTATGGATCTAGAGTAACATTTCATCTATCTTGGCTCATAAACAAGCGTTTCAGAGAGCGTGTGTGAGGTGTCACTTGAGTGTTGGAATAAAAAAATTATTTTCTGCTTTTAGCTGTTACAGCAGAATTGTTCAGTTTCAATTTTGTTGTCTGTAACACCTCTTTTCTCCTCGTCTCAATTCTGTCTTACTGCCTACATAGGGCTCTTTTTATGTAACCCTTTGTTATCAAGATTGTAATAGAATAAAATCTTTTACTATTTCTCATCCAATCGTTGTAATAGCAGCTGTATGCATGTATAAGCTTGCCTGGAGAGATAGGTCCCCTGCAAAGCCCATCATGAGATTTGGATGTAAACCCAAACGGCATTGGTTGTATTCCAGATGCCAATCAAAAACAATCGCATACAATCTCATTTATGTACATGTATACATAGATCACTGCGAATATAATAGCAAAGTTTGTAAATGGGAGCATCGGTCAGATGATCAATATGCATCAGTAAAAACACGAATTTGGATAAATTAGTTTATTTGAAGTTTTCTCCTTTTTGGCACAAATTTATTACCCATAATTTTACATATTTAGTAACACAAAAGTACAGTAACCAAAGAATAGCCCAGTTGGTTTGGGATCGAACTCTCAAATGATAGGTTAGAGGTGTTTGAATCCTGCGCTGTCCGTAACAAAAGAAGAACACACATATACAGTGGTTTGATGAGATATTGCAGAATACGTTCTTTGGGGAGTATTTTTTATCTGCTTACCGTTCCAACAATGTTGATGTGGCCGAGTTGGTCTAAGGCGCTGATCCGAAAGGGCGTGGGTTCAAATCCCACTTTTTGTCCGCACCGAACACTTCTAAAGTTATTTGTTTGCTTCTCTTTCCTATCAAATACTCCTGTGTCCTGTCAAATATCTGACTCTAAGATGTTCAACTTCCACCAAATAATGTAGCGTGCACTGTACCCCATTTTTCAAAAAAATAATGTAGTATCCCCTTATTCATAATGGTGTACTGTATCCCGTGTTTCAAAAAATAATGTAGTATCCGCTTATCTTTGTCTGTGACCTATGCCCAACAATATTGTACTACTCTTAGACAGTAAATATTCTTAAATGCTTCAGAAAAAAAAAATGCATATCAAGATTTCAACCATACAACACGTTCAATAGTGGCCTTCCTACTAATACTTCAATGCAAAGCTAGAAGTAGATTTCTGTTGCTGTCAGCTGGAAATGGTTAGACACAGAGATTCGTTATATTACCACAGTAGATATCTGTTGTTATCAGCCGGAAATGGTTACACAAGAGATTCGCTATATTAACCAAGAAACCAAAATGTACGGAACTGCATTAGTTTATATCTGTTTGCTTTCTTTGGTGTAAATCAGACTCTTAACTGATTATTGGGCATTCCCAATTAATCTAAGGTTACTGCCCCATTAACTTTTCAACTTTTGTACCCAATAAATTTGACCTCATGGTCCTGATCTGCACTGCATCAGGTGACCATACTGTTTGTTCTTAGAACAATCGGTCTACATTCAGAACGGAAGGTAGACTAGGTGCAAATAAAAGACTAAACTCTGTGTTCTCGTAAAATTCACATTACAACTATAATTCTATGTAAATATTGAATTTTCCTTTCAACTTGTGTACACATATATCTCACTATCAGACACGTGTATACAGAAAGGTACGTGGAAAGCATGCAAGCCAAAACATCAAAACATGATGCGTCACGAAGCACCAAATAAACCCCTAGGAGTTGCTTTATCTCATCCCCAGAAGAGGGGCCAAGATCAACGGTGGAGAGAAAGTTAGCTGACACGGACTGACAGGGGAAGAAGACACTTGTCTGACACGAGCAGACCCCTCAACTACCCGCATTAAACACTCTGAGCAGTGCACGTGTCGACCAACCTGTGGAACGAGCGAAGATGCCTCCGCGGGATCGAGGGGGAAACGCAGACCTCCGCGTGATGGACGCAAGGACACGAGAAGATAAGGTTCCAACGGTCTTCAGAGATGGGTCCCACGTTCCAACCTTATAAATACCCAATCTCCACAAAGAGGAAAGGGATCGAAAAAACATCAGGAGAGAAGGAGAGAGAGAGAGAGAGAGAATAGTAAGGGTAAGTTAATCCCTTAGTGGAGAGAAATATGTAAACCCAAAGTCATTCAACTATTCATGTAACCGTGAATAATATAGTAGAACAACAAACCCCGTGGATGTAGGCCTTAGTGCTGAACCACGTAAACCTTGGTCTTATTTACATTTCAGCACTTTACATTCATTTAGCTCCGCATGTATTTGCTTATATGTTTTGTTTTCCTTTAATACTTGTATCCCATGCATGATCGCCACGCACGGGGAAGTTGGAGGAGGCCATGATAAACCCGAAGGTTTTGAGCCAATGAATCCACATCAGGGTATCATCATCGTAGTCTCTTTAGACGTTAACGATTGATTGTGGGCATTCGGACCCCCACGTAGTTCGTGTGTCCACAATTTGGCGCTAGAAACAGGGACTTCGTCCCGGTAAAAGATTTATCTTGTCCTGTGATTTCATTCTAATTTGGCATATGATTGCTCCGATTTTATCAGCTTGGACCGTATAGATCATTCGTCAACTGTATTATGTTCAAAAACCCACCTTTTGCCTTCGATAAGAGTTATTGTTCCAAGCAAGGGTTATTGTCCTAATCCGTCGGATTTACAATTTTCGTAGTTTTTTTTATATACTAAGGATCGCCTTTAATAAAACTTTAACCCATATTTTATACCCGTCGGATTTGCTATAGTTTTTTTATACTAAGGATCGCATGTCCCATATTTTATAGCCTGCGGGTATTAATTCCCTCTTGAAAAATTGTATTTCGCCAACTAACCCGCTTCACGCGGATATTCCCGTTTTTGTTTGAAATAATTTATACAGAGAGAACGTGTTGTGAGTAAAGAAGGCAAGTTTACGCGAGATTTCGTCATCAACAAAAGGGCACGTGATGGAGAAGACGCAGGAAGAAGGAAAGTCCAAAGCTTTGTCAAAAGAAACACCCCGGACAACCCCGATCATCACCCGAAGCAAACAGAAAGGAGATAAAACTAAAATGACCAATCGAAGGCAGGATACCGCAGAAATCACTTCACCCATGAACGCTAATTCTGTGGCAGTGGCGGCTCTCAGAGCAGCAACGATAAAATACGGGGAAGCTGCGGTAGTCCCGAAGGCTGCGGAGGCTAGCAATACCTTCGCCATGAGTCAACTTAACCAACCAAGGGAAAGGGTGGATGAATCCAGAACATTCCAACCCGCGCATCTGCTAACCTTTGGAATGCCGCTAACAAATAACCAGAATCAAACCATACCGGCGGCTCTGGCACCGCAGAGGGGCGCTCACTCCAATTTGGAAACACCAGCAACAGAAGCTGAACCCCTGCCACCTTTAGTACAGACCATGGAGGAGGGCGGCGCCACGGCTGTAGCGGCACGCGCGGGGACTCCCAATTAGGGGTCCAACCAATCACACCAACTAATGGCTGAGCTCGAGGAACTGAGGAGGAACCAACAGGTTTACGCAGAAGTTGTAGCTCTGTTGGCCAGAGAAAATCAAGATTTAAAGGAGCGGATTGCTCTAAGCACAAAGACCAGCCAACAACTTGATGAAGCAAGCTCCAAAGCACCAGATCCAAACCAAGACTGTAGATTCGTCCTAGAGACTAATGAAGACGCGACAAGGAGACGTAGCGTATCCGACCCGGATTATGACGATGGAGAGTCAGACGGAAATGAGCTGAAGAATTTAGAGCACCAACGCGCAATGGAGGAACTGCGGGATGAGATGATGGCAGAGATCAGGCAATTGAAAAATAAACAAGGTGGGGAAGGTTAGAAGAGGTCATGAGAGAAGCTAACTCCACGCCCCTAACGCATCGCCTGGCCAACACCCCTATTCCCCTGAAATGCCCTGTCCCGACGTTCGAATGCTATGATGGGTCCAGCGACCCTGCTGCACATGTTCGGTACTACAACCGTGTCTTAGCTAGATGGGGACAGAACGACGCCGTACTCTGTAGATACTTCCCGTCAAGCTTGAAGGGATCGGCGTTATCATGGTTTGATAATCTGCCACCAAACTCCATACACTCATACGACCAACTTGCAGAGAAATTCTTAAGAACATACATGTACAACAAGACTGTAAACACCGGGATGGATAAGCTCTTTTCACTAGAAATCGGCTACAAGGAAACCACGAGGGAATACACAAACAGATGGCATAGGATCTGCCAAGCCATAGGAAGCGTGGACCCAGTGGTAAGCATCAATTGCTATAAATGGGGCTTAGACCGAATGAGTCCCCTATTTGTTGAAATTCACGGGAGCGTGCCTTGGTCCTAACATTACCAATAGCTGTATGTAACCTCAAAAAGATCCTCATAGACGGGGGAAGCTCTGTGAATGTCCTATTCTATGATGCATTCAAGCGGATGAAGCTCCATGATGAACAATTGATGACCTCTTATCACACCATCTACGGATTCAATGGAGCGGCCACGAAGCCCTTGGGAGACATTGTGTTACAGGTTAACGGAGGGCCCATGAAGCTGGATACCCGATTCAGTGTGGTGGATACCCCTTCCCCCTACAATGCCATTATTGGACGACAATGGGTACACAAGCTCAAAGGAGTTGCGGCAACATACCACCAGTACCTCAGATTTCCAACACCTGAGGGAATCATGGAGATCAAGGGAGATCGAATCGCTACACGAGAATGCCAGGCCACTCAGGATCATATCAACAATGAGCAAGAAGAACAGTGAAAAATCCGAAGAGTAAGAAATCAAGAAACCACGAAAGAGAAAGCCGTAGACCTATTCCTTAAGGAAACTACAGGAAAAGGCTTGGCGAAAGAGGGTAATGTCCGAGGCTCGGAAACAAGTACCTCAACAATCAACAAAGAGCAGAAACACGCCAAATAGCAATTAAAGAGCGCCCCAGTCCTCGGAAACCCAAAGCCTATGTTCACACCAGTGGAACCCACAAAGGAAATCAACATAGGAACGGAAGAAGACCCGAAGATGGTCAAAATTGGGACCATCATGGGCGAAAGGAGAGAACATTCCTTAACCAAATTACTTAAGGAATATGCGGATGTGTTCGCCTGGAAGTTAGGAGATATTCCGGGGATTGACCCATAAGTAATCCAACATGAACTACGCATCAAACAGGGCACGCCCCCGTTCAGGCAGAAAATACGAAAAGTGGCTCCAGAATATCATGAGGCGGTAGAAACGGAACTTCGGAAGCTACTAGATGCAGGATTTATCAAGGAAGTCAAGTACCCTACCTGGATATCCAACATGGTCATTGTTCCTAAGAAAAATGGAGGGGTTAGAATATGCATCGACTTTACTAATCTCAACAAGGCATGTCCAAAGGACAGTTATCCCCTGCCGAGCATAGATCAACTGGTTGAAGCAGTTGAAGGATACGAGGAGCTGTCGTTTATGGACGGATACTCTGGTTACAACCAAGTAGCCCTGGCAGAAGAAGATCAGCCACACACATCATTCTATACACCACATGGCCTTTATTGTTATACCAGAATGCCTTTCGGGCTCCGAAACGCAGGGGCAACATACCAAAGGATGGTCGATGCTATCTTCAAACCATGGATCGGAGGAACCCTAGAAGTCTACGTGGACGACATGCTCGTCAAAAGCAAGCTGCGTAAAAATCACCACCAGGACCTGAGGAATATCTTCAATGCAATGAGACAGCATCACATGAAAGTAAATCCGGAGAAAAGAAATGTACTTTCGGTGTCACCTCGGGGAAGTTCCTCGGTTATCTGGTGACGAAAAGGGGCATCGAGGTAGACCCAGCTAAGATTCAAGCCATAGTAGAGATGCCGTCACCAAAGAATCTAAAAAGTGCAGAAGCTAAATGGGTCCATAGCAGCGTTGGGCAGATTTATTGCACGGTCTTCGGACAAGTGCAAACATTTCTTCAATATTCTTAAAAAAGGGAGCAGGTTCGAATGGACCGCCGAATGCGAGGAAGCATTCCAAAGGATCAAAGAACATCTGGCTTCAATCCCCATCCTGCAGAAGCCAGACCCTGATGAAGTTTTTGGCACTGTACATAGCAGCGACGGAGGACGCAGTCAGCGCGGTATTAGTCAAAACCAATACAAAGATAGAACAGCCTATCTATTACGTCAGCAAGACACTCAATTCCGCGGAAAGAAATTATACTAAGATTGAACAACTCATCCTCGCACTGGTATGGGCTACCCAAAAACTGAGAACCTACTTCCTAACTCACTTCGTCAGGGTACCATGCAAAGCACCATTGGAAGCAGTCCTCAAAAGCACGGGAAAAGTGGGCCGAATAGCCAAATGGAACACCCATCTGGACCAATTCAACATCATTCATGAAATTCAACATTCTCAGAAGTCCCAAGTTCTGGCAGATTTCTTAGCAGACCTCCCTCTAGACAACGACGAAGAGATTAAGGGAATACCGGAAGCCGAGGAAGCAATCAAGGATCCAATGGATATCCTCGAACCTGCGAGTCATAGACAATGGGAAGTCTTCGTCGACGGATCTAAAAATAAGGAGCAGGAATAGGTATTGTCATTATCACCCCAACTGGAGAAAGGATCATACAGGCACTTAGATTGGAATTCAAAGAGCATACCAATAACATTGTTGAATACGAAGCTGTCGTACATGCCCTACGTATAATAATAGAGATGGGGGTAACCGATGTAAGGCTGACAAGTGATTCGCAGCTGGTCATACGGCAAATGGGCTCGAATATAATGTGTACGATGACACCCTTTCAGCTTACATGGCATTGGTCCAAACATTGGCATCACAAATCCCGAACATTAAGTTCCGGCACTTATGCAGAAGGGACCTCAGGCACGCGGATGCCCTAGCATACATATCATCCATGCTGAGGGATAAAAATGCCGAAGGTATTAAAATAGCAAGGGTATACGAGCCTTCGATTGCATCTCAATTCTCCTTCGCTACCAATCAAGATACGATGGAAGAATATATGAAGACCAGTAGGAGAAGACATCCATAACGACTTTGATGAAGAAGACATCTTGTCAAAAGCAAATCAAGACGAAGATTTCAGCAACGAAGATGACTGGAGGGTGACAATACATGCCTTCCTCGACAAAGGAAGCCTACCTGCGGATCGGAAGCAAGCTAGAAGATGCTCTCCAAAGTGGGAAGATACGATCTTCGGGACGGGGTCCTGTATGAAAATCCTTCCTCGGACCATTACTACGCTGCTTGTCCCGAAAGAAGGGCATCGAATTCTAAATGATATCCATTATGGTGACGCAGGGAATCATAGCGGTATGAGATCACTAGCTGACAAGGCAAAAACGCAAGGATATTACTGGCCGACCATGATACAAGATGCTGCGAGGATGTCCCGACGATGCGAAGAATGTCAGCGCTTCGCGAAAAAATCCACGCCGCCATTTGCAAAATGGGGAGTAGACATCGTCGGGCCTTTCATCGAAGGATCAGAAGGAAGAGACGATTTTTGATAGTAGCCACGGACTACTTCAGTAAATGGGTGGAGGCTAAGGCCTTGGCCAGGATCAGAGACGCGGATGTGTTCACTTTCATATTCCAGAACATCATTTGCAGATTTGGTATACCTGCTGAAATTGTCTGATAACGGCAAGCAATTACAGGGAAAAAATATAGACATGCTCTTCGACACCTTTAAAATAAGAAAGAACAAGTCCACCCCCTTATACCCTCAAAGCAACGGACAAGCGGAAGCTACCAACAAGACCCTCGCCCTTATACTCAAAAAACAATTAGACGAGCATAAGGGAAGATGGTGCGAACAACTGCACAATGTCTTATGGGCATACAGGACAACACGAAGGTCCGCTACCGGGGAATCCCCGTTTCTTCTTACTTATGGAGCTGAAGCAGTCATACCTACGGAAATCCTCATGCCAACCACGAAGACCGAAGCCTGGGAGAAAAACCTCACAACAGATATGATGTTAGAAAGGTTGGACGACTTGGAGGAAGAAGGGAAGTAGCATTGCAAAAGATGGAAAATTATCAACGAAGACTAGCAAGGGAGTACAACAAAAAGGTAAAGCTACGAAATTTTGTAGAGGGACAGTATGTGTTGAGAACAATCCCACGATATCAGCAAGAAAAGAAATGGGGAAAGTTAGCACCTACATGGGGAGGACCGTTTATGATCCACGACATTGCGGGTAATGGTTCTACTACCTTCGTAATCTAAAAGGTGAGGTCCTCCGGCATCCTTGGAATGCTAAATGGCTCAAACCATACTTCCCATAGAAGCAACGCAGATTTGAATCTGCTGGGAGTGTACCAGAAGAAGAAAGGAGCCTACCGCCCACATGTTTCTATCTCTGGAAGAGGAATTGCAGACCTCAACTTATCAATCAAACAAGCTTTCAAATTATCAAGTCTGTGGAATCTACCTACAATATTGGGGAAAGTAGTTAATCTACAATCTCTCAGGGCTCCCCCATCAGTGTCCATAAGTGTAGGACCAGGGGGAAGGCACCCAGCAGAAAGAGATACCCAACCAATCTTAAGGCAACGGGTCGACGGAATGGGTGCGTACATATTTTACCCCCATATCCTAGAACGTTGCCCCGGCCCCCACCGTCTGGGAATCCTCTGGCCCAGGATTTGCCAGCGGGGTGACAGGTCTCAAGACGATCACGAAGGTACCTTCCTTCGTATCGCACTCAAAAACACTTAACAACTTTTGTTTTGATTTTTCACAAACTTAAAATAAAACAAAAACATTGTAGGTATATCAAGAAGAGGATTCATTTCATAAAGGGTGATTACAAGAAGTGAACGGCCAAAGCCAAGGATACACAATCAAAAAACATTCCTTTTACATGTTACAAAAAAATATAATTATGCCGCGGACCCTACAGAACGCTGCGATCTCTACCTAGGTGGCGGTCCCGTCGTCAGGATTTCCGAAGACTTGATGGGACGCTCCCACCAGAAGAGGGGCCCGAGGAGCTGGGCAATGCAAGGAACGGGACGACGAGGATAGTTCTTCACGAGACCATGTTCATTCCTTAGGCCAAGTTCTATCCTCTCCAGCATCTTGTTCGTCTCCTCAGCCAATTGACAACGAGCCTTATGTTTAATAACTGTTGTCCGCTGTTGGGCTTGGGATAATAACGAAGATAGCCGATTCACTTCTCTGGAAGCAGCACCAACGGCCTCCTCGCGGGTGGCTGCTAAATTCTTGAAGTGATTGGTTTGTTCCTCTTGCTGTGCTAAGGAAGATTGAGCCTTTTCAAGTTCTTCATTTGTGACGCGAAGGCGTCCCTCGAGCTCTGAAAAAGACAACACCACGGAGTTAGCGTAGAAAAAAACAAGATCACACTCGATGAATTGGGATTATACCTTCGACACAAGCCGAAGCCTCTTCATACTCATTAACAACCGCATCTCGCGCTTCATCAAGATGATCATATTCCGCGGATAATTTCTTATAGTCTAGTTGAAGGTTGGTGAGAGTAAATTGACAGGCATCTAATTCTACCTGCTTCATCGAGTCCATATGACGAAGGTGGTCGACCTCTTTATTTATCTCTGAGACCCCTTTGCTGAGTATACATGCACACTTCAAGATTCCTCTCAGACTCAGCAAGACGGCTACATCGGCACGAGACGCGGAAAGAGCATTGCTGAGAGCGTAGACTTCAGCACGAGCATCATCTCGTTCCCTGGCAAGACCAAGCATATTATCTTGGACCCCTGAAAGAGGAATGGACCGCGCCGTCTGTAATTCTTCTTCCAATAGCTGAATCCTAGATTCCAACAAGGAAGTACGCTCACGGGCTTCCCGCAGATTATCACTGGTCCACAGCAGTGTGCCAAATAAAGCACGATCATGGTTGTACAGATTTTGCATGTCGACCATCTGAACATGCCGCGCGCGCCATACTCAGCCCGAGCATCCCATTTCTAGCCTCACTCTTAATCTTCTCAACCAAATCTCTAATACGAGATTTTTGCCGAGCTCTTTCGTTTCGAAGCCATATCAGCTCGGGGATGCCACCCACTGGACATAGGGTGGGGAGACTCAGACAGAACAACTAAGAGATAAAAGAATGACGACATACGGCGAGGGAAAAGAACCAAACCTGTGAAAGTGGAAACTTGGCTACGAGTTTGCTCTAACTCAGCGCGCACTGCAACAAGTTCTGAACGAAGATCAGCCTCTGCTTCACCCAGCTTTTCTTTCTCCTTAAGGCTTTTCTTCAGCTCTTCTATTTCCACCTCAGCCGCAGATAATTCCTTTTCCGTGACGAAGCTTAGCCTCGAGCTTCAGAGATTTCGCTTTGAAGAACTGATACAGCACGTGGTTGCAATGCTCGCTCCTCATCATCTACACATCAAGATGACAAAACATTATTCACCGAAGCGTCGATCTCACGTACAAGATGTACGAAAATTTACCTCCAGCACACGCTGCTGCGGAAAGCCATATTGATACCCGGCGCAATAGCCATCATATCGGCAACGGAAGTAGGAGGCTCCGGCACGAGGGTAGCTTCGGGAACAGTCAACCTTTTTCCCCAGGCTTCAGACACCTGCGCCTTCGAAGACATCTCCATCATGCGACGGGTATACGCGGTTGATTCCTTTTCCCCACAACCACAGGAGCGGGATGAGAGACAAACAGAAGATTCTTTCCTTAAACCAATCATGATGGCGTCCTCACCCTCAGACGTCGGCGACTGGGGAAGACTATCGGCGGGCGCGTCAACAACAGATTTTCCTTTCTCTGACTCGACCCCCTCAGCATGAATGTTGGCATGCTCCTCCGCGCCTACATGCACAGCAGGCTCCTCCGCACCAACATCTTCTACAGTAGCATCCCCATTACCATCACCACCAAGAACATCCCAATCATCATTGGGGAAAGTAAAGAGAAGTCCTCGGGAAAATCGAGGGCTTCGTCAAAGAACTCCCCCGTGGAATACATCCGATCGAAAGAAAATTCTTGAGAAGTGGGAAGGGTATCCGCGACATCACCAGCAGGGACGGAAACATCCCCGATGACAACATCATCCGCCACCACACTTGTTCCTTCCTTCATCACCAGCGTGACCAGCGAAGACCTCTTCTTCGACATTGATAGGGGAGGTACCAGTACGTTCCTCCCCATCTGTAATCTCGTCCTCAGCAAACTCTTCGTTCACTGGACTAGTAACTTCTTCTTGGGCCTCAACCTCGCCCATCACCGTAGTAGAAGACTGCTTCGGCCTAATCTTTTTCTTCTTCAATACCTGAAACCAACACCACAAAAGAATTATTTTTCCCGTCTGATGGAAGTTAAAAAGAAGCGCAGCTAGAATCTGCGTACCTGAGCAGCTGAGATATTCTTTGGAGTATAGCACCGGAACCATCCTCGTCTCCCTCTACGACGTCCAGGGCATAAGGAAAATTCATGCCCGCAAAGTTCAGACGCCAGGGGCAGAAATCTCCATAGCGAACAGGAGGAGATTCGCGCGGCTTACTATTCTCGGTGGCCGCCACCGCGGGGACCAGGAATCCAACCGTAAGCCCACGGACCAACTATCTCGATAAGTGGCGTGCCACTCGTAGTCATGATCGCGCTTGATCCTTCTCGCGCGGGGAAGAGTTTCCGACGACTGGACGCCTCCGTGCCAGGAACATACTTCAGCTTGGCATCGCTGACCTCATTTAACAGACGAATCTCGCCTCGAGGAGCAGGGAGATTCCGAAGGCTGACACTCCACGGCTTGCGATTCCTACTATTGACGTAATCACCGAAGGAGTTATTGAAATTCTCAGGAGTATACCATTCCTTCTCCAGGGATTGGGGACGTAGCAAGTCATCGACGTTTCCCCCTTACTCCGCAGATAGCATTCCTTCAGGGCGCGGAGATAATTCCCCGATAGTTGGGATACGGAACGGCTATGAGTATTGGTGGAAGAACCCTCACGACTAGCGAGCACGTCGTAGTAGAAGGAATCACCGATTTGTACAACGGCAGCATCAGACCAGCCTCGAATGCCCCAACCGTCGTTAACAAATGAAATTCATCGAATTCGTACTTGGAGATAAGCTCATACGTAATATCATCCTCGGGGCATAGAAACGAACCCCGAAGGCTTGAAGCTCATGCTTTTCCTTGAATATTTCAAGATCGATATGCTTGAAGGTTACTTTTTTCCTGCTAACAGAGACACTGCGTATCAAGGGAGCAGCCTCATCCTCCTCGGCGGGGCCGGATGAACTAACAAACGCTTCGAGCTTTTCTCTTCACGGGGGGATTCTTTGAAGATTCAACCCTAGGAGCTACCCTTGTATTCTTCCCTTTAAAAGTTGGAGAAGACCGTAGATGATGCTCGGGCACTAACGAACGTAAGGAGGAACGTCAAAAGCAACAGCGCGGGGCGGAGCCTGCGTACTCCTAGTATCTCACACGAGGACGCACCATTGATGATAAAGACTCTTCGTGAACCAGACGGAATTATCGAGGAATCTCTTCCCTAGAGGACGAGGCTTTCGCTCCAGAAGAAACTCGACTCCGACGAACATCATCTTGAGACTCTCGACGCTGAGGAGATCTAGACAACCTAGAATCAGGAGTCTCATAAGTAGGCCGCGGATGGTCAGACATGGCTGCGGAAAGAATAAAATCAAGAACAAGTTACACACGATAACCAAAAATCAAAAAACACATCCATAGCAATACAACAAAGATAACATAGCAACCCTAAAATTAGGATACATGCTCAATATTTCACCCTCGAAGTAATGGCTTCCTTAATTTAAGATGAAGAACAGGGGCAAACTAGTATGCAAGCATCAGAAAAAGTTCTTCATCACAAACAAGGAACAACAGTAGCAGAAAATTCACAAATCAACACGGCATAAAACAGTGAAATAAAGAAAAGAAAAACTCACCGGAAAAAACAGCAAGTAGAAGAAACGAACAGGGGAAGATCACAGGTGCAATAAAGACTGACAGAATTTAAGATCACAGGTGCAATAAAGACTGACAAAGAATTTAAGGTCACAGGTTCAATGAAGGAAGGCAGGAAATTTAAAGGAAGAATGAACTGAGAGAGTGTTTAGGAAGAATGAAATTAAATTTCCTCTCTATCCTTAAAATACCCGAAAGAAAAGAGGAAATTAAGGGAGAAATAGGAAAACGTGCCCGTTACATAAGCAGTTAATGCACGAATAAAAGACGTGCCCAAGTATCTAGGAGAAGTTATTAGGAGTGAGAAGAATGTGCGACGATAGTTTTTCTTCAAGGCACCCATTAGCCATTTAAGCCCGAAGAAAAGGGGCAAATTGTGTACACATATATCTCACTATCAGACACGTGTATACAGAAAGGTACGTGGAAAGCATGCAAGCCAAAACATCAAAACATGATGCGTCACGAAGCACCAAATAAACCCCTAGGAGTTGCTTTATCTCATCCCCAGAAGAGGGGCCAAGATCAACGGTGGAGAGAAAGTTAGCTGACACGGACTGACAGGGGCAGAAAACACTTGTCTGACACGAGCAGACCCCTCAACTACCCGCATTAAACACTCTGAGCAGTGCACGTGTCGACCAACCTGTGGAACGAGCGAAGATGCCTCCGCGGGATCGAGGGGGAAACGCAGACCTCCCCGTGATGGACGCAAGGACACGAGAAGATAAGGTTCCAACGGTCTTCAGAGATGGGTCCCACGTTCCAACCTTATAAATACCCAATCTCCACAAAGAGGAAGGGGATCGAAAAAACATCAGGAGAGAAGGAGAGAGAGAGAGAGAATAGTAAGGGTAAGTTAATCCCTTAGTGGAGAGAAATATGTAAACCCAAAGTCATTCAACTATTCATGTAACCGTGAATAATATAGTAGAACAACAAACCCCGTGGATGTAGGCCTTAGTGCTGAACCACGTAAACCTTGGTCTTATTTACATTTCAGCACTTTACATTCATTTAGCTCCGCATGTATTTGCTTATATGTTTTGTTTTCCTTTAATACTTGTATCCCATGCATGATCGCCACGCACGGGGAAGTTGGAGGAGGCCATGATAAACCCGAAGGTTTTGAGCCAATGAATCCACATCAGGGTATCATCATCGTAGTCTCTTTAGACGTTAACGATTGATTGTGGGCATTCGGAACCCCACGTAGTTCGTGTGTCCACACAACTAGCAATAAATATGCCCTCCAAGCCGGGGCCTTTTCCCTATAAATGAACCCTCATTTCCATGACACAACAACACACCCAAAAATGGCAGAACAAAGAGGAGAAGAAGATCCTTCAAATAACTGTGCAATATTTAGTTCCAAGGTAGAAAAAATGCCGAGTATCATACATGAGTACCCCGCAGGTAACAATTGTGCTCATCAAATTGAGAGATATATGTATATATATGGGTAGATTCAATTTAGTTTCCATGTAAGCTGTTGAGCTTCCGTTGTTTTTTTGAGAATGGTGGTTTTGTTTTGGACTTTTCAGGTGGTTGGAACAAGTGCTGGGAGCAAGGAGTGACACCATGGGATTTGGGTCAGCCAATGCCTCTATAACTTCTTGAGAACGAAACTCTTCCCAAAGGCAGAGTTCTAGTGCCTGGATGTGGGGCTGTGAGTTTCAAACTTGTCTTTACAACTTTAGTGTATTATGTTGGGACAATTGGATCAGTCTGATACCAATTGTTGGGGTTCAAAGCCATCTACGTGCTAATCTTGCGGAAACATATTAGCTAACAAGAAACACTTGATTTTTCGGATTGCTCCATGAACCTTACTATGATCTAGGATAAGAAGAAGAGAAAGAGGACCACATAGATGCAAGCCATAAACAAAGAAACAAGAAGTAAAGTACTCCACGGATTTAACGTGGTTCAACAATATACACAATGTGTGTAATATTGTCTACATCCACCAAACGGGTACGACCTCTTTATTCATTATAGAATCACTACTGAGAATTACACAACTGCTTGACTAAATCAATCCATCGACTCACCACAACGTGACCGAACATAAGAACTCTCACAAGCACCCTATAAGATCCAAAGTAACATCTTTACCCATACGAGATAATGTTTACCACATTATCTACCACAACGAGACGATTTTCTCTGCACACCCTGATATAGATTATCATGGACGCCTTTAGCTCAACAACAATAATCTAATCCAGCACCACCAAGATGATCTTCTCCTCAACAAGATGTCTTACCAACATCTCCACACGAATACTCCATAACGTCATATCTTCCAACATCGATAAGTATCCCATAAACACCATAATGATGTACTCCTTCCACCATTAGGTCTCTCACATAACCACCTCAATAGGTGGGATGAATCCCTCACATCTCTACGATATTTACATTGAGGATTGCATGACTAAAGAACTTAGCCTAGAGCTCCTTATATAGGAGTCACAAACTTGGTTCCCAAGTATTGGCCTCCTTGGATTAGGAAACCGACTCATACTAGAAAACCATGATCAATTTAGGTATCCCATATTAATATGGTAATTAACTCAAACTAAGAATTTAAACTAAACTAGGAAACCTACATTTCCTTAAAATTATCCACCTCGGATCATGCATTCATGCATGAGACGATCAACTGTTATCCCTCCATCTCTGAACATCGATTGCACCATCACTGGTTGCCTACATATCCTCAATAGGAATCAAACCGAAATGTAGTTCACCCAAACTTGTTCCATAGAACCTCCACCAGAAGAGAGCAAACCAAACTTGAATGTCACCAACTTAGACTTAACACTCCAACCTACCGGTGATTGTACAAATCTCCACCATGGTGAAAAATCCTGACCATCTTGAGAAAATACACCTTACTCCTTTCTGTTCACAACTCCACATTGATTGACATCATTATAGTGTATTGCATGCCAACTCAATCAGACCATACACGATCGTTGTTCATATGCTACCAATCGAACTTAGTTACAGTCATTATGCGCCTTTGAGCCTTCGCAACCTTCAAACTTGTTCCATACTACGGACATAGCTCCGTCTTGGCCTTCCTTGCTCCACCTAAGTTAATGTTCCGCTCTTCTAAGCCACTAACTCCAAGTTGCGCACCACATCCGTTAGGGTTGACATCCATAACTAATCGATCAACAAATAAAACTACCACAATAGCCTTCATGCGTATGCCGAAGCATTACCTTATCATAACCATAGTCTTCATCTTAGTTTCTAAACTCCAGCCGAGTCAATTGCTTTTTTAAACAACTGATCACATACTTGCTCTTTTCCACGAGCATGTCCACGAAAGCGAGTTAACGAAATACTTCAGGTTAGTTTATAATAAATCAGCCTCCATGTTAGCTTCCAAGAAACTAACTATCTTGTATGTACCAAAGCATATTGAGCATGATTCTAACTGGCATCAAATACAACCAATACATGGATCATTGCCACTGCGTGCCAATCTCGAGCTCATATATATGAATCTTGCTTTACGAGCCTATCTCCGACTAAATCATGATTCTACGACCATATATAACCAATTGAGTTTTTACTCCTTCAAAAAGCTCATCATATATTGAACAATTGCATACATACAAAACACGTCTCCAACTTCACAGAGACTTCGGCAGCTGACACACCAATCATCTTCACCACTTCAACAACCTCAAAGGGCTTTGACAACAATGTCCTTTTACAGGCATAATTGTCAAGATAGTCTTTTATTAATTTCATAGCAAGTATGTAGTTTCGACTTCATGACAGTCAAACCACAACACAATTGGACTCGGATAGAACTGTGACCATCGTCGAAGAATTCACTGCTACCCTCGTAACAATGCATAAAGTCACACATTCTGTCTTATGCATATCCCTTTACCAATATTGCTCCAAAAACGTACACCAACTTTCGAAATCTGATAATCCGTCTTTACACAAAGACCCAATCACACCCAGCCATAATCTGAAACCTTCGGTAACTTCCTCAATCTCCAAGCAATTCAAGACGCTGTTGTGTTTATCTTCCCATGATTCGTAGAGAAAATAACTTGACGAAAACTATATTCGTTGTTGAACCAAATTTCTCAATAGAAATCTTTATCTTCATCTCTACAGGCTCCGTCACTATTGAAATCAATTTCAATAACTATAGCAGATGAGCAAACCCCAAAATATCAGCATTCCTATAATGTTGCTCTCTCCAACAGAAAGTCTCATACTGATCATCGGGAAATCAAATAACCAATGCATAATAAAAGGTTGATGGAAAAACACGCCGAAATTGTAGACCACTCGAATTCATGCACCGTGTTTTCTCCAAGTAGTATGTGCTAGATTCCTTAGCCACACCACCATACACATTGTAGTATTGTATCTTTATTCTTTAAACTCTTGAAGTGTCCAAGCGATACCTTTTTAATTCCTCATAACGAGTCTTCACCAAAGTAGGAACGTATCCGCAACACAAATAGACCAACCTGTTTCTCACAACGGTCTTGCACTTCAACTAGCTCCGATCGACTTCAAATGGTGTATAACAAAAACAACTCTTCGACAGAACGTCGTCGACAAGAATCAAAATATCACAAACTATTCAGCTTCTCCATCAGAAACAGTACGAGAGAAACTCCAGAAAACATTGTTCTACCCGACACAATGTCAAACTTCAACACAGACAAACAAACCCTAACAAACTGTATCGACAAACTGCTTCTTATACAATAATAATAATCCATAGCTCCACCACAACCAATATCACATCTCATCCAACGATCAACGTCCTGCAACTTATTTATAACCATACACTTCAAATACTAAGACTGAAATCAAACTCTTCACAAGTGGAACATATCAAACCCTGGCCAACGGACAATACTTCCAAAACGAAACCTACAACGAGATTTTCCCATATCCTTATTGTAACAAACAAATAAGGCAGAACGAGTATGAATCCATCTTCATATTTTTCAACTTCAGGTTAAATACAAGCAGCAACATAATCCAATTGACGATTGATAACCAAATTATTGTTTCCTTGGTTTGGAATAATAATGAGACTTTGACATGCTTATATTCCTTCTTTACTTCCACAAACATACAAATCAATATTTGTATCCCAACTACGATATTCTTGGCTTCTTGTGTCATTCCAAGCAAACACCGATTAATTGAAAACCAATCTACGCATGTCTTTCAAACAGATCACAAGAATATGGTACGAAGTACAGAGAATAAATAAACTTACTTGAATCCATGTAAATGATTTATGCTCCAATAAGTATCGATGTCAAATCTCCAACGTAGAGCACCATAAACATCTTGACCATATCGAATGTAGATCACCTGATATAATCTCATTCTTTTAGAAGTACGCTTACTTTGCTTTGTATCCAAAACTGATGAAATCAAATCCTACACGTACTTGATAACATCAAACTATGCATCTTCGGAAGCTGTAACATCAAATCCTTACATACTTGATGAAACCAGATCCTTCGTCTTCAAATTTTTCTTGCAAATCAAGAAAACCCAAAACTTATCTCTTCGAATCTTCTACGCAACCTATAGCTCTGATACCAATTGTTGGGACAATTGGATCGCTCTGATACCAATTATTGGGACAATTGGATCGCTCTGATACCAATTGTTGGGGTTCAGAGCCATCTACGTGCTAATCTTGCGGAAACATGTTAGCTAACAAGAAACACTTGATCTCTCGGATTGCTCCATGAACCTTACTATGATCTAGGATAAGAAGAAGAGAAAGAGAACCACATAGATGCAAGCCGTAAACAAAGCAACAAGAAGTAAAGTACTCACGGATTTAACGTGGTTCAACAATATACACAATGTGTGTAATATTGTCTACATCCACCAAACGGCTACAACCTCTTTATTCATTATAGAATCACCACTGAGAATTACACAACTGATTGACTAAATCAATCATCGACTCACCACAACGTGACCGAACATAAGAACTCTCACAAGCAACCTATAAGATCCAAAGTAGCATCTTCACCCATACGAGATAATGTTTACCACAACGAGACGATCTTCTCTGCACACCCTGATATAGATTATCATGGACGCCTTTATCTCAACACCAATAATCTAATCCAGCAGCACCAAGATGATCTTCTCCTCAAAAAGATGTCTTACCAACATTTCCATACGAATACTCCATAACGACATATCTTCCAACATCGATAAGTATCCCATAAACACCATAATGATGTACTCCTTCCACCATTAGGTCTCTCACATAACCACCTCAATAGGTGGGATGAATCCCTCACATTTCTACGAGATTTACATTGAGGATTACATGACTAAAACACTTAGCCTAGAGCTCCTTATATAGGAGTCACAAACTTGGTTCCCAAGTCTTGGCCTCCTTGGATTAGGAAACCGACTCATATTAAGAAACCATGATCAATTTAGGTATCCCATCTTAATATGGTAATTAACTCAAACTAAGAATTTAACCTAAACTAGGAAACCCACGTTTCCTTACATATTACACCTCGCAGTTTAACTTGATTTGTTAAGGAATTTTTATCACACCGCCAGGTTAATCATAACGATACTCAAATTTGAGTTTTGGAATGTGCCAGCCAGCACAGATATTTTTCCTTTTCTTATCTAGTTTGCCGCTTACTGAATATTCAAACTGGCAGGGCCACGACGTAATTGCAATTGCAAACCCTGAACGCTATGTTGTAGGCCTGGATTTATCGGAAAATGGCCTTAAGAGAGCAAGACAGGTAAGGTTTGCATACGGGGCATAATTAGATGTATATTCATGCATGGATGACTGCTTCTAATCTGATTGGCTCCTTCATTCTACAGAAGCACATTGCTTTTTTTAGATCTGAATTCTTTTGTATCAAAACGTCATCACCAAATGCAAAATGTTCTGAGTTATATAGAGGCGGACTTCTTCACTTGGCGTCCAACTGAGAAATTTGATCTCATTTTTGATTATACGTAAGTCAATAATTTATCAACTTCTTTCATTCAGTGAATTTCTCCATGTTACTAATGACGATAATATATGGAGCATTGTAGGTTTTTCTGTGCAATTGAACCTCCCATGAGAGCATCTTGGGGAACACAAATGCATGAGCTGTTGAAACCAGATGGAGAGCTCATAACTCTAATGTTTCCTGTAAGAGAAAGGACCCATTTTACTGCCTGAAACATATGTCTGACTTCAATGAAAATTAGAAACTAAATGCAAATCTGAAAATCTTACATACTTTAAAATTTAACAGTAGAATGTTTATTTATTTTTAGTTTCAGACTGATGAACGTGGTGTTGGTCCACCTTATAAAGTTTCTGCGGCCGAGTAATTTCTAAACTCAATTTATTTATTTTCTTTTAGTTCAATAGCTTGAACTAAGTAAATTAGTGTTAATATTTTGTTGGTATCATCTGAGTAACTTATGAATATTTACATGTATCTGCATGCAGTTATGAAGAGGTTTTGCATCCCTGGGGATTCAAGGCGACTTCTATAATAGATTACGAGCTGGCTGTAGGACACCGAAAGGTATGCGATATATATTTCATAACCCCAAACTTGATACCGTAATAGCATACTGGATACCCCTTGATGTGCCGTACAGGCACAACTAGCGTATGACATACCTGAATGTCATCACTCAAAGATGCCTTTACTAGGGATTTTAGAACTCCTTGTTTGCGCTTTTGCAGGGTAATGAGAAGCTTGGGAGATGGAAGAGGTGTCTTTAAAAGAATCACAATTATGAATAAAAGAATAAAGCTAGTACTCGTATGGATCTATAGTAATATTTCATCTATGTTGGCTCATAAACACAGGCAGAGATGATGTGACAATCACAATGACAACTATCCTCTGGTGATACAATTGTTGTATGTGTCGAACACAAGTGTGTCTGAGAGTGTGTGAGAGAGCTGTGTAAGTGTAACTTGAGTGTTGGAATTAAAGTTCTATAATAGCGAAGTTTGTAACGGGAGCTTTGATTAGATAACCAAAATGCATGAGTAAATACACGAATTTGGATAAATTGGTTTATTTAAGTTTTAGCCCTTTTGGCACATTTTAATACCGGTAACTATACATCTTTAGTGACACAAAATCATAGACCTTTTTCGGATTAACTAGTAATGCAAATGCATATTCAGATTGCAAAATATACAAGGTTCCTATCTATATCGACCGGAACTTTACGTTCATGACAGAAATTTAAGAGAGAATCAGCAATGCCCTTAGCATCGTTTAAGGACATAGTAAAAGATTCAGTTCCTTGAAAATCATTCTTGGATTTGTATCCGTCCAACTTTCTTATGCAGTTGTCATTTAGTTTCTTACTAGTGGATGACAAGTTGTCAATCAATTGTACAAGGTTATGATGATCGTCTCCCATTAAGCTGTCTTTGACTGATTTGCTTCTAAATGTCCATTCCCCTGTTTTCCAATTGAAACTATATAATGGAAGGAACCGATTACCGTAAACGGAAATGAATTCTAGAGCTAATAGTATGAAATCGAACTCTTCATTTGACATGTAATATGTGAAGCTGATTCTTGTCCTTCCAGGTTTTACACCAAGGTAACCCTGCAGATGAAAGGGATCAAAACATTATCAAATGATGATCAGACAGCTGAAAATGTCATTCTATATAGTGCCCCCCGTAACTAGGCAGTTGAAAATACCTTTTGAATAGTTGCTCGAAAGGAAAGGGAAAGATTCTCATCTACACCAAGCAAATGGTTACCGTAGGGTGCAGCACAGGCACAACCAATGTTGGTTAAACTTCAACATAGAAGTCACTAACAAGCTGGTTAGGACAAGATTAGGAAATTGATGTAATCCTAAGGGAATTAGAAGTCATCTAGTTCTAAGAAAAGGAAAGACATGTAATAAGGTAATAGGACTAGGAAAAGGAATTCATAGTTCTATATATATGATCACCAAAGTTGTGGTTTGATCATATGAGCAAGATTAGAGCTTGTGTTTAGTTTTGAGAGATTTTCTAAACATCAATAAAGAGAGTTGTATTTATATAAGCTAAGTTTCATCTTGTAGTTGCCATTAATTGGTATCAGAGATTGTTTCTGAGCCATGGAAAACGAAACCACCATTGTGGGTGCAAAACTGTTCACGCCACCATCAATACAAGTTCCAATCTTCAACGCCACAAACTACACAGTATGGGCCATGAGAATGAAGGTACTGATGAAAATCTACAAAGTTTGGGAAACAATTGATCCTGGTACATTGGATCCAGACAAAAACAATGTTGCCATTGGATTACTCTTTCAAGAAATACCAGAATGTCTTGTTCTACAAGTTGGTGAACAGGAAACTTCAAAGAAAATTTGGGATGCAATAAAGGCACGTAATCTCAGAGCTGATCGAGTTAAAGAAGCCCGTATGCAAACCTTAATGTCTGAATTTGAAAGAGTGAAGATGAAAGACACTGATACTATTGATAGCTTAGCAGGAAAGCTATCAGAGATAGCCTCAAAAGCTGCGTCACTTGGACAATTCATTGATGAAGATAAACTGGTAAAGAAGTTTCTCAACAGTCTACCAAGATCCAAGTATATTCATATCATAGCTTCTCTCGAACAAGTCTTAGATTTAAAGAAGACTAGCTATGAAGATATAATTGGAAGATTGAAAGCATATGAAGAGAGAATCCTTGATGAAGAAAACAATGGAGAAACTCAAGGAAAACTCTTGTACACAAACTCTTACCAACAAAACTCAGCGACAAGAGGAAGAGGTCGTGGAAGAGGTGGTAGAGTAAACAGAGGCCAAGGAAGGGGGGAAGGTTTAACTCACAAGATAGAACAACAAGTCAGAATGATCAAAACCAAGGGAAAGAAAAGAATGATAGATCAAACATTATTTGTTACAGATGTGATAAACCAGGACACTTCTCCTCTATATTCCCTGAAAGAATACAAAAGATGGAAGAAGCAAACAAGAATGAAACAAGGGAAGCAGATACAACTCTTTTCATGCACGAAGTTGTATTCTTAAACGAAGGGAAACTAATACCAAAGAACTACGAATCAAAGGATGGAGAAGAAGGAATCTGGTATTTAGATAATGGAGCCAGCAATCACATGACTGGTAAGAGACACTACTTTTCTGAACTAAATGAGAAAATCAAAGGACAAGTGAAGTTTGGGGATGGATCTTCTGTAGAAATTGAAGGGAAAGGATCAATTCTATTTCAGAGCAAGACCGGAGAACAGAAGCTTGTCACAAACTTCTACTTCATCCAAAACTTACAAAGCAACATTCTAAGTTTAGTACAAGCTACAGAAGTTGGATGTGATGTTAGAATGCGACAAGATTATCTAACAGTTCATGACCCAAGTGGAAGACTTTTAGTTAGAGTCTCACGTTCACAGATAGACTCTACAAGATAAGTCTCATGATTGTAAGGCCATTGTGTCTGAATATGAGACTGGAAGATCAGACATGGAAGTGGCATGCAAGGTTAGGACACATAAGCTTTAGAACTTTAAAGACAATGTCTCAGAACAAGATGGTTAGAGGGCTACCACAGATAAACGATGAATCAAGGATCTGTGAATCATGTTTAGTTGAGAAACAAACTCGTCAAGGTTTCCCAAAAGCAATAACATTCAAAGCCTCAAAGCCATTAGAGCTTCTTCATGCTGATTTATGTGGTCATATTACACCATATACACCACAACAAAACGGAGTGGTGGAGAGGAGAAACAGGACTCTAATGGAGATGAAAAGAAGTTCTTTAAAGGCTATGCAGGTACCTAATTATCTATGGGGAGAAGTTGTACGACACTCCACATACCTAATAAACAGGATACCTACGAAAGCTCTGAAAGACATGACTCCATATGAAAGTTTGCGAAAGAGAAAACCAAACATAGATCATTTAAGAGTGTTTGGTTGCAAAGCATACGCAAAAGTTGATTCTGCAACTCTTAAGAAACTGGATGATCGATCTCAGACTCTTTTGAATCTAGGAATTGAGCCTGGATCCAAAGCTTACAGATTATTCAATCGAACAACGAAAAGAGTGATAGTGAGTCGAGATGTGGTATTCGATGAAAAAGCAAACTGGAACTGGAAATAAACTAATTATGGACCAAGTAGGGATCCAGGAATGTTTCACATGAGATGGGGTCAAGTAATTGATGAAGGCGAAGGACCCATAATCATCAATACCAATGGAAACAATGATGTTAATCAAGAAGAAGAAGATAATAATGAAAACACTGAGAATAACGAAGAAGCAGAAGAAGAAGAAGAAGAAGAAGAAGAAGAAGAGATTGATGAAATAACTCAACCCATTCCACTGCGAAATTAACAAGACAGATACAAAAGCCACAATATCTGGAGGATTATGTTCTTCAAGCTGCAGAAGAATGTGAGATAATGCTACTTTTGTTAATGATGAACCAAGGAATTTTCAGGAAGCAAAGGTCTCGACTAAATGGACACAAGCATGTAGAGAAGAAATTATTTCAATCAACAGAAACAAGACTTGGTTTCTAGTTGATAAGACAGAGGCAGCATCAAACTCATGGGAAATTCACCACTTAGACGTTAAGACAGCATTCTTACATGGTGAATTGCGAGAAGATGTGTATGTTGAACAACCAGAAGGTTTTGAAGTAAAAGGACAAGAGCATAAGGTTTATAAGTTATCAAAAGATCTATATGGTCTAAGACAAGCTCCTCGATCCTGGAATACAAAGTTAGATCAAATCTTAAGAGAAATCAGATTTGTTAAGTGCTCTAAAGAAACATCAGTATACAGAAGAGAAGAAAAGGGAACGCTTCTTGTGATTGCAGTCTATGTAGATGATCTATTTTTGACTGCCAACTCCCTTAAGGTGATCAATGAGTTCAAGAGAGAAATGTCATCAAAGTTTGAGATTTCAGACCTCGGAAAACTCACTTATTACCTTGGCATAGAAGTCCATCAAGGATTAGATGGGATTCAGATTAAACAAGAAGCTTATGCAAGGAGAATTCTGAAAGAAGCAGGACTTGAAACTTGTAATCCAGCTAAAATACCAATGGAGTTTGGACTTAAAGTTTCAAAGGCACAAGAACAAGCAGAGATTGATCCAACAAGTTATATAAGAAATGTTGGATGCCTTAGATACTTGTTACACATAAGACCAGACTTGGGTTTCTCTGTGGGAGTAGCAAGTCGTTATATGCAGAGTCCACGCAAGTCTCATGGTGATGTAATAAAACAGATATTGAGATATCTAAGAGGAACAATCTGCTGGGGATTGAAGTATGGTCGAGGAGGATCAAAAGGAATTGTTGGGTATAGTGACAACAATCATAATATTGACCAAGATGATGGAAAAGGTACAATTGGTCATATATTTTATCTAGGTGAAGCACCTATTACATGGTGTTCACAGAAGCAAGACACTGTAGCCCTCTCATCCTGTGAAGCTGAGTTTATGGCCGCAACAGAAGCAACTAAACAATCAATATGGCTTCAAGAACTGTTGGGTGAAATCAAAGGAAGAGAACCTGAAAAAGTTCTTATCAAGATTGATAATAAGTCTACAATTGCACTCGCTAAAAATCCAGTGTTTCATGGGAAAACGAAACACATTCACAAAAGGTATCATTTCATACGAGAATGTATCGAGAAGGAGATCATCAACGTTGAACACATACCAGGAACTGAGCAGAAAGCATATATATTGACAAAGGAATTAGCTCGGATCAAGTTTGAAGAAATGAGACAATTGATTGGAGTACAAGATATGTCACGGGTAAGGTTGAAGCTTAACGGGGAGAATGTTGGTTAAACTTCAACATAGAAGTCAGTAACAAGCTGGTTAGGACAAGATTAGGAAATTGATGTAATCCTAAGGGAATTAGAAGTCATCTAGTTCTAAGAAAAGGAAAGACATGTAATAAGGTAATAGGAGTAGGAAAAGGAATTCATAATTCTATATATATGATCACCAAAGTTGTGGTTTGATCATATGAGCAAGATTAGAGCTTGTGTTTAGTTTTGAGAGATTTTCTAAACATCAATAAAGAGAGTTGTCTTTATATAAGCTAAGTTTCATCTTGCAGTTGCCATTAAACACCTCTAGCCTGAATGCCAAAAAGGTCGTTCAAGAGCTTTGCAGCAAAAGGTCCGTGTGAAGGCTTCCCCGACTCTCTTGACATGAAAAGGCTTCTTTCCCTTTCATGTGCTACAGTGTTGGTCGTGCTCGGGCAAATTAGGAAAGAAAGGATGGCTAGTCTTTTAACCTTGGTATTTCCTAGTATCCATATGTTTGGATTCGGGAGGAGTTTCTTTAGAGCTTTTTATATGTAGCAGAGCTCCTTATTTTCTATTACGCTGTAGCCAATGTACTCTTTGATCCAAAAAGCCAATGATGCTCTTATCTTTTGAATGATTGGTGGTGTACCGGCATCTTCTCTTTCTTCGATATCATCGTAGTATATCGTGTCCTGCCGATATCGAGCATAATATTATAACATGTACATTTGAATTAAGAGCTAATTAAGAATACTACCTTCGGATTAAACTCATTGACATAAGTGACAGTTCCTCCTCCACAAGTTGAAGGGGGGGAATTTCGCAGCTGATATAAGGCCTTGTTCATCATGAGAATTCCTGGCGATCCAGGACCACCAAGGAACTTATGCGGGCTTAAGAAAATAGCATCGTACCCGTCAACCTTGCCAGATCGCATGTCGATCTCCACATAGGAAGCACTGTAGCAGACATAAGACATTCAAAGTTAAACCCATGCCCCTGGTACACTTAGCGATTCATATATATAAAGGAACTCATGCAGATATACCAACGCACCTTGCTGCGAAGTCAAAGCATGCAAATGCACCATAATTGTGAAGTAAACAAGCGACGGCACGCGTATCGACTATTATCCCAGTGACATTACTACAAGCTGAGAATGAACCTAACATCGGACGATTTTCGGACTTGAATCTCTCAAGCTGAACTCTCAAACTTTCCCTGTCTACCAAACCATCATCATCTAACCCTATTTCTACAACTTCGGCTAAACTTTGACGCCACGATAGGATGTTGGAATGATGCTCATAAGGCCCTACAAAAACTATCCACCTTTCTTCATTTTCTAAAATTTGGTTCTGGATAATTTTATCTCTGAGGAATGATGGAACCCAAATGCCCAGTACTTCTTGTAGTCTCTTAATTGCTGCAGTGGTTCCTGATCCACAGAAAAGCACGGCAGCATATAAACTTCCACCCAAACATTTCTTGACGTACTCTGTCGCTTCCTTCACCATTTTACTTGTGGATTTACCCACATAACTATCACTTGTATGTGTGTTTCCTGCTCAATATATATAATAACTAGAATTAGTGACATAATGCTTAAAATTTTCTAATATATCATCTCGCGCGATTAATGCCATATCGAAAAGCTTTAGTATGTGAACATGTCATCGGATGTTTTAATTAACGGATGTGAAATATGGATGCAAAAAGAGAGAAAAGAAAAGTTTAGTGACCAAATTACCATAAAATGGAAGGACATTTTGAATGATGTAATTTTCAATGTAGTGAAGAGATCTTCCGGAAGCAGTATGATCAGCATAAACTAGTTTCCTTTTCCCAAAAGGTGTCTCAAATTCTAAGTTATCTCCAATCACTTGTGACCTTAACCATCTCAACTTCTGCTCATTTTCATCATCATCTGCTACTTTCTTTTTTTTACTAATATGTTGATTGCTACTGCTGCTGCCTGTGACGGAGCCAGAATATTTGGTTGGGTGGTGCATGTGGAAAAATAACGTGTACCTTAGTTAACTATGGTCTTTCTTTCTGCAAGCAATTCATAGCAGTTCCCATCAAACACAATAAAGAAGAAAAAAGAGTAACAAAAAGCAAATGAAGTTATGATCTTACGAAAATCAATTAGTATTTGCTAAAGGTAAAAGAAGATATGAATAATCCTCTGCCAAAAATAAGAAGGCTCAACCATACCTGTACCTGCTAAAAATAAAATAAAAAACATACATGCATGCTAAAAAGCATACGATGAGATCATAGTTTTCCTTTCCTATTTTTTGCTTTTTTCGGAAGCGTTCTATGATCATCTCATCACTAATGGAATTGGGAATAGCTTACTCGTGATTAAGCAAACATTAACCTTCAAAATTTATTAATTAAAAAGAACATTATCTAAACAAAATGGAGTAATCTTAACTCGGAGACTATATCATTAAAATAATGTTCATAATAAAAAATGGGTACACAACTTTACCAAAGTGTGCTTGCGTAGACTTAGGCCAAGCCATGATTGACATTCATAAATCATAATAAAGAATGTGACAAATCAAATCTTATTGTCCTTAGGATTACGACTTATCATGATTGACATTTTTCTGATAAGCAAAGCGAGATATTCGTAAGTCGTGACTACTCTAAAATTAAACACAAAATTGATTAAAAAGATCAAAATCAACGATTCCTGGATGAAATGGACAGTTAGATTTTGATACTGTTTAAATGGACAAAAATATAAAAATAGGCAGGATGTAATCAGTTTCATCATGCCCATTTTCAAATATTTTTTCTTATTTTTAATTTACACAGGATGTATCCAGTTTCATCCTTGTTATTTTTTAAATTTAAGCTATGACTATTTTTTTATTTAGGTCATTTCACCCAAACTATTTTTATTCGTCCATTTAAACTGTGATTTAAAAATATTTGGACAAATGACCCATTTTCGGAAAATTAAGAACTTCATCGTTTCGATATTGCTTCGTCTTCCTCGTTAACTTTCTAAACACTTCAACAACAAGTCCTCATTTCATTCCTTCTCGGTTAATTTTTTTTCTTTTTCTTTACAACGCACACTTTTGTTTCAATCCCGGTGGTTATCACTTATTTGTGAGTGAGACTTTATATGTACATGATATATGTTGTCTTTTTTTAAGGGTTATAAAACCATTTAAGTATATTAAATTCTGCGGATTTGGTTGCCACGTCACGTGAGTGTATATCTACAGGATGTAACGTAATGTAGAGGATCTTAGGATTTGTTATAATCTTTTGTCAAAACAATTGTCCCAGGAGGGCTCCCTTGAAGGAAACGCTAGGTTAGCGAGTAAAATAGTACTATTCAAACTCATCCGATTTTGCTTCCGACTGCCGCCGATTCCTTTCATTTGACGGCTGCCTATTTATTTTCTCTCACTCATCTATACGTGTAACAGTACTACTTAATTTATTTCGGAAGTTCGGGTGGTCCATGGTATCACCCACCCCACTAACAGCTCTGCCCCTGCCTGCCTCAAGCTCGACTCAAATGGCTCACCAGTATACTGACCATAATTCCGAAAAAATATAATCTAATCTGCTGTTTTTATTGATCGAAAGAAATTAATAGAAGAAGAGAGGTAAACAAATGAGACTTTGAAGAAGTTCAAAAAAATGAAGGTGTAGTATGTTTATACATAGTGAAGTAATCTTACAGTCATGGCCATGGCCAATGGTCATCGGAAGATTGTGGTATATGAAAAACTTTAGTGCGCGGAAAACTTATAGAAAAACAAGAGATTCGCTATATTATCACCAAGAAACCAAAATGTATACCAAACTGAATTAGTTAGTTAATACTGTATCTGTTTGATTTTTTTGGTGTAAATCAGACTCTTAACTGACTATTAGGTTATTCCAATTAATCTAAGGGTTACTGTCACATCAATTTTTCAACTACTGTACCCAACAAATTTGACCTCATAGTCCTGATTAGGGTGCACATATCCTGCCCATACCCGCATATCCTATCCTACCCGTCAAAATTTTACCCGTATTCTATCCTATCCGCCGTTTGATGGGTAGGGTGATGGGTAAAGGTTTCTTATCCGCCGTTAAACGGATAGGATGACGGGTAAAGCTCGAAATTATCCTATCCTACCCGCCTATCCGTGTAATATTAAAAATAAAAAAAGTAACCCTTCTATTATTTTTTTCTTCTGCCTATTTTTTTTGTTATTTTAAAATATATTAGGGGTATAATGTAAACTGGCCTTTTCTTCTACCTATCTCTATTCTCTTCTTCTTCTTCTTCTTCCTCAAATCGAACATAGAGTCATAGAAACCCTTTCCCAGTGCTTACCCTAGACCTTACTCTTCTCGAATTCATGTTCATCTTTCAAGGTCTCGGTTAAAACCCTTTACTCAGTTGGTTCGTTTACACCCTAATAATCTAATTCCGTCAAATATGATGAAGAAGTTATGAATTGACGTCCAATCTTAGGTAAGTCCATAATAATCACATAATTATCAAATTGTTTTTGATAATCTGAATGGATTTTTCTTTTTATACCTGAAGTATGTTGTATTGGTTGGTGGTTTCATTTGTATTTAAAGAAATTATTTGAAATCAGTTGAGTAATATGATTGTCGTTATGAGAAATTGACATGCATGTTAACTGATTGATGAAATTTTTCATAGGAGTTTAATTTGTTCTTTTTTGTTAGTAACTGATTTTGAGATTTTTATGAAAAAGCTATACTACTGAAATAGAACGTGGGAATTAGAATTTCTCTAATTTCTTGTTTATTTTGCGATTGATTTGTATTTCGTATGAGTAATTCACTTGTGTTGAGCTTGATATCTCAGAAGCTTGATTCTGATTTGAATTTGGATACTTAGTTTTCCATAAATGAGTGAATTTGTACTTTCGTAGATTGCAATTGCAAGGGATATTCCTCCTATGGAGTTCCTTGTCACTAGGGGCCTTGTCTTGTATAAGGTAACAAATATACACTTTAATGTTTGTAAGCATAACACATATAAGGGTTATCTTATTTTCTTCACTACCAAATCAATAATGGGCACGACCCCCACGTAACCACTATGACATGGTAAGAGTTTGTGTGAATATGATTCAATGTAAATTGCATAGTGGATTGTCAATGGAAACTTAGCCATTTAATGTTCCGATTTCTTTGTACTGATGGGATTGTTTAATGCAACAGTGTAGCTACAAGTTGGCATAACACTGTACTACCTTATCTTGGACAAACTATTTAACTTTTCTACTGCATATTGCACCACGTGATGCCTTTCTTATTCCATAGTTTAGTTAGTAACAAAATTGAGAATCCACAAGGTTAGCTGTGGACTGAAATCATCTGTGCCACATTTGGAGCCTAAAAGAAATAAATTGTTGTCTACATGGTTTTAACGATGGGAAATAAATTTCAACTATAGTATAATGGGAAATGTTTCACATTAATTCTGGCACTTTCAGCATTTACGTAGCCTCTACTTGGTACCAAAAGACCATGAGATATGCACAAGACCTTAAAAAGGAGAGCGTTTTGTCTATCAAAGGCTGGTTCTGGATAGGATGGGAAACAACATGATTACACATGAGTAGTATCTACCTGTAGAATGCCATATGATGAATATAGGCATATACATGAATTCTTTGAGGCTCACAACAAATGCTATTTATTTTAGTCAAACATGCCTGGTCCAACATTTCATTTTTCTTGATTTTAGGCACATGTTTGAGAAGTTCACTTTACACTGTAGTAGTTAGCATTTGGCATAAATATTTATGTTCTATTTTTATCTACTGTTCTTATTGTTGATAAGTACATTTTGGAAAGATGATGTACACGTACCTTGTTGTCTTTCCTATAATTTTACACACATTCCCTTTCGAATCATTTTGAAATACTGAATTATTAAAATATACTGAAATCAGAAGTTACGATTCTTATGAATGATTGTCTTTGACGTGTAATTAATTTAGATTGTACAGGCTTAGTGTGAGGAAAGATGGTTGAGATTACAGAAGTGATGTCAACGAGACCTCCTATTCTCTCTCAAGCTGCATCTCAATCTGTGCAACGAAGGTCCAGCGTTGTTGCATCTCCGCCACCTCCACCATCATCTCAACCAGAGATCAGAGAAAGTAGGAAGCGGAAGAACACATATTGGGTATGGGATCATTTCACGAAGAGTGCTGATGACGATGATATTAAATGGGGGAAGTGTAACTACTGTGAAGGTGGTAAATATAAGGCTGGTGGTAATGAGTATGGAACATCAAATTTGAACTTTCATTTGACTAAGTGTCAAAAGTATTTGAAAACACTAGAATCTGCACAGTTGGAACAACACTCTCTCGGTCAGCCTAGCAATATGAGAGATGATCAGCAAACATCTGGGGTTACGTTCTGCCAAGATGCACGTAGGAGAGCCTTGATAAAGTTCCTTATCACAGATGAATAGTCTTTCCGAATGGTTGAAGGAGAAGGATTTATAGCATTTTGTAGATATCTTGAGCCTAGGTTCAAGCTTCCATCGCGGATGACCGTCGATCGTGATATCTGCAGACTGTTTGTGAATAAAAAACCAATTTGGTGAATTATTTCAAGATGAACAAGGTTAGAGTTTGTCTCACAACCGATACTTGGACATCCCTTCAGAACTACAACTACATGGTAGTTACTGCTCACTTTATCGATGACCACTGGAAGTTACACAAAAGAATCACATGTTTCTGTCAAATCACTAGTCATGGAGGTGAGCATATTGGAAGAGCATCAGAGAAATGTTTGATAGAGTGGGGTCTTGAGAGAGTGTTCACCATCACTCTCGATAATGCATCTACAAATAAAAAAGCAATTGAGTATGTCACATAGAAAGTTGTAAGTTGGGGATCGTCAATTGTTGGAGGTAAACATTTACATGTTAGGTGTGCTGCCCACGTATTAGCTTTAGTTTTTAAGGATGGGTTGAAGAAGTATCATACTTCAGTGGGCAGAATCAGGTCAGTGGTTAAATACGTCACCGCCTCTCCTGCTAGAATGAAGAAGTTCTTAGATGCCTTATTTCTTGAAAGAATGGAATATAGAAAGGTATTAGTATTGGATGTGAAAACAAGATGGAACTCCATTTACTTGATGTTGGATGCAACGGAGAAATATGAAAAGGTCTTTATAAGGCTATGATGGTCAGATAAATCATTTCGTGAGAGGTTTATCTTCGATATTCCCGATGAACCAGTAATGGGTGATAATGTTGATGATATTGATAGTACAGATATTCCTGATGAATTAGAATCCAGTTCTTCTGATTTTGATGCTCCTGAAGAACCCTTTTTTGGTCGAAGAAAACGCCAGAAGAAAAATCCTCACGTGCATGCTCCTGAAAAGTATGACTGGGCTAATGCTCGAGTCCTAATTCAGTTTCTACAGGTATTTTAAATCTCATTCTCTTTAACTATCAGCATGATTATAAATATTTAAGATTGTAGCCATAAACTTGGGAAAATCAGTTGGTTCTAAATAGTCAAGAGCATAATTGTACATATTTTGTTTTACATGTATTAATCATTATAATACCATGCTTAGAGACAATAAAATCTAGCGTGTAATATATTGATGCCAAAATGAAGTGTCTGACAGAAACCGTAAGACAGAAGTCACCTTAGAACAACTTCTAAACTTACAATCTCTAAAGAGCGAGAAAATTTTGTTCTCCTGTAGGTTAGATGCACCAAAAAACATAATGTATTTAACTAATTACAAAGAAACTTCTGGAGTAGTAACGGCTCATAATAGATAGTTGTTCTCTATGAATATATGTTCTGTAATCAGTTGGGTCTCCATTTTTTTTGACATATGAAGTCTCAGACTCTCGGTAGTCAAGAGCATACTTGTACAGATTTTGTTTGACATGTATTAATCATTGTAGTACCATGCTTAGAGACAATAAATTTATCAATTTATCTTGGAAAGATGTCGTTTGATCTGGTTTCGGCCTCTTCTCGAAATACTGCGTAAAAGTCAGTTGGCTTAGTCAACTGTTTTGAGTAGCTTGTTGTGTTGCATCCGAGTTAATAGGATCTGTATATGAAGTTTCTATGCTTACTTAGATAACAATTAAAACTATTTCTACATGTATTTTTTTGAAGCCACTGTTGAGTTTTCTGGTTCTACGTATGTTACTTCGCATATTTGGAGGAAATTTGTGATGTACGTGGAGAGTTAAATGAATGGCAAAAAGCTCATTATGATCCTCACTTAAGCCATATGGGTGAGAAGATGTTACTTAAATACAACAAGTATTGGGGTGAGTATAAAAACATGAATCCTTTATTTTTTATTGCGATGCTTCTTCATCCAAGATAAAAAGAACGTGGACTGCAAGTAATACTAGAAGACTTGATTATGCATGATATTCCTTGGATGAAACAAAGATTGGTAAAAAATTGGTTAGATAAAATGAAAGAGGATTTTAATGAGTTATTTACAATTTATAAGGCAGAATATACAGATGTAGGAAGTGTGTTAGCCTCGTCAGAGTCCGTAGGTGATACTGGTGGTAGTCCTAGTCAAGATAGTTCGAGTTTTAGTTCTACGTTACATAGAAAGAGAAGACATAAGGCCCATAGAGAATATCGTAAAACCCAGTTGTCTATAATGGAGGATGTTGACAAATCAGAGGTGGAAAGTTACTTATCGGAGCAGATTTATTCACCAATAGAAGACAACAAAGAAGGTTCAAAGTTTGATATACTGACTTGGTGGAAAATCAATGCTGCAAGGTTTGATATTCTGTCACTTATAGCAAGAGACGTACTTGCTATTCATGTCTCTTCAGTTGCAAGTGAATCCGCTTTCAGTATTGGAAAGCGATTACTTGGTCATTTTCGAAGTTCTTTAAGACCCCGAACTGTGGAAGCATTGATTCTCCTACAAAACTGGTTGAGGACACCAATTGATATGGATCCATCTACATTGGGAGCTAAGGAGGATGATTTCTTAGAGTCAGGTATGGAACTTGTTGATATTGAATTTTACATGGATCCTTCTAACTCATTATACACTATACTTCTGCTACCTACGAAGTGCATTGAGATTTTTTATGTTGATTGGCTTTATCTGTTGTTTTGCAGATTTATTTGGTGATCTTTAGTACTTATTCCATCATCGTAGACGATGATTGAAGAAGAATGTCGTATGAAGAGCTTTTGGTGATGATACTAATGTTTTTACAGGACCCTACCATCAGTTTTTTATCCAACTCTTGTTCATATTATCGTTAATTCTCTGTTGGTTACTGTTGAAAAGAGAATTGTTCTTTTGGTGCTCAGCTTGTGTCATGCAGAAGCTATTTCTAAATTTTGATAGAGATATTAGGCTGGTTTTCAAGATGGTGTTGTTATCTGCATTTGGTAGCTTTTGTTTTTCCCTGTCATTATCATATCTATCCTACTCTTTTATGTCCACAGGGGAATCATATTATCAGTCATATCATTTTACTTGGCCTTTTTGTTTTCTTCTGCATCATCTTCTTTGTTTTCTAGTCTATCCAGCTAATATTCAAAAGTATTTGCCAATTGGTTATAGTGTTGGAAGGAGGGTAGATTGGTCCAGCTCCCCTTCCCTGGCATCCATGAATGACTTCCCCATTGATGCCTGTTTTGACTGTCAGACCCCCAAAAAAAGCGGTTATACCCGCAACCCGACCCGACCCAACTCGTTATTAAATGGGTAGGTAGGATCTTACCTGCTTAATGGCGGGTAGGGTGGAGGGTAAAAAATTTCTTATCCGCCAGTGAGCGGGTAGGGTGGCGAAATAGGCCATATCCTACCCACCCTATCCGTTGTGCAGCCCTAGTTCTGATCCAGATCAGGTGGCCATGGCCCATGATGCTTTCTCTCAGTAGCTATCGTTCTATATTCACAAGGAAGAGCAGGTGCAAATAAAAGACTAAACTCCGTGTTTAAGTAACATTAGAAATGTAGTTCTCCGTGGTTTATGCTCTAAATCTTTTTCTTGTTTTCAGTATCCTTGGCCCTTACGTCTTCGTCCCTTATACTTCAACCACCAATAATTTTGCCCTCCAAGTCCGGGATTTTTACCTATAAATAAACCCTTCATTTCGATGACAACAACACATCCAGAAATGGAAGAAGAAAGTCATTCAAATAATTCTGCAATATTTTGTTCCAAGGTGGAAAAAATGCAGAGTATCATACATGAGTACTCCGCAGGTAACAGTTGTGCTCGTCAAATTGAGAGTTACATGCATATATATATATATGTATATGGTAGATTCAATTTAGTCTTTATGTAAGCTCCCACTGTTTTTTTTGTGAATGGTGGTTTTAGTTTTGGAATTTTCAGGTGGTTGGGACAAATGCTGAGAGCAAGGAATGACACCATGAGATTTGGGTCAGCCAACGCCTGTAGTGCTACAACTTCTTGACAAGGAAACCCTTCCCAAAGGCAGAGTTCTAGTCCCTGGATGTGGGGCTGTGAGTTTCACACTTTTCTTTACAACTTTAGTGTATTAGAATCTCACAGTTCAACTTAATTTGTCTCACACCCGGGATAATCACAATGATATATACTCAAAAATTAAGTTTTGGAATGTGCCAGCCAGTACAGATATATGGGGGTTTTTCAATTCTCTAACTTAAGTTTGCACCTTACAATTTGTAGATTTAAGTAACCAGCTGCAGTTTTTTCCTTCCCTTTATATTTTTTGCCGCTTACAGAGTATTCAAACTGGCAGGGACACGACGTGATTGCAATCGCAAACCCTGAGCGCTATGTTGTAGGCCTGGATTTATCTGAAAATGGCATTAAGAGAGCAAGAGAGGTAAGGCTTGCATACGGGGCACTTAGATATATATGCATAAATAACATGCTTCAAAAAAAAAAAAAAAGTTACACATTCAATAATGGCCTTCCTAATAATACTTCAATGCAAAGCTAGAAGTAGATTTCTGTTGTTGTCAGCTGGAAATGGTTAGACACAGAGATTCGCTATATTATCACCAAGAAACCAAAACGTACGAAATATCTGTTTGCTTTCTTAGGTATAAATCAGACTCTTAACTGATTATTAGGCATTCCCCTTTAATCTAAGGTTACTGCCCCATTAATTTCCCAACTACTGCACCTAATAAATTTGACTTCATAGTCCTGGTCCGCATCAGGTGGCCATACTGCTTGCTCTTAGTTAGAAGGAAGAGTAGGTGCAAATGTGTTTAGTTTACCTAAGATTCACATTACAACTGTAATTCTCTGTAAATCTTTCCCTTTTTATACTCTTTATCTTTTTCTCATTTTAACTGTTCCCAGTATCTTTTGCCCTTGCATCTTGGTCCCCGCATTCTTCAACTACCCATAAATTTGCCCTCCAAATCGGGGCCTTTTACCTATAAATAAACCCTTCATTTCCATGCCAACAACACACCCAAAAATGGAAGAAGAAAATCATAGTTCCAAGGTGGAAAAAATGCAGAGTATCATAGATGAGTACTCCGCAGGTAACAATTGTGCTCTTCAAATTGAGAGTTAATATATATATATACGGGTAGACACAATTTAGTTTTTATGTACGCTGTTGGGCTTCCATTGTTTTTTTTTTGGAATTTTCAGGTGGTTGGAACAAATGCTGGGAGCAAGGAGTGACACCATGGGATTTGGGTCAGCCAACGCCTGTACTGCTTCAACTTCTTGACAAGGAAACCCTTCCCAAAGGCAGAGTTCTAGTCCCTGGATGTGGGGCTGTGAGTTTCAAACTTTTCTTACAACTTTAGTGTATTAGAATCTCACAGTTCAACTTAATTTGTCTCACACCCGGGATAATCACAATGATATATACTCAAAAATTAAGTTTTAGAATGTGCCAGCCAGTACAGATATATGGGGGTTTTTCAATTCTCTAACTTAAGTTTGCACCTTACAATTTGTAGATTTAAGTAACCAGCTGCAGTTTTTTCCTTCCCTTTATATTTTTTGCCGCTTACAGAATATTCAAACTGGCAGGGACACGACGTGATTGCAATCGCAAACCCTGAGCGCTATGTTGTAGGCCTGGATTTATCTGAAAATGGCATTAAGAGAGCAAGAGAGGTAAGGCTTGCATACGGGGCACTTAGATATATATGCATAAATAACATGCTTCAAAAAAAAAAAAAAAAAGTTACACATTCAATAATGGCCTTCCTAATAATACTTCAATGCAAAGCTAGAAGTAGATTTCTGTTGTTGTCAGCTGGAAATGGTTAGACACAGAGATTCGCTATATTATCACCAAGAAACCAAAACGTACGAAATATCTGTTTGCTTTCTTAGGTATAAATCAGACTCTTAACTGATTATTAGGCATTCACCTTTAATCTAAGGTTACTGCCCCATTAATTTCCCAACTACTGCACCTAATAAATTTGACCTCATAGTCCTGGTCCGCATCAGGTGGCCATACTGCTTGCTCTTAGTTAGAAGGAAGAGTAGGTGCAAATGTGTTTAGTTTACCTAAGATTCACATTACAACTGTAATTCTCTGTAAATCTTTCCCTTTTTATACTCTTTATCTTTTTCTCATTTTAACTGTTCCCAGTATCTTTTGCCCTTGCATCTTGGTCCCCGCATTCTTCAACTACCCATAAATTTGCCCTCCAAATCGGGGCCTTTTACCTATAAATAAACCCTTCATTTCCATGCCAACAACACACCCAAAAATGGAAGAAGAAAATCATAGTTCCAAGGTGGAAAAAATGCAGAGTATCATAGATGAGTACTCCGCAGGTAACAATTGTGCTCTTCAAATTGAGAGTTAATATATATATATACGGGTAGACACAATTTAGTTTTTATGTACGCTGTTGGGCTTCCATTGTTTTTTTTTTGGAATTTTCAGGTGGTTGGAACAAATGCTGGGAGCAAGGAGTGACACCATGGGATTTGGGTCAGCCAACGCCTGTACTGCTTCAACTTCTTGACAAGGAAACCCTTCCCAAAGGCAGAGTTCTAGTCCCTGGATGTGGGGCTGTGAGTTTCAAACTTTTCTTACAACTTTAGTGTATTAGAATCTCACAGTTCAACTTAATTTGTCTCACACCCGGGATAATCACAATGATATATACTCAAAAATTAAGTTTTAGAATGTGCCAGCCAGTACAGATATATGGGGGTTTTTCAATTCTCTAACTTAAGTTTGCACCTTACAATTTGTAGATTTAAGTAACCAGCTGCAGTTTTTTCCTTCCCTTTATATTTTTTGCCGCTTACAGAATATTCAAACTGGCAGGGACACGACGTGATTGCAATCGCAAACCCTGAGCGCTATGTTGTAGGCCTGGATTTATCTGAAAATGGCATTAAGAGAGCAAGAGAGGTAAGGCTTGCATACGGGGCACTTAGATATATATGCATGGATTACTGCTTCGAACCTCATTAGCTCCTTTATTCTACTGATACTTTTCCGCTAAGCACATTACTTTTGGTAGTTCTCAATTCTTTTGTATCAAAACGCCACCTGCCTAACCGTCTGCGTACTTTGTCACCAGATATCTTTGTCATTACCAAATGCAAAATGTTTTGAGTTTATAGAGGCAGACTTCTTCACTTGGCGTCCAACTGAGAAATTTGATCTCATATTTGATTATACGTAAGTCGATAATTTATCAACTTCTTTTATTCTGTGGATTTCTCCATGTTACTGACGTTAATATATGGAGCACTGTAGGTTTTTCTGTGCAATTGAACCTGGCATGAGAGCATCTTGGGGAACACAAATGCATGAGCTGTTGAAACCAGATGGGGAGCTCATAACTCTAATGTTTCCTGTAAGAGCAAGGACCAATGAATCTATTTTGATCGCAACTAATATATCTGTCTGACTTCGAGTTTTTTGTTTCAAAGTATAGTAAAACGTCTGATAAAATCTTACATGCTTTTAAATTTAACTGTATATTGGCTTGTCTTTTTAATTGCAGACTGATGATCGTTATGGAGGAAGTCCACCTTATAAAGTTTCTGTGGCGGAGTAATTTCTAAATTCAATTTTGTTTTCTTTTAGTTTTCTATAGCATGTACCAAGGAAATGAGTGTTTATGTTTTCTTGGTATCAACTGATTTAACCATCAATATTTACATGTATGTGCAGTTATGAAGAGGTTTTGCATCCATGGGGATTCAAGGCGACTTCTATAATAGATAACGAGATGGCCGTAGGACAGCGAAGGGTATGTGATATGATTTGGAGGTCTTTTTTGCGTAGAATGAAAAAGATATGTGATATAATTATTATGACTTCTGATCGCTCGAATGTCTTTACTAGGGATTACAGAACTCCTTGTTTTTTTTTTGCAGGGTTGCGAGAAGCTTGGGAGATGGAAGAGGTGTCTTTAAAAAAATTCTCCATCATGAATAATAATCAAAGAGAAGAAAGCCAGTACTCGTATGAATCTGCAGTAATATTTCATCTATCTTAGCTCATACACACAGGCAGAGATGGGACAATCACGTCGACAACCAGTCTCTGATGGTACAATCCCCATTAAAGCTGAAAGAATGAGTGATTGTGGTGTATGTATGCCTATATACGTATATATAAATAAGGCTCTCTTTGATGTAATCCTTTGTTATCAAGATTAATAAAATCTTTTTACAACTTCTCTCAAGTCTCAAAATCTTTCATGGTATCAAATTCAAAAGAAATATTTCAATTCTTTCGTCTCTTTTGATCCTTTTTTTCGGGGCTATAAGAATTATTTGGAGACTACCACTATGTGACAAAATAATACATTTTTAAGTAAAATGGAAAATCCCTTATCCAACAATTTTTCTTAATGGCTAATTTATCCTTAATTAATTAGTGTTAATTCGGGTGATTAGTAGTAAAAATATCGTGTTAGGTGTGAAATTAACTTGTGTTGATGAATCATCATAAATGAAAAAAGTTAAAATATTGAATTTAGTTTGAAGAACACCAACCCAAAATCGGTTTACATTGACATTGGTATCAACCAATTGTAACATCTAAAACATACAGTAAAAATTTTGAAATTTGCTGTTACCCAGAATCGGTTTATATGGACTTGAACATAAACCGATTCTGGATTAAAAAAAATTCTTTTTTATCGGTAAATTATGTGTAGTTAAACATCAAATAAAACTAAAATTCATTTTACTCCATATATATACCCGAGTTAGGGATGCATTTTCAGATTGTTTGAGAAGTCATATTCGTTTTTTGTTTTCAATTGGAGTATAAAATTATACTCATTTTCAAATTGAGTGTAAAATCATATGCATTTTCAATTCGGGAATAAAACTATTTTCATTTGTACTCGACCTGAAATCGAGTATGATTTCCTTCTCATTTTGTGTGATCGAGTATTAACTGGAAAAAAATGGTCTAACCAAAATTGGTTTACACGATACGCACATAAAAACCGATTCCTGATATTGCACAATTGAAATCGCTTTATAAAAATGCACATGTACTCCGTAGCTAACAAAAAAAGAATACAGAAAAACAGTTATCTCTTTCATACCAGAACCGAATTATGTGGGCATTAACGTAGACCGATTCTGGTTCAATTTTCTCCAACCAGAATGCCCATCCGGGACAATCGGCCTTTTTGAGCATGAACAATAACCGTTTCTAAATGAAATCGGTTTAGAAGTGCATTGACGTAGACCGATTCTTCTAAATCCAGAAAATTTTGATTTCAAAAAATTGGATTTTTAAGTGATTGCATGTTATTGAATCTTATTCTAGGGGATTGAGTTGATATAACATTACCTGATTCTAACTAAAATGAAAAAGTACCTACTCTAGAGATTGGGTGATTATCAACAAATTTTTTGTTTGACATAAAAAAAAAAAGAAGAGAAGAAGTATCGGTAAGTGGAGATGGAAATGAATTAATTTTTGTTTTAGTTTTTATTATTAGGATTTAGTGGATGAGTCGGTAGTATTAAATTTTTTATAAAGGGTATATTAATAAATACATCAGATTTAGACACCCCTTATCCTTTTTTATTGTTTGGATGTGAAAATCTATAGGCCTCAAATAATGGTCATAGGCCCCAAACTAGCCGGGCTTTTTTGCCCTCTACAGCTACAGTCTCTTGTTAGCAGCTACAAGCTTATCTTTATAAGACTGACGCTCTACCACTGAACTATAAGCGCAAGATACCACAAAGGGCCTGATCTGACATTCCTAGAGAACTGAACTTGGGATCCCTTGCACGCATTCAGCTATTTTTGTTATTTCCCAGACTTGTGGAACCTAATGGTATTAATCCCCCTACGTCCAACAAGTATAGAGCTTTGGTCATTTCTATGTTAGAACTCCTCTTATTTCTGGTACTTATACTGCAAGTGTTGCTGGTATTACTCGTTGGATGTGTTATTTCTATGAAAACAGTCTTACCATGTATGTCAAGAATGCAAGGTTGTGGATCATTTTAAAATTGACTGTGATATTTTGAATTTCATAAGCAACACCTAACTCTTTTGTAATTGTTTGTTTGCTTCTTTTCCGTATCAAATACTCCTGTCAAATACTTGGCTTTCAATTTACGATGTTCCACTTCCACATCATAGTGTAATGTGCATCGTACCCCCATTTCGGACTATACCGGACCATGTACAGTCTTAGGATTTACTATGCTCCACTTCCACATCATAGTGTAATGTGCATTGTACCCATTTTTCAAAAACATACTGTAGTATCCTCTTATTTTTGTTTGGGTCACGAAGTTCCATTCCACCTCATTTTTTTATTTTTATTTTGAAGCATGAAATTTTATTAACTACTAGAGGGCTATTACGAAGTGGTACGTGATACCCGTACGATCAAATACAGTTGGACAGATATGTCACGAAAATAAAATAACATGGTATCTAATCGTAGTGCCAGTAGCATTTTTCGGATTCAGATTGCAGCGGGGGTAACTGGAATTGGCGAAGATAAGATTGTCAAGACTTCGCAGAGCTTCGACGAATGCTTTCCACAAAAAGCTGTATTTTTGATGGATACCGACATGTCCATTCCACCTCATAATGCAGTGTGCACTATATCGCGTGTTTCTGAAAACACCTCATAATGCAGTGTGCTCTGTATCCCGTGTTTCAAAAAAAGTAATGTAGTATCGACTTATTTTTGTCTGCGACTCATGCATGCCCAACAAAAATGTACCACTCTTAGACATTAAATATTCTTAAATCTTCAAAAGAAAAATAAAATAAAAATAATATTCTTAAGTTGGCATATCAAGATTTCAACCATGGAACAGATTCCGCAGATTGCTATACGACACAACTGCAGAGAAGGAAATCAAACAGCATATGGTTTGGCCAATAATGCAGCTGATGGAAGTCAAATGGGGAACTTTTCAACTAAAATTTGGGACTAGGCAATCCCAGATTTTATTAGTCAAATTGTTTTTCATGACTCCGTGGATACTACATACCCGCGTCAAATGATAACCTAATTCTTCGTTTAATAAATTACATGCTTCAAAAAAAATAAAAAATGTTACACATTCAATAATGGCCTTCCTAGTAATACTTCAATGCAAAGCTAGAAGTAGATTTCTGTTGTTGTCAGCTGGAAATGGTTAGACACAGAGATTCGCTATATTATCACCAAGAAACCAAAACGTACGAAACTGCATTAGTTGATATCTGTTTGCTTTCTTTGGTGTAAATCAGACTCTTAACTGATTATTAGGCATTCCCCTTTAATCTAAGGTTACTGCCCCATTAATTTCCCAACTACTGCACCTAATAAATTTGACCTCATAGTCCTGATCTGCATCAGGTGGCCATACTGCTTGGTCTTAGTTAGAAGGAAGAGTAGGTGCAAATGTGTTTAGTGTACGTAAGATTCACATTACAACTGTAATTCTCTGTAAATCTTTCCCGTTTTATACTCTTTATCTTTTTCTCATTTTAACTGTTCCCAGTATCTTTTGCCCTTGCATCTTGGTCCCCGCATTCTTCAAAGGTAGTGACTAAGAACAACTGCAGTGGTGCGAGTATAACCAAAGACCAAAGAGGGAAAAAAGGATCAAATTTTGGGTTTAGTCAGGTGTGTGACGCTACGGTGAAAAAACTAAATTTGGTCAGACGTACATTATACGTTCGCCTGGTGTGGGGCGTGGATTATACCAACGCCTGGTGTGGGACGGGGACTATACGTTCGCCCGGTGCATAAAAATTCAAAAAACAAATAATAAAATAAAATTGTAAAGAGTGGGGCGGAGGTATTAATCCCGCCCCATGCATTTGAAATTTGTAAAGAGTGGGGCGGAGGTATAAACCACGCCCCACACAAAAGAAAAAGAAAAAAAAAAACAGGCGTGCATTATACGTTCGCCTGGTGTGGGGCGTGGACTATATGTCCGCCTGGGGTGGGACGTGGACTATACGTCCGCCTGGTGATGGGGCGTGGACTATATAAACGTCCGACTATATTTGGGTTTGGTCTTGGTCGCCGACCAAATTTGGTCTGGGTTTTAGTCTTTGATCAAATTTTGATCGATGGTCCGTCCCACTACGCCTATCCGCTGGACCAAATATTTGGGTTTAGTCGTCCATTGTGGACGCTCTAAGCCTATCACAATTTTCACAAGAGTTGTTGAAGAACACCAAAATATGATGATGAAAAATAGTGTTAGAGGGAGATTCGAACATGAACCTACTGCTTGGAAGTATGGATCATCAACCATCCTTACAGTTCACAAGTTTTCTTTTTTTTTTCTTTTTTTTTTAATAAAAACGTATAACAACACTTATAAGTGTTGTTGAAGTAAAAATATAGAATGTTGGAAAAAATGAGATTAGAAGGGAGATTCGAACATGAATCTACTGCATGGAAGTCTAGCTCATCAACCATCCTTACCGTTCACAAGTTTTGGTTGTTTGTTTTTCTTAATAAAAATGCATAACAACACTTATAAGTGTTGTTGAAGTAAAAATATAGAACGTTGGCAGAAATGAGGATGGGGGGATTTGATCCTCAGCCTCATGCATGAAAGTCTACACCACTAACCATTCCTACACTATCACAAGTTCTGTCAAGTTTGTGGTTCTTTAATATACTAATTTTAAGACAACCCTTTATAAGAGTTGTGAAACAAAATATAATGTCCAAAAAAAATGCTCAGGTGACTAAGCCGCAAAATATTCTGAAGAAATCTTACCTGTAAACGGATGGATTCGTCGTTCTTACAAGGTTTCTGACTTAAATTAGTCAACTCGTGGCCAGGTTTCGATCTCGGAGCCTGGTTTGCATACAATATGCAGAAATAGGGTTTGTTTAAGGTTTCGTAGAATATTCCGAAGGAATATTATTTGTTAATGGATGGATTCGTCGTTCTTACCAAGTTTCTGACTCACAGTAGTCAACTCGCAGCCAGGTTTCGATCTCGGAGCCTGGTTTGCATACAATATGAAGAAATAGGGTTTCTTTAAGGTTTCGTAGAATATTTCGAAGGAATCTTACCTGTAAATTGAGGGATTCGTCGTTCTTACTAAGTTCCTGACTTAGAGTAGTCCACTCCCGGCGAGGTTTTGATCTCGGATCCTCGTATGCATACAATAAACATAAATAGGGTTTGTTTAAGGTTTTGTAGAATATTCCGAAGGAATCTTACCTGTAAATGGATGGATTCGTCGTTCTTACCAAGTTTCTGGCTTATAGTAGTCAACTCGCGGCCAGGTTTCGATCTCGGAACCTGATATGCATACAATATGCAAAATTATGGGTTGTTTAAGGTTCCGTAGAATATTCCGAAGGAATCTTACATGTAAATGGATGGATTCGTCGTTCTTACCAAGTTTCTGACTCAGAGTAGTCAACTCGCGGCTAGGTTTCAATCTCGGAGCCTGGTTCGCATATAATATAAAGAAATAGGGTTTCTTTAAGGTTTCGTAGAATATTCCGAAGGAATCTTACCTGTAAATGGATGGATTCGTCATTCTTACTAAGTTTCTGACTTATAGTAGTCCACTCGTGGCCATCTTTCGATCTCGGAGCCTGTTATGGATACAATATGCAGAAATATGGTTTGTTTAAGATTTATAGAATAATCCGAAGGAATCTTACATGTAAATGGATGAATTCGTCGTTCTTACCAAGTTTCTGACTTAGAGTAGTCAACTCGTGGCTAGGTTTCGATATCGGAGCCTGGTTTGCAAACAATATGAACAAATAGGGTTTCTTTAAGGTTTCGTATAATATTCCGAAGGAATCTTACCTGTAAATGGATGGATTCGTCGTTCTTAATAAGTTTCTGACTTAGAGTAGTCCACTCCCGGCCAGGTTTCGATTTCGGAGCCTGGTATGCATACAATATGCACAAATAGGGTTTGTTTAAGGTTTCGTAGAATATTCTGAAGAAATCTTACCTGTAAATGGATGGATTCGTCGTTCTTACAAGGTTTCTGACTTAAATTAGTCAACTCATGGCCAGGTTTCGATCTCGGAGCCTGGTATGCATACAATATGCAGAAATAGGGTTTGTTTAAGGTTTCGTAGAATATTCCTAAGGAATCTTATTTGTTAATGGATGGATTCGTCGTTCTTACCAAGTTTCTGACTCACAGTAGTCAACTCGCAGCCAGGTTTCGATCTCGGAGCCTGGTTTGCATACAATATGAAGAAATAGGGTTTCTTTAAGGTTTCGTAGAATATTCCGAAGGAATCTTACCTGTAAATTGAGGGATTCGTCGTTCTTACTAAGTTCCTGACTTAGAGTAGTCCACTCCCGGCGAGGTTTTGATCTCGGATCCTAGTATGCATACAATAAACATAAATAGGGTTTGTTTAAGGTTTTGTAGAATATTCCGAAGGAATCTTAGCTGTAAATGGATGGATTCGTCGTTCTTACCAAGTTTCTGGCTCATAGTAGTCAACTCGCGGCCAGGTTTCGATCTCGGAACCTGATATGCATACAATATGCAAAATTATGGGTTGTTTAAGGTTCCGTAGAATATTCCGAAGGAATCTTACATGTAAATGGATGGATTCGTCGTTCTTACCAAGTTTCTGACTCAGAGTAGTCAACTCGCGGCTAGGTTTCAATCTCGGAGCCTGGTTCGCATATAATATAAAGAAATAGGGTTTCTTTAAGGTTTCGTAGAATATTCCGAAGGAATCTTACCTGTAAATGGATGGATTCGTCATTCTTACTAAGTTTCTGACTTATAGTAGTCCACTCGTGGCCATCTTTCGATCTCGGAGCCTGGTATGGATACAATATGCAGAAATATGGTTTGTTTAAGATTTATAGAATAATCCGAAGGAATCTTACATGTAAATGGATGAATTCGTCGTTCTTACCAAGTTTCTGACTTAGAGTAGTCAACTCGTGGCTAGGTTTCGATATCGGAGCCTGGTTTGCAAACAATATGAACAAATAGGGTTTCTTTAAGGTTTCGTATAATATTCCGAAGGAATCTTACCTGTAAATGGATGGATTCGTCGTTCTTAATAAGTTTCTGACTTAGAGTAGTCCACTCCCGGCCAGGTTTCGATTTCGGAGCCTGGTATGCATACAATATGCAGAAATAGGGTTTGTTTAAGGTTTCGTAGAATATTTCTAAGGAATCTTATTTGTTAATGGATGGATTCTTCGTTCTTACCAAGTTTCTGACTTAGAGTAGTCAACTCGTGTCCAGGTTTCGATCTCGGAGCCTGGTATGCATACAATATGCAGAAATAAGGTTTGTTTAAGGTTTCGTCGAATATTCCGAAGGTTTCACAGTTTAGGGTTTGTTTAGGGATTCATATTTTGTAAGAACTTCTTGGTTCATAGTTTGTATGTCGTTATACCACATTTTAAGTTTGAATCGACACTGAGCTTCATATTTATCGATTTCGATGATGTATCATGCTACTATTGTGAAATAAATCTACTTCATGACCTGTATGACTAGTCGAAATTACTTCATGACTTATGTAACTAGTCGAAATTCAAACCGGAAGCACAAAGAGAAAGCACAAAGAAACACACCAATTATCGAATTCATTTCTTATTTTTCATCTTCATTCTTATACATTTTTTGGATTTTTTTTATATTAGAATGTCGATAACAATATGCTAAATTTATTCATATTTTTTTTGAATTTTTTTCGTGTCGAAGGTTGATAATAAAACCGAATACATGAGTGCGTATTAGCACAAAGAGAAACACACATGCTTCTTAATCCGTATGAGCATCCCAAAAAACAATCTCAACCATGAAATTATTTTCCAAATCCGTATGAGTGGATCAAACAAAATCTGGTCCGTCCAACATTTTCATTCACCCACCAAACCCTCCCTCAACCACTCGAACTCTATCTCTTTCTCTCTTTCTTCCTCTCCTCTTCCTCTCCCCCGAAGAACACCTCTCTTCTTCTCTCAATCCCTCTTATTCATCTTCATTTCTTGATTGAATCGACCCATATTAGTTTTCATCTGCAATTTCCGGTGAAAAACATGACAACCTCAGTCACAGAAACTCATCAATCGAATACCTCAGATCCACCTTCTACAAACCCTAAATCAAACGAAACCCAACTTTAATTCATAATATGCTACCGATTTCTTCTTTCACTGATTCAATATCAGAACCCCTTTCAATTCGTAATATGCGATTTAGGGATCAAATCTGGATGAATTTGTATATTTGTTGTTGTTTATATTCATGGGAAGTTAGGGTTTTTATAAGATGATACTATGGATTTGATGGAGATTTCTTAAGGGTCTGTTAATGACTAGATTTCGAAGTTTATAAGGAAACTGAAGATTGGGTTCAAGTTAGTTCTGAAATCAGTAAAAAGGTGAGCTCAAGATTAAAGATGGTGAAGAATCAGATGAGAAGAATATAAGATTCTCAGGAGTGAGGTTTTGAGAGTAAAGTTGGGGGTTTCTCTCGATTTGATTGTTGTTGTAGCCAAGAACAAAAAATCCAGGGTTTGATTGAGATATGGGTTATGTCTTGAATGAATTTTAGCTGATGAATTGAACCGAGATAGAAGAGATGGTAGTGGATTTGATTGCAGAAGGTGGTGCTGTGTTTTATACCAATTGTTTTTATGGGAAAGAGGACTAGCTTGGAGTTGAGATCGATGGGGGTTTCATATTTGTTTAGTCAAGAACAAAAGATGAAGAAGATACATCTAATGAGAAGGTAGATTTGTCATGATCTCAAGAACAAGAGTAGGATTAAGTTTGTGAAACCGAAATAGAGTGAATTTGATGTATGGTTAGGACGGGCGAAGCTCCATAATGTGATGTTGTGTGAGTTGTAAGCAATATTGCAGAGTTGAAGAACAATGTGTTGGTGGTGTTAATTCACAACAAAGATGAAGTCCAGATGGTAGTGGTGATTTATTATGATTAGCTTCTGGTGGTGTTGTGTTGTTGTATGCAGTGAAAGAAGGATGGGTTTGGTTTGTTTCTGCTGTTACCTGTGAGAACAACACTGAAAGATGGAAGAAGATGAAGGACTGGACCTGTTGGTATGAGGAATGGTGAAGGTCTGCATGGATGATGATTGAAGTGATGAGCATTTAGAACTTAACTGGTGGACTGGTGTGTACTTGGAGATGATGGTGCCATGAATTGAAGAAAACTGAGTTGCCAGGGCAGTGTAGAATGGGTGCAATGGAATTCAGATGAGCAATACAAGAAGTTGTTGTTGCTGGCATTTGTATAAGTGAAACTTTGGTGTCTGCCATGGTGATGGCAAGCTGGTGGTGCAGGTGATGTTGGAATGGAATTGGAATGGGTATTTGCAGTGAGGTTGTATCTGCAGTTGAAGATGTGTATGTTGCTTATGAACACAAGTTGCAATGATGGTTAATGGGTGAGCGGAATGCATAGCTTCGCTTGGCCGGTCTCAGCAATCTCCGCAACCAATCGGTATAATTCTTCAAGACCCTTGTGATTTTTGTTTTCTTACTTTTCAGTTTCTATTCCCTTGGAAATGACTTATTACCCTTGAGTTTGGGTGGTCAAGTCACTTTTCTTACTAATTTGTGCCTTTAAGCTTATGAAATTTGCTATGATTAATAATTGTGGTTCAACCAGGTACTTTATCGGTATAAACTGAAGAAAAAAATAAATATATTTTCGTAGAAGCTTATATACCTTGTTGTTTGGTTTATTCTTACAGGAACCATGAGAGCAAAAACTCCCTACTACGGTGGAGTGCAGGGTATTCGTGACCGTACATCACAAAACCCAATTACACTCAATCAGTTTCATACATCTACAAACAAGGGTTTCCATACCCTCCATACGGGTGAGTCATGCTTCCTCAAACATGGTTTTATCTTTAATTCTGACTCGTGGATTCCATTTAGTTTGATTAAATTGCCTCTCATGTGATGTATCATGTTATTGAGTTTTGTAAGAAGTTTTATCACTCGTACTTAAGCTGTACATGTTTCTTAACATGGACAGAGAACATGCGCCCTCAATCATTTTCATGGACTAAATTGACAGTATTGGATCAGCTCGTATGGAATGTGGAACTGGTAATGGTGATAGTGAAGTGCAAAGGACCATGCTTGAGCTTCTTAATTAGCTGTATGGATTTGAAGAATCAAACAAGATCAAGGTATGCTCAATATTTCTATGATGCGTTGGGCCTTCGTAGGAAATCGATTAATATTGTAGCATAAAGTTTGATATTTCTCCTTGGTGCTTATTATTACAACTCAATACGTAATTTTTACAGTTTCTGATGGCTACAAATGGGATTGGTATTCTGGATACAACACTCCTAAGGCCTGGACGTATTGACAGGAAGATTGAGTTTCCAAATCCCAACGAGGAGGTATGTAATACGTTCACCTTAAGTAGTGTTCACCTCCTGAATCATTGTGATCTTGTGTGATGGGATTAATAGTTGTTTTTTTCATGATTCTATGCCCATAATTTAGTTGTTTGATAATATTACAACAGTAGATTTATTGGGTAAAACAACTTTGTAGCTGAAATTGTAAATCTGAAAATTATGTAAATAATGTGCTCTGATTCAGTTTTCATGATTTAATCTTAGCTAGCGTCTCATGATTTTTATTTCACATCTTCTTGTAGTCTCGATGGGATATTTTGAAAATCCACTCAAGGAGAATGAACTTGATGCGTGGAATTGATCTGAAGAAGATAGTAGAGAATATGGGTGGGGCATCTGGCGAGAACTGAAGGTTTGTTACTACCCCGTATTTTCATTTTTGATAAAATTTTTGTTGTTATATCCTGTAAATATTATTTGTATCAACCGGGATCCTCTCTGTTTTGCAATTCACTCCTTAGTCCTTAGCAATGCGGAAGCACAATCTTATGTTTTGAAGACGAGGCAATACCATTATTAAGATATTGCCTAACCTTAACATAGGCAATACCATTATTAAGATATTGCATAACCTTAACATTATAAGATATGTGTTGGATATGATATGCGTTGGATATGATATGTGTTGGCAACGGAAAACTTAAGTTCATCACCTAATTATAACATGCTAACTATTTGCTACAATGAAATGATTGCCTTGTTAAAGTTTGGCCATAGGTTTGCACTTGCAGGGTGAAGGTTTAAATCTTTGTCGGATTGATGACCTTGCAAGTACTTTTTAAACTGACGAGCCTACATTGTGTGTGTGATTACTCATCATGTGGATGATGCTCATGTCTACATGCCGACATCAGAGTTCAAGTATGTTAGTGATGCTGTCGAATAGTGTTCTCATAGACATCTTAATCTTCATAATATTTTTGGAGTCAACTTTTTGTAACAAACATCTATATTACTGCCATTTTTTGGATGTGTGTGTTTAACACTGGTATGGTAACTTGAATGAATGTAAATGTGTTACACTGGCAGGTTAATATGAAATTATGAATGTCAAATACTTTCGGCAATTCGGTTTCAGCTATAATTTTTTTTTTTCAAAATAGTTATATGCACACAACTTCTAATAAGAGTTGTGTTCCATATTTCAAATACACAAACCAAAGGTTGTGAAAGAATGTCTTTACGACATAACTAGGTGTTGTCCAACATAGTTCTACAACTCTAACAAGTGTCGTGCAAATCTTATTCATAATATTAATAAGAGTTGTTACGTATTTCTACAATACACATCCTAGGTTGTCTAAGATAGTCCTTCAACTTATACAAGTGTTGTGTTACATATTTCTACGATACACATCCTAGGTTGTCTAAGATAGACCTTCAACTTATACAAGTGTTGTGTTACATATTTTTACGATACACATCCTTTGTTGTGTAAAATAGTCCTACAACACAAGCAAGAGTTGTGTTAGGCTTTCAAAAAAAATTGAAAGAGAATCACAACTTTGCCAAAATATTGTCGAACCATGAATCACATCACCCTTTACAACTCTTATTCAAGTATTGTAGAAAAGCTTGGACTTTCTACAATACCCCCCATCCACAATGCATAAAATAGAGTTGTTGTAGGGGTACTACAACGCTAATACAATGTCGTCAATGATGATTTTTCCCGTAGTGACGATGTCCTTAACACAATAGTTGACCGGTACGCCTCAAGAATGAGTGATGCCTATACCATGTGGTCAATTTGTATCCAGGATAAAACTGCCCGTTGCAAGTATTGTTAGCACTACAATACTTTCCCACTCATACGAACTCAACAGCAAAGCACGGAAGAAAAGAAAAAGACCACACAGAGGGAGAGAGACGAAAATAAGAGGATAGTAGATCTTCTGGACACAAATGAAAATGAAAGTTTCGAATTCTTTTTATAGGCAAATAGAGAGGGTGAAATCAATGCACATTAATGCGTGAATGAATACTGCATGCGAAATAGTGCTGCCATGATGTCGACATAATTCTGTCATCAACATTCAAAAAAAGCAAATAAATCCGTTAAGAAAAATGTTTTTGGTAAGAGAATAAATTCATTTGGGTCACACGCCCCCCATATTTAAGACAGAATTTGTTTTGATTTTCAAAATGATTAGGAAATAAATCAAAGAAATTTTTCCAAAAAGGTAAGTCTTGGTTGACCAAAGTCCATGGCACAAGCACCAGCTCGAGCCCTAAGCCCAAGCCCTTAGTGGAAACAAAAATATTTCGCCCTACCCGTTCCACCCACATTGTTTTACTAACTATCCATAAAGTAATAACTATACAGTGAAACTCCTCTTTAGTTATGCCCAATGTGGGACTAAAGGACCTATTTCATTCACTCATAGAAAATGAGTAAGAGCTCTTAGAGACCCAAAAGTCCTAAGTTCCATTCCCACCAAGACCATAAAATCAAAACATTAAAAACTCATTTTCTCCAACAATCCCCCACATGAATGAAATACCGATACAAATCAGAAAAAGGAAAGCGAGAAATACCACTTAGTCAAGAGGTTTCCATGAGGTCTTGAACCTTTGCTTAGTGAGAAATTGTCGAAACTACTTGATGGACAGTGAACGCGATGTCTTGAACTTCCATCGTTTGGTGTAATCCGCGATAATAACCACGCGTGATATCTCTCTAGGTGCTATCAAGTTCGTGCCGTTGTGTCCTTTTTGGCCCTGGAAAATCCCGTTTCTCAGAATGCTCTAGAGAACCATCTTTATTCTCATAGGAAGCGACCCACTTCCACATTCAGATAGGTGAGTTCCATCAAGAGTGTTTACTACTACACCCCACTTAAATCTTAAATTGGAACTATATAACTCATTAAGACTTAGTTAAAAGTCATCCTCCACATGCAATCACACTATCACGTCTACACCATAGGGAAGGGGCAGAGAATGAAATTCTCTGATAGTGTTTACCTTGACCCGCCAAAAATTAGTTGTCTCATTCAAAACCTTGATCTTGGGATCTCCAGTCAGCAAGGTTGAGTATCATTCATGGCAAGTTTATTTAATGAGCCTAAGCCCCATCCCCTTAGATGCATTACTAACTATCTCCTTGGACAAACCTTTCGTCAAAGGGTCTGCGTATTCTCCTTGGACTTAACCCAATCAATGGAAATCACGCCTTTCGAGATTAGCTTTTTCAGGGTATCGTGTCTTCTCTTTATATGAATAGACTTCCCATTATAGTAGCTCTTTTTAGCATTATCTATTGCAGATTGATTATGACAATGTATAGATATAGCTGGCACAGGCCTATGCCAGAAAGGAATGTCTTCTAAAAAGCATCTTAGACAAGCGGCTTCCTCTCCTGCTTTATATAACGCAATAAACTCGGATTCCATAGTGGATCGATCTATGCAGGTCTGTTTGGAACTCTTCCAAGAAACAGCCCCACCTGCTAGAGTGAAAACATATCCACTCATAGACTTGGACTCCTCTGAGTCTGATATCCAGTTTGCATCACAAAATCCCTCAAGGACGGCAGGATACCTTTCATAATTCAAACAAAAGGTCAAAGTATATTTCAAATACCTCAACACTCTAAAAAGTGCATCCCAATGTTCATGCCCTGGATTACAAGTATACCTACTTAATGGTGGGCCCGGGAAAGCGTGAAAATTAAGCGTAATAAAAACGGGCCTACAGTAATGCCGCAAGTGCACGGTTGTCGGTTGTAGCTCGTGCAAGTACGGGTCGATCCACAGAGACTGGGGGTGTTTTGTAGTGTTTAACTATTTTGGGTTCTAGTTGTTATTGTTGGGCTTTGGGTACCAATGGATTTTGGTAACCAATGGGTTATGATTGTGCTTTGGGCCTTTGAATACTCTTGGAATGAATTGGGGTGTTGTCCTAATGAAATGAACTGAGCTTGGGCTCAGTTGGTTTTGTAGTGCACTAGGCTTTGGTTTTGAATTTGGGCTTGGGCTCAGTGTAGTGAACTGAGCCTTAGGCCTTAACCTGAACTGTGGTCTGGGCCTTGGAGAGGAAGCAGCAGCAGCAGTGGTGGCTTCAGCAGCAGCAGAAGCAGTCCACAGCAGCAGCAGAAGCAGCGCACAGCAGCAGATGTTCAGCAGGGAAAGGGAGAGCTGCAGCAGTGCAAAGGGCAAGTGCACAGCAGCAGGGGGAGACAAGGCAGCAGAGCACTAGGGGAGAACAAGGCAGTAGCAAGTAGTAAAAGCAGTGAATGCAGTAACAAGAACAGGAGAAACAAAAGAGAATCAAGAGCAAATAGTGGCAGTGAAACTGTGATATTTACAAAACAATGAAGATGGTAGTGAAATAATGAGACAATGGAAATGAAGCAAAGAGAAAAACCAAAGCAGTGAAGTAAATGTGACAGTGACAGAACAATGAAACTAAACAAGAACAATGGAACCAAGGCCTAAGCCAAGGGCAGGGGTGTGAAGAAGGCAGTGAAGTAAAAAAAAGAAAAAAAAAACAAAGCCAAGGCAATGGCTTTAGGCATTCATCTAGAGTGGGAAGAGAACCAGCTTGCTCACAGTCACTAGTGAGCACTAGTTTCTCCCCACTGCTCAATCAACTCAATGCTCTAAGGCTCTAACCTAGCATTGACACACAACAGTAAACTAATCCTAACATTTGAGAAGCTAACAGTTGACACAAAAAGTGAACTAACATTAAACACAAAACTAAACATTAAACACAAAACTAACAGTAAACTATCAGTGAACTATTGAGAAAACAGCAATGAAGGGAGACAGTAAACAAGAGTGATGAAAGAACACTAGGATGTTGAATCCACCATTAACCTAAGGGATATTCTACTCACAACTAAGATAATTACCAAAGTGCTAATTGTCTGATTAAAGCACAACTAGTCTAAGGGCTTAGCAACACTGAACATGAGCTGCACATGATGAAGACTATCTCAGCTGGTTCATAATTTCATCTAGTCCTAGCATTTGGGATTCAGAACATTCATAACAGAAACAGTACAGAACATTACATCAAATGGAGAAACTGAACAATACACAGAACATGGAAAAACATGGACAGCAAAACATGGATAGCAAAACATGAATTGAAACAAGATAAACTAAAACTGAATTTGGAATTAAAATTGCAAATTAAAATTAAATCTACAAATACAAAACAGGGAAGAAAAATCTACCCAAGAGGAACTGGCTAGTCCAGCCCTCATGGGGATACACTGGCTAGTCCAGAGATGCCTTCTATTCGACACCCTTGTGTTCAATTTATACAAAAAGGGGCCTATGAACCCTAAATTAAAAACCCTAATTTTACAGACCTAGGGTTTGATTTTTTTACCTAATTTGGTTGACAGGTCTTCACCACATCGTCGACCCATGCTTTATCTCTCTGCTCTGATTCTTCTCACGCTCCTGCTGCTGTGTCTAGCATGAATTACTTCATCAACTCCACACCCTAGGGTTCAGAGGCGTGAGTGTGGGTTTGATGAAACAATAAAGGCTAGGTGGATGGGTTTTTGCAGATATGGGGGGTAGTTGGTGGCAGTTGGTGTAGGTGGTGGCGATGGCAGTGGCAGTAGCAGGTGGAGGTGATGGTGGCGGAATGGGTGTTGCAGAGAGGAGGTGGAGAGAAAGAGAAGAAGAAGAAGGAAATGAAAGAGAAGTCGATAGATTTTAGGGTATAGGGTTAGGTCTTTTCGGTGTGAGGCGGAACAGAAGAATCTGATGATCAGCGTGTGAAAGACGTTGGATACGAAGATGGTTGGTAGATCTAACGGTGGTATGAGAGATGAATCACTTCGACCGTTGGATTGTGAAATACAACAAAGTCAACGGTGCTAGATGATGTTAGGTACTGTAGTGTAAAGCGGGAGTATATAATTTTGATGAACAGGCGTAGGAGCGACCGTTGGATTCAAATACAATCTAATCTGAAGGTTTGGAATTTAAGCGCTGTGGTGTTTGGAAGAGACTTCAGATTTTGATGATCTATGAATGAGCGACCGTAGGATGATGAGTTGGATCCAATCTGACGGCTGAGAATGGAGGCGGTTTTGGTTATAGAAAATGGGTTTGGGTGAGGGTTTTGGGCCTTGGGTATGCCAAGCCCATATCTTCTTTAAGAACAATTCTTCCTTCTTGAGCCCATTCCTAGCTTTTTGGACGTGCGCTCCATTCTTTACGGCTTCCTTGCGTAATTCTTCCCGGCTTTTCACTACTTTTCTGCTCTTTTTGCTCCGCGACTCATCCGAACTTCATTTATTACCTAAAAATGCAAGATTAAGTAAGAAAATATTTATTCTTGAAAACAATGAAAATACAGAATATGGGATAAAATGTAGAATTAATGCACAAAGATGAGTTAATTGCCAATAAAAGGGACAAATATATACAATATTTGGCACTCATCAAATACCCCCAAACCTGAATTTTACTTGTCCTCAAGTAAAACAAAACTAAGGAAATCCTAACTATACCACTGTCGCTGGCCTCTCGAATGCATTTAGCGTATGCACTAAGCCTTTTAAACCACTAAGTGTCCCTAGTGGACGAGTTGAAGTCTCGTGAAGGTTTGCTTAGAACGTACCTACAAAGTTCTAGGTCAAAATATAAGCTCAGATTCCATCAAATGTGACATGTGCAAGTCAGTTTAAGCTCACAGCAAAATGGAGATGTCAATCTAGCTATCAAAGGCACAATCCTAACACTGATAACAAAAAAAGACATGTGATAAGAGTGTAAAGTGTATCTACACATGTGTAAAGAAAGATCTGAAGTTATGACTACTAATCACCAAGAGATAGTTTCTCAGGCTAAGAACCAAGGTCGAAATCTAGCTAGCTGTCCGGACTTTACGAGAATTGTGAATGAGTTGGAGGTATTTCAAAATTACTCGCGTTGTACATCAATGGCATACACCCTTCCTTGCTTATTACAATAAAACACAAAAGATGACTCTTTACATGACTCTTATTTACATTGACTACTCTCTTCTATTTTTGGAACAAGAGAGAATGGAATTGATAAATACTTGATTTTTTTTTTTTTTGTATTTTTTTTTTTTTTTGGAAAAGAAACAACTTTTGATACAAATACAAAAGGAAACAAAAGATTACATGACACTTTGCAAGAGGTAGCCCTTTTTGATGCACCCAGTTAAATTCGATGGTTGTTTTTCTTAATGTAACCTCCACCTTCTATCCCAACCAACCAAAGAACAAGCTAGTCAAGTTTCGTTCAGTATTCTAAAGTGATTGGCAATCGTAACTTCCTATCAAACACCTTGAAGATCGAGGCTATACATGTATTGGTAGATCGTGCGCGTGCAAATTTCTTATCACTATGTGAATTGTGCTAGAATCAGGGTGCCTAAATATCTAGACTAAGACTCCTAATAAAAATACATATTTGCACAAGAGTCAAAATTTCAAGGTAAATGAGCTCCATTTTTATGTTTTTATGTTTTTTTTTTTCAATTTTTTATTTTTTGATTTTTCAATTTTTTTGGAATTTTTCAATTTTTTCAAAAAGATGGAGTTTTGTTTTCAATTATGGCATATTATCGTGGTATCTACTCTATACCCCCAAACCTAAACTAAACATTGTCCTCAATGTTTAAAAATATGGAAAGAATTAGAATGCAACATATGGAAAGGGACATGCTGAGTAGAGTAAAAGGAGAGAGAATACCCGATTTCGGCGAAAGCAGAATTAAAACTCCGTTATCCAAGGCAAAACTCCAACATATTCGGAGTCACAATGGATGAGCACAAAATATATACAAAAGGAATTTTAACTAACACATTATCTACAAGAAAATTTGGTTTTTAATGGGATTGGACTTTTTGGGAAAAATTTGGTTTTGTCGGGAGACATTTGGCTTTGATGGGAAAAAGAAAAATTTTGGTTTTTTAGGGAAACATTTGGAAAAATTTGGTTTTTATGGGAGAAATTTTTGGTTTTTGAAATTGGGAGCAAGCCCACTGTTGGTCCTCTAATGGAATGGGAGGAAGGCTGCGGCCCACGAAACACTAAGTTTTAATTTTGAAAGTTTAATTTGGCCCAGTTGGTTAAGGCCCGACGTTTGTTTTAAAACTTTGGTTTCGAGGTCCACTCTTGAGTGGAAACAAGCCCACAATCGGTTACAAGCTCAGCTGGGTTTAAACCCAGAGTCCAAAATACAAGTCCAATGAAATAATTTAAACAAGCCCACAAATTAAACAAACAAGCCCACAAAAATTAATTACAAACCCAACAGAAAATAAAAAGCCCAAAAATTGGTTTTAATATTACAAGCCCACAATTAAAAATTGGAAGCCCACAATTCGGGTTCTCTTAAATGGGTTACCTTTTAAGCACAGCCCATCCGCTCTGATATTGTTGCAAAAACCCAGTTGGGCTTTGGTTCTTTTCCTTGGTGGCGTCCCAGCAGAGGAAAAACTGGTTCAGAACAGCAGGTCCAACAGCAAATGAAGTGAAGCAGATGCAGATGCAAGTGCGATGAAGTGAAATGCAAAAATAGCTAATAAAACTACAAGAAAAACAAGCACCAATCCCCGGCAGCGGCGCCAAAAACTTGGTGGGCCCGGGAAAGCGTGAAAATTAAGCGTAATAAAAACGGGCCTACAGTAATACCGCAAGTGCACGGTTGTCGGTTGTAGCTCGTTCAAGTACGGGTCGATCCACAGAGACTGGGGGTGTTTTGTAGTGTTTAACTATTTTGGGTTCTAGTTGCTATTGTTGGGCTTTGGGTACCAATGGATTTTGGTAACCAATGGGTTATGATTGTGCTTTGGGCCTTTGAATACTCTTGGAATGAATTGGGGTGTTGTCTTAATGAAATGAACTGAGCTTGGGCTCAGTTGGTTTTGTAGTGCACTAGGCTTTGGTTTTGAATTTGGGCTTGGGCTCAGTGTAGTGAACTGAGCCTTAGGCTTTAACCTGAACTGTGGTCTGGGCCTTGGAGAGGAAGCAGCAGCAGCAGTGGTGGCTTCTGCAGCAGCAGAAGCAGTGCACAGCAGCAGCAGAAGCAGTGCACAGCAGCAGATGCTCAGCAGGGAAAGGGAGAGTAGCAGCAGTGCAAAGGGCAAGTGCACAGCAGCAGGGGGAGACAAGGCAGCAGAGCACTAGGGGAGAACAAGGCAGTAGCAAGTAGTTAAAGCAGTGAATGCAGTAACAAGAACAGGAGAAACAAAAGAGAAGCAAGAGAAAATAGTGGCAGTGAAACTGTGATATTTACAAAACAATGAAGATGGTAGTGAAATAATGAGACAATGGAAATGAAGCAAAGAGAAAAACCAAAGCAGTGAAGTAAATGTGACAGTGACAGAACAATGAAACTAAACAAGAACAATGGAACCAAGGCCTAAGCCAAGGGCAAGGGTGTGAAGAAGGCAGTTGATGAGTGCCAAATATTGTATATATTTATCCCTTTTTGTTGGCATTTAACTCATCTTTTGTGCATTAATTCTACATTTTATCCCATATTCTGTATTTTCATTGTTTTCAAGATTAAATATTTTTATTAATTAATTTTGCATTTTTAGGTAATAAATAAAGTTCGGATGAGTCGCGGAGCGAAAAGAGCAGAAAAGTAGTGAAAAGCCGGGAGAAATCACGCAAGGAAGCCGCGAAGAATGGTGCGCACAACCTCATTTTATACACACAAAAGCGCCTCCGTTCTCAGCCATCAGATCAGCTCTCAGAAGCATCCGATGGTCGCTCCTTCATAGAGCATAAAAATCTGAAGTCTCTGCCAAGCACCACAGCGCTGAAATTCCAAGCCTTCAGATTAGATGGTAGTTGAATCCAACGGTCGCTCCCTTGCTGTTCATCAACGTTTGATATCTCCGCCTTACACTACAACACCTAACCCCATCTAGAGCCGTTAACTTCGTTGTATCAAAAAATCTGACGGTCGCTACCAACCTCATCAGGAGGAACCATCCGATCCACCTACCAGCTTCGCATCCAATGACTCAGCGTCGCAGAACATCAAACTCGATACGCCCGCCTAACACCCAAATACCTAATACCCTTCTTCCCCAAAACAGTCGACCTCTCCTCCCTCACTTCTCCACAGCAGAGACACCATGTCGCCACCACCTTCTCCACCTATGCCACCAAACCACTGCCACCACCACACCTCCACCATCATCACCCTATCACCCAACAACCAAAACCCATCTTCCCCCTAGCCCTCTAGTTCCCTATTTTCTCATTTTTTCACGCTTCTCTGCCTGAAACCCTAGGCGTGAAAAAATTAATAAATTAGGTAACCTAGAGTTGCAATTAGAGCATGGGAATGGAGTAGGAGCGATTACAAAGCATGGGTCGACGATTTCAAGGATCAATTTCACAGAAATTAGGTAAACCTAATTCAACTGATTTTTGGGGAAGAACCCTAATTTTGTATTTAGGGAAATTGTGTTGTGGACTATAAATATGGGTGTGGGATTGTTGTAAAAACCATGCTTGGAGTAGCCAACATCCAGGACTTTCATGTCCTGTTAACTGTTAATTTCAGTTCACATATTAATTTCAGTTCATGTTGTTTATTTCAGTTCATGTTGTTTTTTTTAGTTCAATTTGCAGTTCTGTTAAATGTCCATGTTTACTATGTTCATGTTTCAGCTCAAAGTTCAGTTTTGTTCATTGTTAGTTCAGTTAGTTATGATCATGTTTGTTGTTGCTCACTGCCATGTAATGTTTGTGTAATGTTGTGTTTAATTTGCTGTCACAATTGATGGAATGCTAGGCTAGATATCTGTGAAGCATTGATGTGATTGTGCAATGGAAGAAATCAGTGCTCATAGCAAGCTGATTTTCTTGCCATTCCTTGTGTATGCTTAGGTTGCACTGTTGGTTGAGCATTGGGAGAAACTAGTGCTCATAGCAAGCTAGTTCTCTTCCCATTCTATAGGAATGCCTGTATTCTTGCCTTAGTATTGCTTCATTTCAGTTTCTTTATCACCCCTGCCCTTGGCTTAGGCCTTGGTTCATCTTGCACTGTTTTATGCTTGTAGTTGCTTTGTTCTTTGTTTCTGTCACTGTTTTACTTCCATGTTCATTTTATTTGCTGATTTACTTCTATTGCTGCTACTTCTTTTGGCTTGCTGCAACTCTGTTGCATTTCTCTTATTCCACTGCCCTGCAGCTGCTGTGCAGCACTTGTGCTGCATTGCCTTTCCTTCCCTTGCAGCTGCTGCTGCTGCCTTTCTGCAGTTCCTGCTGCCACTCCACTTCCCTTGCAGCTACTGCTGCTGCCTTTCTGCAGTTCCTGCTGCCACTCCACTTCCATTGCAGCTGCCCTTCTGCTGCTGCTGTTGCTGTTGTCTGCTGCAGCACCACTGCTGCATTGCTCTCTTCCTCTGCCAAGCTGCTGCTGCTGTTGTGCAGCACTTGTGTTGCTGCTGCTGTTGTTGCTGCTGCTTCCTGCAGCCAAGCAAAGGCCCATCAAGCTGAGCCCAATCCAATTCAGGCTTAACCAAAGCCCAGTTGTTTAACCCAAAGGCCTAGTTCAATAGCCAAACCCAATACATTTCATTCCAGAAGCCCAAAGCCCAATTACTGTGAAAGACCATTTCACTGTTAAGGTGAAATTGAGCCCAAAGCTCAATCAAAGGCCCAAAGCCCATTTACACTTCAAAGACTAACTGAGCCCAAGCTCAGTTCATTTTAGTGTTAACAAACCCATTAGTACTCAAAGCCCAGTTTAAGCCAAAAGGCTTCATAGCCCAATAGCAACTTAGAACCCAAATAGCTAGAAAATTCCAAAACACACCCGATCTCTGTGGATCGACCCGTACTTGCACGAGCTACAACCGACGACCGTGCACTTGCGGTATTACTGTAGGCCCCCGTTTTCATTGCGCTCATTTTTATACACATCTCCGGGCCCACCAAGTTTTTGGCCGGGGATAAATTTCTAATAACCTTTTCTAGGCCTACCAAGTTTTTGGCGCCGCTGCCGGGGATTGGTGTTGTGTTTTATCTGTGTTTTTCTTAGCTATTTTGCATTTCACTGCATAGCATTTGCATCTGCATCTGCTTCACTTCATTTGCTGTTGGACCTGCTGTTCTGAACCTGTTCTTCCTCTGCTGGGACGCCACCAAGGAAAAGAACCAAAACCCAACTGGGTTTTTGCAACAATATCAGAGCAGCTGGGCTGTGCTAAAAAGGTAAGCCTAAACCCATTCATTGAGAGAACCCAACCTGTGGGCTTCCAATTTTTTAATTGTGGGCTTGTAATAATTAACCCAATTTTTTTGGGCTTTTTATTTTTTCTATTTTGGGTTTGTAATAATTTATTTTTGGGCTTGTTGTTTAATTTGTGGGCTTGTTTAAATTCTGTGTGGGCTTGTTTAAATTCTTCCATTGGACTTGTATTATGGACTCTGGGTTTAAACCCAGCTGAGCTTATAACTGATTGTGGACTTGAAAAGTGGACCTCGAAACCAAAGTTTTAAAACAAACGTCGGGCCTTAACCAACTGGGCCAAATTAAACTTTCAAAATTAAAACTTGGATTTTCGTAGGCCGCAGCCTTCCTTCCATTTCATTAGAGGCTTGCACAGTGGGCTTGCTCCCAATTTTAAAAAACCAAATTTTATTTTCTTAATTTTATTTCCTTTTTAAAAAAAAAAAAAAAAAAATTAAAATTTTCTTTTGCTCCCATTTTTAAACCAAATTTTCTTTTTCTTTTATATCCCACCAAAACCAAAATTTTCCCAAAAATCCAAACCCATTAAAACCAAATAGTGGGCTTTTTGTCTTTTCAAAATGGGCCAACCTCGTGCTCTCCATGAATACATGTATCCATCAATACAAATTCCATTATCATGTATTGTCTTACCTCAAACCAATAACCCTTTTAAAATAAATGCAAGCATGATACAAATACTTCCTATATTTCGGGGGTTCGATTCTGAGAACCCCTATACTCATGTGAGGGAGTTTGAACAAATTTGTCGGACTATGCAACCTGATCATTTGTCCGAAGACTCTCTGAAATTGCGTTTGTTTACATGTTCTTTAAAAGAAAGGGCCAAAACATGGTTTTACGGTTTGAGACCACAATCAATCACCACTTGGGAACAACTCACTAATCAATTTTTTCAAAAATTCTTTCCACACCATAGGACCATCGCTATTCGTCAAAGTATCAATTGTTTTGTCCAATTGGATGAGGAAACTGTTTTTCACTATTTTGAACGTTTTAATGATTTGTTGAGTGAATGTCCGCACCATGGAATTGAGAAGTGGAGACTTGTCGTCATCCTCTATGAGGGACTAGACTTTAAATCTCGAACCATGGTTGAGTCTATGTGTAATGGTGAGTTTATTGATAAATCTGTAGATGATGCATGGAATTTTTTAGCCGAGATTGCAGAGAAAACCCATCAATGGGAATCCGTTAGGGAAACAGGAACAACACCACATGATATGAGTCACCCTCATGAATTAGAGTCTTATTCTTGTAATAGCTCCGACCTTAGGATTGAAAATTATCCTAGATTGCAAAATTCCTATCATGATGATGATGATGATTATGATGTTATGTTAGAAGAACATGTCTATACTGAAAATGTTATGGAACCTTTGGGTTCAAATACATTAGGCTTCTATGCCCCGACCTTAATGCATGATATTTCTTCTAGTATTCCATGTGATGTTTCCCATGATGTGCCGATACACGAGAATGAATCTGTTGATGATGTTGATAATTCTGATTGTAATCTTGCCAATTTGATTGATGATTGTGAGGATGATGTGACATGTGTAGATGAGTTAGAAGATTTTGATTTGATTAATAATGATATGCCTATTCTTCTACCTAAGTCACAATCTGATGGCCTTCCACCCAACCTAGATTTGGTTTGTACCCATATTGTCAAACCGATTTTTCTGAAAATTCCTAATCTAGGATTGGAACTGTGCGCTTCCCAAGTCCTCTTGGACTATTTTGCTTCAACATATAACACTTTTAAAGAGCCACAGTTGGAAATTGCATGTTTGCCCATCCCGAAAACAGTCCATTATGAGTTAGACCTTTTGAATCCTGAACCCTTAAAATTAAAAGATTTTGTGCTTAAAAGTAAACCTGTTGAAAAATTTTGGTTTAGGGGTGATTCATTCGGTTTTTCACTCTCATTCCCATTTAAGTCCAATTTTAGTGTTTTGAAACTTTCTTTGTCTCTACATTTTTTCTTTTGGGTTGATCCTCAACTCTTTAGACTTTTAGTGTATGGTGAATTTTTTGTATATAATCCAGTAGATAAAATTTTAAAAACCATTTTGTTCCTTTTGTATATATTTTGCTAATCCAATATGATCTCGGCTGAAATATGTTGGATTTTTGCCTTGAATAACGGAGTTTTAATTCTGCTTTCGCCGAAATCGGGTATTCTCTCTCCTTTTACTCTACTCAGCATGTCCCTTCCATATATTGTTTTATAATTCTTTCCATATTTTGAAACATTGAGGACAATGTTTAGTTTAGGTTTGGGGGTATAGAGTAGATACCACGATAATATGCCATAATTGAAAACAAACTCCTTCTTCTTTTTGAAAAAATTGAAAAATTCCAAAAAAAATTAAAAAATCAAAATTCAAAAAAATTAAAAAATTGAAAAAAATCATAAAAATGGAGCTCATTTACCTTGAAATGTTGACTCTTGTGCAAATATGTAATTATTAGGAGTCTTAGTCTAGATATTTAGGCACCCTGATTCTAGCACAATTCACATAGTGATAAGAAATTTGCACGCGCACGATCTACCAATACATGTATGGCCTCGATCTTCAAGGTGTTTGATAGGAAGTTACGATTGCCAATCACTTTAGAATACTGAACGAAACTTGACTAGCTTGTTCTTTGGTTGGTTGGGATAGAAGGTGGAGGTTACATTAAGAAAGACAACCATCGAATTTAACTGGGTGCATCAAAAAGGGCTACCTCTTGCAAAGTGTCATGTAATCTTTTGTTTCTTTTTGTTATGTATCAAAAGTGTTTCCTTGTGAAAAAAAAAAAAGAAGAAGAAAAAAAAAATATATCAGAAAAATACAAAAAAATCAAGTATTTATCAATTCCATCATCTCTTGTTCCAAAAATAAAAGAGAGTAGTCAATGTAAATAAGAGTCATGTAAATAGTCATTTTGTTGTTTTTTGTAATAAGCAAGGAGGGTGTATGACATTGATGTACAACGCGAGTAATTGTGAAATACCTCCAACTCATTCACAATTCTCGTAAAGTCCGGACAGCTAGCTAGATTTCGACCTCAGTTCTTAGCCTGAGAAACTATCTCTTGGTGATTAGTAGTCATAACTTCAAATCTTTCTTTACACATGTGTAGATACACTTTACACTCTTATCACATGTCTTTTTTTGTTATCAGTGCTAGGATTGTGCCTTCGATAGCTAGATTGACATCTCCATTTTGCTGTGAGCTTAAACTGTTTTGCACATGTCACATTTGATGGAATATGAGCTTATATTTTGACCTAGAACTTTGTAGGTACGTTCTAAGCAAACCTTCACGAGACTTAACTCGTCCACTAGGGACACTTAGTGGTTTAAAAGGCTTAGTGCATACGCTAAATGCATTCGAGAGACCAGCGACAGTGGTATAGTTAGGATTTCCTTAGTTTTGTTTTACTTGAGGACAAGTAAAATTCAGGTTTGGGTGTATTTGATGAGTGCCAAATATTGTATATATTTATCCCTTTTTGTTGGCATTTAACTCATCTTTTATGCATTAATTCTACATTTTATCCCATATTCTGTATTTTCATTGTTTTCAAGAATAAATATTTTTATTAATTAATTTTGCATTTTTAGGTAATAAATAAAGTTCGGATGAGTCGCGGAGCGAAAAGAGCAGAAAAGTAGTGAAAAGCCGGGAGAAATCACGCAAGGAAGCCGCGAAGAATGGTGCGCACAACCTCATTTTATACACACAAAAGCGCCTCCGTTCTCAGCCATCAGATCAGCTCTCAGAAGCATCCGATGGTCGCTCCTTCATAGAGCATCAAAATCTGAAGTCTCTGCCAAGCACCACAGCGCTGAAATTCCAAGCCTTCAGATTAGATGGTAGTTGAATCCAACGGTCGCTCCCTTGTTGTTCATCAACGTTTGATATCTCCGCCTTACACTACAACACCTAACCCCATCTAGAGCCGTTAACTTCGTTGTATCAAAAAATCTGACGGTCGCTACCAACCTCATCAGGAGGAACCATCCGATCCACCTACCAGCTTCGCATCCAATGACTCAGCGTCGCAGAACATCAAACTCGATACGCCCGCCTAACACCCAAATACCTAATACCCTTCTTCCCCAAAACAGTCGACCTCTCCTCCCTCACTTCTCCACAGCAGAGACACCATGTCGCCACCACCTTCTCCACCTATGCCACCAAACCACTGCCACCACCACACCTCCACCATCATCACCCTATCACCCAACAACCAAAACCCATCTCCCCCCTAGCCCTCTAGTTCCCTATTTTCTCATTTTTTCACGCTTCTCTGCCTGAAACCCTAGGCGTGAAAAAATTGATAAATTAGGTAACCTAGAGTTGCAATTAGAGCATGGGAATGGAGTAGGAGCGATTACAAAGCATGGGTCGACGATTTCAAGGATCAATTTCACAGAAATTAGGTAAACCTAATTCAACTGATTTTTGGGGAAGAACCCTAATTTTGTATTTAGGGAAATTGTGTTGTGGACTATAAATATGGGTGTGGGATTGTTGTAAAAACCATGCTTGGAGTAGCCAACATCCAGGACTTTCATGTCCTGTTAACTGTTAATTTCAGTTCACATATTAATTTCAGTTCATGTTGTTTATTTCAGTTCATGTTGTTTTTTTTAGTTCAATTTGCAGTTCTGTTAAATGTCCATGTTTACTATGTTCATGTTTCAGCTCAAAGTTCAGTTTTGTTCATTGTTAGTTCAGTTAGTTATGATCATGTTTGTTGTTGCTCACTGCCATGTAATGTTTGTGTAATGTTGTGTTTAATTTGCTGTCACAATTGATGGAATGCTAGGCTAGATATCTGTGAAGCATTGATGTGATTGTGCAATGGAAGAAATCAGTGCTCATAGCAAGCTGATTTTCTTGCCATTCCTTGTGTATGCTTAGGTTGCACTGTTGGTTGAGCATTGGGAGAAACTAGTGCTCATAGCAAGCTAGTTCTCTTCCCATTCTATAGGAATGCTTGTATTCTTGCCTTAGTATTGCTTCATTTCAGTTTCTTTATCACCCCTGCCCTTGGCTTAGGCCTTGGTTCATCTTGCACTGTTTTATGCTTGTAGTTGCTTTGTTCTTTGTTTCTGTCACTGTTTTACTTCCATGTTCATTTTATTTGCTGATTTACTTCTATTGCTGCTACTTCTTTTGGCTTGCTGCAACTCTGTTGCATTTCTCTTATTCCACTGCCCTGCAGCTGCTGTGCAGCACTTGTGCTGCATTGCCTTTCCTTCCCTTGCAGCAGCTGCTGCTGCCTTTCTGCAGTTCCTGCTGCCACTCCACTTCCCTTGCAGCTACTGCTGCTGCCTTTCTGCAGTTCCTGCTGCCACTCCACTTCCCTTGCAGCTGCCCTTCTGCTGCTGCTGTTGCTGTTGTCTGCTGCAGCACCACTGCTGCATTGCTCTCTTCCTCTGCCAAGCTGCTGCTGCTGCTGTGCAGCACTTGTGCTGCTGCTGCTGTTGTTGCTGCTGCTTCCTGCAGCCAAGCAAAGGCCCATCAAGCTGAGCCCAATCCAATTCAGGCTTAACCAAAGCCCAGTTGTTTAACCCAAAGGCCTAGTTCAATAGCCAAACCCAATACATTTCATTCCAGAAGCCTAAAGCCCAATTACTGTGAAAGACCATTTCACTGTTAGGGTGAAATTGAGCCCAAAGCTCAATCAAAGGCCCAAAGCCCATTTACACTTCAAAGACTAACTGAGCCCAAGCTCAGTTCATTTTAGTGTTAACAAACCCATTAGTACTCAAAGCCCAGTTTAAGCCAAAAGGCTTCATAGCCCAATAGCAACTTAGAACCCAAATAGCTAGAAAATTCCAAAACACACCCGATCTCTGTGGATCGACCCGTACTTGCACGAGCTACAACCGACGACCGTGCACTTGCGGTATTACTGTAGGCCCCCGTTTTCATTGCGCTCATTTTTATACACATCTCCGGGCCCACCAAGTTTTTGGCCGGGGATAAATTTCTAATAACCTTTTCTAGGCCTACCAGCAGTGAAGTAAAAAAAAGAAAAAAAAAAAGCAAAGCCAAGGCAATGGCTTTAGGCATTCATCAAGAGTGGGAAGAGAACCAGCTTGCTCACAGTCACTAGTGAGCACTAGTTTCTCCCCACTGCTCAATCAACTCAATGCTCTAAGGCTCTAACCTAGCATTGACACACAACAGTAAACTAATCCTAACATTTGAGAAGCTAACAGTTGACACAAAAAGTAAACTAACATTAAACACAAAACTAAACATTAAACACAAAACTAACAGTAAACTATCAGTGAACTATTGAGAAAACAGCAAGGAAGGGAGACAGTAAACAAGAGTGATGAAAGAACACTAGGATGTTGAATCCACCATTAAACTAAGGGATATTCTACTCACAGCTAAGATAATTACCAAAGTTCTAATTGTATGATTAAAGCACAACTAGTCTAAGGGCTTAGCAACACTGAACATGAGCTGCACATGATGAAGACTATCTCAGCTGGTTCATAATTTCATCTAGTCCTAGCATTTGGGATTCAGAACATTCATAACAGAAACAGTACAAAACATTACATCAAATGGAGAAACTGAACAATACACAGAACATGGAAAAACATGGACATCAAAACATGGATAGCAAAACATGAATTGAAACAAGATAAACTAAAACTGAATTTGGAATTAAAATTGCAAATTAAAATTAAATCTACAAATACAAAACAGGGAAGAAAAATCTACCCAAGAGGAACTGGCTAGTCCAGCCCTCATGGGGATACACTGGCTAGTCCAGAGATGCCTTCTATTCGACACCCTTGTGTTCAATTTATACAAAAAGGGGCCTATGAACCCTAAATTAAAAACCCTAATTTTACAGACCTAGGGTTTGATTTTTTTACCTAATTTGGTTGACAGGTCTTCACCACATCGTCGACCCATGCTTTATCTCTCTGCTCTGATTCTTCTCACGCTCCTGCTGCTGTGTCTAGCATGAATTACTTCATCAACTCCACACCCTAGGGTTCAGAGGCGTGAGTGTGGGTTTGATGAAACAATAAAGGCTAGGTGGATGGGTTTTTGCAGATATGGGGGTAGTTGGTGGCAGTTGGTGTAGGTGGTGGCGATGGCAGTGGCAGTAGCAGGTGGAGGTGATGGTGGCGGAATGGGTGTTGCAGAGAGGAGGTGGAGAGAAAGAGAAGAAGAAGAAGAAGGAAATGAAAGAGAAGTCTATAGATTTTAGGGTATAGGGTTAGGTCTTTTCGGTGTGAGGCGGAACAGAAGAATCTGATGATCAGCGTGTGAAAGACGTTGGATACGAAGATGGTTGGTAGATCTAACAGTGGTATGAGAGATGACTCACTTCGACCGTTGGATTGTGAAATACAACAAAGTCAACGGTGCTAGATGATGTTAGGTACTGTAGTGTAAAACGGGAGTATATAATTTTGATGAACAGGCATAGGAGCGACCGTTGGATTCAAATACAATCTAATCTGAAGGTTTGGAATTTAAGCGCTGTGGTGTTTGGCAGAGACTTCAGATTTTGATGATCTATGAATGAGCGACCGTAGGATGATGAGTTGGATCCAATCTGACGGCTGAGAATGGAGGCAGTTTTGGTTATAGAAAATGGGTTTGGGTGAGGGTTTTGGGCCTTGGGTATGCCAAGCCCATATCTTCTTTAAGAACAATTCTTCCTTCTTGAGCCCATTCCTAGCTTTTTGGACGTGCGCTCCATTCTTTACGGCTTCCTTGCGTAATTCTTCCCGGCTTTTCACTACTTTTCTGCTCTTTTTGCTCCGCGACTCATCCGAACTTCATTTATTACCTAAAAATGCAAGATTAAGTAAGAAAAATATTTATTCTTGAAAACAATGAAAATACAGAATATGGGATAGAATGTAGAATTAATGCACAAAAGATGAGTTAATTGCCAATAAAAAGGGACAAATATATACAATATTTGGCACTCATCACTTAACCTACTCACAGCATAAGCAATGTCTAGCCTAGTACATTTCATAAAAAACATCAGACTTCCTATGACTTGTGAGTATTCAAGTTGTGATACTCCATTACCCCTATTGTTTTTGAGTTTACAACAAGGATCATACGGAGTATAAGCAGATCTACAATCAAAATGATTGAATTTTCCAAGCACAGATTCAACATAACGAGATTGACTAAGACTATAACCGTTAGAATTTCTTCTAATTTTCATCCCTAAGATTACATCTGCGGGGCCTAAGTTTTTCATGTCAAAGTTTTCATTCAGCATGCTCTTAGTGGAATTAATTACATCCATGTTTGTACCAAGTATAAGCATATCATCAACATACAAGCATACAATCACACAGGCATCATTCACAAGTTTAGTATAGACACACTTGTCAGATTCATTGATTTTAAAACCACTAGAAAACATTACATGATCAATTTTTTCATGTCATTGTTTAGGTTCTTGTTTCAATACATACAAAGATTATTTCAATTTACAAACTTTGTTTTCACAACTTTCATTACAAAGCCCTCGGGTTGTTCCATATAAATTTCTCCATCTAATTCACCATGTATAAAAGCTGCTTTTACATCCATTTGATGTATCTCTAGGTTATGAACCGCAACTATAGCAATTAACATCCTAATGGAAGTAATTCTCGTAACGGGTGAGTAAGTATCAAAGAAATCTACACCTTCGTTTTATTGTAGCCTTTAACTACTAACCTAGCCTTGTATTTTTGAATAGTTCCATCTATGATACGTTTTCTCCTGAAGATCCATTTACATCTTATGGCCTTACACCCTGGAGGTAAATTTACTATCTCCCATGTATCATTTTCTTTGATGGATTCCATTTTACTAATAAAAGACTCTTTCCACCACGGATCTTCAGAAGAAGTCATGGCTTCTCTATAGGTTTGAGGATCACACTCTGCTAGTGTTACGAAGTCAGGTCCAAAGGAGGTTTTGGTTCTAGCCCTTTTACTTCTCCTATGATGAATTTCTACTTCATCTTTCTCTAAAGGTAAAGTCTGACTGGTTGAAGGGATATCTATGGGATCAACACCTCTCTTACGAGAGTTGGATTTTAATGGAAAAACATTTTCAGAAAACACAGCATCCCTTGACTCCATAATAGTATTCACACCAATTTCGGAAATATCAGAACTCACAACCATAAATTTATATGCAGGTGTATGCTCAGGATACCCTATGAATACACAGTCAACAGTTTTGGGTCCTATCTTGGTTGCTTTAGGTTTAGGGGTCTGAACCTTATACAAACACCCCCACACTTTGAAGTATGCTGAAGAAGGTTGTCTATCTTTCCACAATTCATATGGAGTTTTATTTGATCCTTTAAAAGGTACTCTGTTTAGGATATAGCAGGCTGAGAGGACAGCTTCCCCCCACAAGTTCGAAGGTAATCCTGAACTAATTAACTTGGAATTCATCATCTCCTTAAGGGTACGGTTCTTATGTTCAGCTACACCATTTGACTGAGGTGAATAAGGAGGGGTAATCTCGTGTATTATGCCATGTTCTACACAAAAATATCCTATAGGAGTTATGTACTCACCACCACGGTCAGACCTAATGGTTTTAATGGTAGTATTCAATTAGTTTTCAACTTCTACTTTATACCCCTTAAAGGCTTCCAAGGCATCATCCTTACCTCTAAGAAAATATATGTGACAATACCTAGTACAATCGTCTATAAAAATAATAAACCATTTCTTACCACTTCTAGTTTGAACCGATATCAGGTCAACTAGGTCCGAGTGAATTATTTTTAAGGGTTTAGAATTTCTATAAACATTTTTGCTAAAAGGTTTTCTAACAAATTTTGATTCTACGCATATTTCACATTTGTGTTCATTTTCCAAACTAAATTTGGGTATGCAACCTACGTTGGCTAGTTTAAGCATTGACTTATAATTAACATGTCCAAGTCTACCATGTCAAACATTCAAAGACTCACAAACATAAGCAGAAGAATCATTCTTATTCATAACAGCAAAGTTTACATTAAGCTTATACAGACCCTCAGTTTTATAACCTTGCCCCACATAATCCTTACCCTTAGTTACAACACATTTCCCGGATTCTATTACAATTTTAAAACCCTTATCATCTAAAACAGCACAAGAAACAAGATTTTTGCAGATGTCCGGAACATGAAGAACTTCATTCAATGTGAGAGTCTTGCCAGAAGTGAGTTTGAGCCCAACTTTGCTTTTTCCTACAACCGCAGCTGCAGATGAGTTACCCATATAGAGTTTTTCTCCTTAGCCTACCTTATTATAGGAGGTGAACATATATCTGTTTCCACAGACATGTTTGGTAGCACCAGAGTCTACCCACCAGTCTCTCGCATTTGTTACGAAATTTACTTCAAACACCGTGCTTGAAAATTCATCTTTGTTGTTTTCAACCAAATTAGCATTATTTTTCTTTTAAGGTCCTTACGGTTTCTACAGTGAACCGACATATGTCCAGGATTTCCACAAGCATAACAATCACCCTTAATTTTATTAATGCTAGATTTGGGTTTCTGAAACATACCTTTCTTGCCGGGAGGTTTTTGGAGTTGTTTCGGTTCTTATCAGCATTGAAACCTTTGTGTTTAGTCACATGAGCTTTGTTAGACATGTCTCTTGCAGAAGATACATTTTTGTCCTTGGAGCACAACAATTCTTCTACTTGAATCTTCCTACCCAAATCAACCATAGTAAATTCAGCAGTTTCATGTCTCAGTTTCTTCTTGTACTCGGACCAGGAAGAAGGAAATTTCTCGATGACAGTAGACACTTGAAAAGTTTCATCAATCACCATACCTTCCGCAAGAATTTCATTCATAATTTTCTGGAGTTCAAGGAATTGATCAACCACAGATTTGTCATTCACCATTTTATACTCATAAAGCCTAGCTACCAAGAATTTCTTACTTCCGGCAGTTTCAGCTTGGTATTTTGCCTTCAAAGCAGCCCATAAATCAAAAGCATTAAAGTTATCTTTTGTCATGTAGAAGTCATACAAAGGATCTTCTAAACAGTTCAGAATATGATTTTTGGCCATATAGTTCTGCCTAACCCAATCCTCCAACCCAAATTCACGTCCCATATCCTTCAAACCCTCATCAAAATCAACCAAAACATAATGATCTAACTCATGATAACTCAGAAAAAATAACATCTTCGATTGCCATCTTTCCCAGGAAATTTGTCAGGCCTTTCAACATCGTTCTTACCCATTGTTACAGACATAAAAAAAAAACTATTATGTTAAGATTGTTGCAACTGTAACAATAAAACACTCAAAGAAAGATGTTAGAAGTAAAATTTCTGGAAGGTAAATAAACACTCAAATGGACAGCAAACAGAGGACAGAGTCACGTGTTCAACACGCTGTCCTTAACACAATAGTTGACCGGTACGCCTCAAGAATGAGTGATGCCTATACTCTGTGGTCAAGTTGTATCCAGGATAAAACTTCCCGTTGCAAGTATTGTTAGCACTACAATACTTTCCCACTCATACGAACTCAACAACAAAGCACGGAAGAAAATAAAAAAACCACACAGAGGGAGAGAGACGAAAAGAAGAGGATAGTAGCTCTTCTGGACACAAATGAAAATGAAAGTTTCAAATTCTTTTTAGGTAAACAGAGAGGGTGAAACCACTGCACATTAATGTGCGAATCAATACTGCATGCGAAATAATGATGCCATGATGTCGACATAATTCTGTCATCAATATTCAAAAAACGGTAAGAAAATGTCGACATCCATGCAAATAATTCCGTTAAGAAAAATGTTTTTGGTAAGAGAATAAATTCATCCGGGTCACACGCCTCCCATATTTAAGACAAAATTTGTTTTGATTTTCAAAATGATTAGGAAATAAATCAAAAGAAATTTTTCCAAAAGGAAAGTCCTGGTTGACCAAAGTCCATGGCGCAAGCACCAGCTCGAGCCCTAAGCCCGAGCCCTTAGTAGAAACAAAAATATTTCGCCCTACCCGTTCCACCCACATTGTTTTACTAACTATCCATAAAGGAATAGCTATACAGTGGAACTCCTCTTTAGTTATGCCCACTGTGGGACTAAAGGACCTATTTCATTCACTCATAGAAAATGAGTAAGAGCTCTTAGAGACCCAAAAATCCTAAATTTCATTTCCACTAAGACCATAAAATCAAAACATTAAAAACTCATTTTCTCCGACATAACCACCTTACAATTTGTAGATTTAATTAATCGGCTACAAATATTTCCTTTCCCTTTATGCTTTTCACCGCTTACAGAATATTAATTCAAACTGGCAGGGATACGACGTGATTGCAATTGCGAACCCTGAACGCTATGTGGTAGGCCTGGATTCATCGGAAAATGCGTTGAAGAGAGCAAGAGAGGTACGGTTTGCATACGGGACAATTAGATATATATGCATGCATGGATTACTGTTTCTAACCTGAAAAGCTCCTTTATTCCACTGGTACTAGTCCGCTATGCACCTTACTTTTGGTAGATATCAATTCCTTCTTTTGCATCATGAACCTACCTAACCTTCTGCATAATTTTTCATCCCCAGATATCTTCGTTATCACCAAATGCCGAATGTTTTGAGTTTATAGAGGTGGACTTCTTCACTTGGCGTCCAACTGAGAAATTTGATCTCATATTTGATTATACGCAAGTCAATATTATCAACTTGTTTCATTCACTGGATTTCTCCATGTTACTGACGTTAATATATGGAGCGTTACAGGTTTTTCTGTGCAATTGAACCTCGGATGAGAGTATCCTGGGGAACACGAATGCATGAGCTGTTGAAACCAGAATCAGATGGGGAGCTCATAACTCTAATGTTTCCGGTAAGAGCAAGGACCCATTTATTGCTCATGATATCTCTTCCGACTTCAATGAAAATTAGAAACTGAATGCAAATCTGAGAAAATCTGTCATGCTGTTACATTTAACTGTAACTCATTTTGTATTTGTTTTTTTAAATTGCAGATTGATGATCGTGATGGAGGTCCACCTTATAAAGTTTCTGTGGCCGAGTAATTTCTAAACTTAATTTATTTTTTTTATTTTAGCTCAATATAATAGCTTGTCGTACCAAGTAACTGAGTTTATGGTATCATCTTATTAACTTGTGAATATTTACATGTATCTGCATGCAGTTATGAAGAGGTTTTGCATCCCTGGGGATTCAAGGCGACTTCTATAATAGATAACGAGCTAGCTGTAGGACACCGAAAGGTATGTGATATTTTCAAAACTTTAGGATAGAATTTGCAGAGAAGACTGATGAATATATGTTTCTTGTACGTGGTACTAAAAATATAACTATAAGTTCTGTATTTTGTTACTTGTGAAGATATATGATACACTTATTATGACTTCTGATTGCTCAAACAAATTAAATGTCTTTACTAACCGGGGATTACAGAACTTTTTCTTTTCGCTTTTGCAGGGTTGCGAGAAACTTGGGAGATGGAAGAGGTGTCTTTAGAAAATTCTCAATTATGAATAATCAAAGAGAAGAAAGCTAGCTAGTACTCGTATATCTATTATAGTAATATATCATCTATCTTGGCTGTTATAGTAATCCAAGAGAGCTATGTGAGGTGTAACCAGTGTAGATACCAAAGATACGATTCGTCACGTGGACGTAGGAGAAGACACAAGTCATTCAAGGGAACCCTGCCAAAAGATCTTACACTATTCCTCGTCAGTGACATGTCAAATCAAGTCAGGATCGTCATTATTGAATGATTGGCGAAATGAAAAACCATGCGCGAGATATCATGTTAAAGCGAGGTAACTCACTTGAAGAGTCTAAATTGCGAAGGATCAATTGGAGTACCCGGCAAGATACCAATCACGAAGTACAGGTTGACGAAATAAGGTTACTTCGCTGAAAAGATAATTGGCGACGTCAATAAATTATGGAGCAAGAAAAGAGACAGATGTCCCGACAAACATCTAAAGTTGTCAGCGAAAGAAAGGGAAAAAATTTATGGAAAATGATCTGGGAGAAGTATAAAGCATCTCCACGAGATGAAGACGAAGTAAAATGAGTAGTACACCATTGGGGTCGATTCGTCTATAAATAGGGGTCCTTGGGCAATGTATGAGGGGCGGATTCTTTGAGAGGATAGAGCTTTGCTTAGAGTGAGAGATTAGGGTTTCCTTGTACTTGAGAACTTGTATTTTTCACTACTTGGAGTGGTTAATCAATAAAGAATTTCTTATCCAAAACCTTTATCATGTCTTAGATCTGTTTCTTTTCTTACTTGGGTGTGCTACTGGATTTTCATTAGTTACATTTTGGCGTCCAGAAACAGGGACTTAGATTGGGGATTCATCCTCATCTAAGAGTTTGAGAAAGGTTGAAACTGTTTTAAAATTGTAGAAGTTAGAGATCTCGGAGAGTTATTTTAAGATTAGGGTTTTGTAGATCTTAAACGATGCATTTGTAGTTAAGACTAGAAATCTAGGAGAGATAGTAATCTTTGGGTGTTGCATCAGAAGATTGAAGGCAAGAAATTAGTCGGAAGATATCGAACCAAGGATTAGTTGATGGCAAGGACATTAGATCGGGCGAGACACGTGATAGCAACGAGGAGGAACAAACGGATGGAGGTATAGAGAGAAGAAATGAAAGTAAGGGCATCGGTTGTAGATGGAGAAGGCACCATAAGCCGGAGGAAAGGAGAGGCAGAGGAAGATATCGAAATTATGGAGGAAGCTGTCCAAATTAGGAAAGCTAGGATATCGCAAAAATGGGAACAACCCGGAAGAAAAAGGTAAAGGATGTTAAGGGGAGCATGACGTTGGAAGAACCGAATGAGGCACCCCGTCGGGAGAAAGGGCGAGTAAGGTACAAATCCGAGAAGCAAGAGGGAATGGTAAAGAAAGGAGGTCAGGTGACACGACAAGATTACAGAGGCAACGACGAGGGGAAGATGGGAAACTTGCAAGAGGAAGATAAAAGTTCAGAAGCGATAACAACTTCGTCTCAAATGAAGATTCCGCAACGAGAAAATTTTCTATGGGAAGATTACGAGGAAGATGGGAAAAGTAAAAAAAGAAGAACGCAGAAAAGGAAGCTACGGGAAGAATGTGATCGGGAAAGAGACCTGAGGAGATTACTGCTGGAGGCGAGGTGTGAAAATAAAAAACTAAAATACGAACAAGAAATGAGAAGTGAGGATGAGAATAAACGAAACAAGAGCGAAGGAAGCATTTACGAAGTGAGAGGAAGAACTTTAGATCAGGAGATCTTACGGGAGTTGCGAGGTATGAGAATAGAGATGGGGAGCTCGTAAAGGGATAGAAAAACGCAATGGACGAGGGAAGACGTGTCAACCGCACTGGATCATGCATAATTGGAAACAACACCAGATGGAGAACTGAAGTGGGATGATCAAAACCCAAGGCAAGGGGAGTCGCAGCGAAGAAAACAAAGGCCACGAGATGATAAGATAAGACGTTATGAGGCGAAAAATATGAAGACAACGAAGAAATGATCGAACGTGTTAGCATGGAACGAGTTGAAACTCCCAGGACTTAATACAACTGTAGAGAAGATATGGGAGGAAGTCATATTGACTGAAGAAGTCTCATCCCCCCCAAACCTAGGAAAGGAACCACAACCAGGGAAGAGGAATCATGAGTTATGCCGATATCATCGCTTTCACGGGCACCATACGAACAATTGTAGGAATGTACGAAGGATCATACTTCGTCTCATTGAACAAGGAAAGCTCGCGCACTACATGGAAAATCAGAGGCTTCCATCACCGCCGCAACGTGACTACCATAAGAACCAATCAGAGGGGAATCAGATCGAAATAAACAAGGGAACGTGGAGGTCCGGCTGTAATTTCATAGTACATTCGAAGGAAGACATCCAAAATTTCCACGACAATGTGCTCTCAAGAGTGTACAAAAGGGACTACGAAGAAAATGAGATAATACCTGTGGTGAAGATGGAACCTATGGAGGAATGGAAAAAAAGGGATGTATCGTTCTCGGCGCAAGATGCACTGGAGGAAGGATCGCACACGGACTCATCGATCATCACCTTGGGTATTGGAGAATGCTCACGGGTAAAAGAGGATCGAAGCGGTGAGGGGAAGATATGGGCTATGAACAGGGTCTTAGTGGACATGGGAAGCTCAGTGGACGTCCTTTTCTATCATGCATTTAAAACTTTGGGATATGAAGATTCTGACATGGTGCCTCCGGCGTACAATCTATACGGATTCAATGGAGTGGAAACGAAACCAAAGGGTGAAATATGCGTGAATATCTTTGCGGGTGAGCTAGAGACGAAAGTTACTGTCTGTGTGGTGGACGTGAAGTCGCCATATAATGCCCTCATGGGCAGGCCATGGATTCACGGAATAAAATGGGTTGTATCGACTTACCACCAGGCGGTACGATCCCCAATGCCGAGTGGGATTGGCGAGATAAAAGGAAATTTGGGAGACGCGAAGGACTGCGGCGAGAAGGATATTGAAAACTACGAAGAGAGACTGAAAAGGAGGAAGGAAAGAAGGAGGAGCGCATTGGAGTCAAAGAAAGAAAAGGAACTAATGGTATACATGAGCAAGGCAAAGGAAGATGGGCGATACCCAGTGAAATACCCTAAAAGGAAGGTGACCCAACACTAAAATTGAAGGAACCAACCGCGCTAAACGAGCCAATCATGAATTTAGTAGCTGTAAAACCAACGAAGGATATAAATTTGGGCACAGATAAAGAGACAAAAATAGTGAAGATTGGGGCGAAGATGGAAGACGACGAAGAAGTGAGGTTAATCCAGTTGTTGTGTGATAACCGCGAAGTATTCGTGTGGGGCATGGACGAAATGCCGGGAATTGAACCTCGAGTAGCATGTCACAAGTTGGTTTTGGATCCAGCAATTAAACCAATAAGACAACTTATAAGGAAGATCGCAACCACCTATCATTAGCAAATTGAAAAAGAACTTCAGAAGATGATGAATGCGGGTATCATAAGACCAGCAAAATATCCGGAATAGATTGCAAATATATTGATAGTACCAAAGAAGAACAATGTGATAAGGATATGTATTGATTTTAGTGATTTAAACAATGCATGTCCAAAGGACAGCTTCTCTTTACCCAATATCCCACAAATGGTGGAATCGGCGGCAGGATATAAAAGACTCTCCTCAATGGATGGTTACTCAAGATACAACCAAATACCTTTAGATGAAGAAGATCAAGAATATACAACATTCTTCGCTCCAAGAGGGTTGTATTGTTACACGAGAATGCCATTCGGATTAAAGAATGCGGGAGCCACATACCAACGGATGGTAGAGAAATTTTTTTCCAAATGGGTGCATACAACATTGGAGGTATATGTGGACGACATGCTCATGAAAACTAAGGACTCAGGGATCATGTGGAAGATTTAAAGGAAATATTGAGTACAAAATGAAGATAAATCCGGCGAAATGCATTTTTTGAGTTCAATCTGCGAAGTTCTTTGGCCATATAGTTTCGAGGAAAGGAATCGAGGTGGACCCAGCTAAAGTACAAGCCATACTAGAAATGTCGTCACCTGCCACTATAAAAGATGTGCAGAAACTAAATGGGAAGTTAGCAGCTTTGGGGAGGTTTATCTCGAGATCTTCTGATAAATGTAAACATTTCTTTGACATTTTAAAAAAAGGTGCAAAATTTTCTTGGGCACAAGAATGTGAGAAAGCGCTGCAAAACATCAAAGAGTACTTAATCAACTTGTCAATATTACAAAAGCCAGAACCAGAGGAAGAATTACTTATTTGTCTTGCAGCAACGCCAAATGCCCTTAGTGCAGTACTACTTCGAACAGATGAAGGGGTGGAGAAGCCGATATTTTACGTAAGCAAAACGTTCAACTCAGCATAAAGGAACTACCCGAAGATTGAAAAACTAATACTAGCACTGGTATACGTGTCTCAGAAGTTAAGAACTTATTTTCAAACTCACAGAATCAAAGTTTTAACAAGAGTACCTATAGAATTAGTCTTGAAGAGCTCGAATAGGGTGGGAATATCCGAGAGATGGAATACCAAGATCTATTTGTTTGGGTTAAAATACGAAGTTCATACTTCCACGAAGTCACACGTCATTGAAGAATTCCTAGCTGAATTACCGTTAGCAAAAGATGAAGGGGTAGAGGATATGATGGACGTAGATGAAGGACGCCCGGACCCAAAGGATCTCCTACAAGAAAGCCATCTTATATGATGAGAGATATTCGTTGATGGGTCTTCAAACAGCTCCGGAGGAGGTATGGGGATAATATTCACTTCGCCGGGAGGAGTCAGAATTGTATTTTGCTTCCGCTTATAATATAAGGCAACTAATAATGAAGCCGAATATGAAGCAGTTGTACAATCTTTAAGGATTTCGATCAAAATGGGATTGGATGACGTAAGAATTACCAGCGATTCACAGCTAGTAGTTCGCCAAATGAGGGGAGGTATAATGCGGTTGATCCGGTGATGCAAAAGTACTTACAACTTGTAAAGGAGTATTCTGCCGAGATACGAAGCATAATTTGGAGGAACATAGGCCGAGATAAAAACAGACACGCATATGCTCTTGCCTTTATAGCTTCAATGATTGAAGACCCAAAAATTGGGCATATCCGGATCGAATGGTTGATGCAGCCATCAGTAAGCAGGGAAGAGAAGGAACTGAGGATTATGATCATTGAAGAAGGAGATATGGAGGCAGATGACAATGATTGGCGACCCCATATCTACAACTATTTGATGAAAAGAGATCTCCCGAGAGATAGGCAAGAGGAAAATATGATTAAAACAAAGCCATGAATTACGAGGTACGAAAAGGGATACTGTACAGAAGGTCATATATGGGACTTTTGATGAGATGCTTGTCGCAGAAAGAGGGAATAGAGATTATGAAATCGATTCATTATGGAGACCTGGCAACCACAGCGGGACCAAATCCTTAGCTCACAAGACAAGGTTACTTCTGGCCATACATGCACAAAGACGCAAAAGACATCTCCACGAGATGCGATGCATGCCAAAGGTATGGGAGAAGAATACATGCCTGTCCACTAGCTTGAACTCTGTATTAAGTATTTGGCCATTCGCCATGTGGTGAATAGATATCGTAGGACCATTCGTAATAGGGACTAAGAAAAGGAGGTATTTAATAGTGGCAACGGACTATTTCACGAAACGGGTGGAAGCTAAATCTCTTCAACACACGAGAGATGGAGATGTATACGATTTCATCCTAGAGCATATCATATGTAGATTCGGGATACCGGTTCTAATTGTTTCGGATAATGAAAATAAATTCGAAGGGGAAAATGTGAGAATGCTATTCAACGCCTTCAAGATTCAATCCGGGAAGTCGACTCCGCTATACCCGCAGAATAACATGCAAGCGGAGTCCACAAACAATTCATTAGCGTCTACGTTGAAGAAGAAGTTGGAAGGTCACCATAAAGGATGGTATGAGAAGATCCCAAACGTGCTATGGTCATATAGAACCACTAGGCGAGATGCCACAGGAATGTCCCCCTTTTGCTTGACATATGAAATGGAGGAAGTCTTTCTAGCCGAGATTTTAATAACATTTTTATTGGACAATAATGGGTTAGTTTGGCATAACCTTTCCCAATGTTGGATTAGCGTATTTCTCATCTTCATATAGTTATAGTCATAATAATGAAACTTTATGCAACATTAAAGTAGTTTATTTTGTATTTCTTCTACATCTCGCACGAGTGTTTTTCATCAGTTAAATCCTATTCATATCTCCAATCTTTCAGTCGTTATACTTCTCATCCCTGATAAGATTTTCTGCTTTATCGATAATTAGAGTGACCAACAGACTTTCCCACAGAATTATAGGTAGGTGCATGTTGTGCATGAAATGAATGGTTGTTAAGGAAACTTTTTACCTATTCACCACCCATAGGTTCCCTATTTACCACCCACCTTAATTCCCACCCCTAAATATCATATTTACCACCTATATACTATTCTATCTTATAAGATTATGGTATGATTTTAGTAGATTTTATATTGCAAAGAGAAGTTTCAAGTTTAAGCTTGTCTTGTTTAAACTATCGAAATATAATTCAAGAGATTAATGTTCAAGATCCTTAACAATCTTAGTTAAGAATAATTTATTGTTCATCAAGTATTCTTGTTTAAGTACTAATCATTTGAAGATAACTCAAGCAATACTTTTCACTGTATATGGCTATTGAGAATGTTTCAAATCAAGTATGAGAGTGATGAACTAAGTGGTGTAAGATATGCACTTATTTGTGTTACCTGATTCAAAATGAATTCCATAGAACTGTAGAGGTTTGCAAATTCACTTTGCGTATACCTTACTACTGAAGTTTGGGAATCAGATAGCTTCGCAAACCCGGTTCCAAAACCCTATCACCTGAATTGATGAACAGATACAATTTGCAAACCATTTGTGTATGTCGTTCACAGAATTCCACTGTTTGCAAACCCTTATGATCTGTTTCGTAAACTGATAATGATTTGCGAACCTACACAGTTCAAATTAACAGAAGCTCGCATAGTCTTTTCCTGTTGCAGTTCAGCTTCGCTAAAACTCTCGTAGACACTTCAAAGAAGCCTTTAATCACTAACTATATTGAGTTTATATATATTATTGAATTATTCTTGAGTGATTTTTTTGAACATCACTATAATTATACGTCATTGGCTTAACTTGGCCGACCTTGACCATCATTGTGCACGGTTCTGGTATCATGGAACATAGTACATATTCTTTCATGTAATTTGAAGGCATACATTTCACATGCTTACATCAATTTCCTAATAAGAATTTCATCCTGACAGAAAAGTGTTTGCTTGAATCCCGAGCAAACCTAGCTTGAATTCTAAGATACCCAGAGCCTTGAAATCTATAAATATAGAGAACTTTTACAACTGGGTTTCTTAATCCCTGCACGCCTATGTTCTATCTGTATAACCATATTTGACCTTTATAATTAACCTAGGTTCTTCATGAACTGTATTCTATCTTACGACTTTAAGACTTCACTTAATAATTTCGTGAAGCCCTGTCATACTATTTTTACCTTGATAGTTCATGTATCCGACTCTTGTTCTTATTGATCTTTGAGCTTCTCGTAATCTCATATCACGAACGAGATAGATAGAAATATCAAAGTTCTCTTCGTCTCAAACTTTTTAATTCAGATATTTAAAATTCTTCTCAATTGATTTGTTTGTGATTTTTCTTGAGAGGTGGTTAGTGATCTTGGCTACTCTTCGGAAGTATAAGTTTTCCAGGTCCTTGAGGTTTGTTGGAATTTGCCTATTGCTAACATATTTTCAAACCTAGATTCAAAAAACATAAGGGAAATCAAATATTTTTGTCTATTAGAGGATGATAAGTATCAAAAATCTTCTCTGAAGTTGAAGCAACTCTTAGGTTGTAAAGAACGTCAGCTAAGGGAACCAACTATGTAGGATCTTGCGAGATTCAAGAGACATAAGGAACGCTACTGTAGATAAATTTCTTAGAGGGTTTATTCAATCTCAAATAGATTCTAGTTTAAAGTCTTATAGTAGACAAATATTTGTAACAGTTTAATACAATGTGGTGTCCAAGATGGACGAGGTTCCGGGGCTAATCTGCCGATTACAGTTTCGCCGTTAACAAAATATGGTGTGTTGTGTTTTTCTTTTCCGCATTATATTATTTATTTTTATTATAGGAACTGCACATATAGTATACTTATATCAATCTTGTAGTTTAAATCCTTGATAATTGTGATCGAAAACAAGACTCAGTCTTGTTGAATTCGTATATTAAAAGATAAATAGCAAGTTTACACTTGTCAAGAATTCGTATCCTCTTAACTTGGATACGTATAGATTGATCTTGGTATTGATTTTTGAGATCGTCCCAGAACTCTTCTACACAATTAGATATATGGACCTACGATCTATACATATTGATTGTGGAAGAGAAAATAGATGAACTCTATAATACAATCTTATACAAGAATCTTTAATTTTTGTCCTACTTGTTATTGTGCTAGGGTTTTTCCATTTAGATTGTCGAACAAAAAAGTTGGTGGTGTACTTGGTACCTTCTCTTTTTACCTTCACTCTCTCTTATGGGTTAGTATCTTATACCTTCACTCTCTCATATGCATTTGTATCTTATTAGATTATCTCAAGGATTCCTTGATTGTATAATATTGATTAAAGGTTCTTGTTGATTTATAGAACTATATGTAGCCATCAAGCTTACAGGTTCTTGTTGATTTATAGAACTATATGTAGCCATCAAGCTTACAGGTTTAGGAACGAAAAAATTGACGATATAGTACATACACTTTGCTTTTCACTGTTTATAATAAATTTGTCCAGGATAAAGGCAGATTGAGGTATCCGAAAAGGTATTAAAATGCACATTCGATCCACCAAGTCAAAACCTTATGAAGAATATTAGTTAGAGCAATTATTCAAATATTCAGGAGGATGAGTAGGTGCAAACAAAAACCAAAAGCTGTGTTTACATAAGATTTTCACTACAACTGCAATTCTTTGTAAATCTTTCCCGTTTGAAAGTCAATTTTTTTTTCACATTCTAATGTTCTCAATCTCCTTGGCCCCTGGGTTTGCAACCCAACATTCTTCAACTACCCATAAAATTTTCCTTTAAGTCGAATGTATTTCCTATAAATAAACCTTTCATTTTGTTGACAGCAACAAACCATAAAATGGAACAAAAAATAGAAAAAGAAAATCATACAAATAATTCTACAATATTTGATTTCAAGGTAGAAAAAATGCAGGGTATCTTAGATGAGTATGCAGGTAATGATTGTGCTTTTCAATTGAGAATCATATATATATGTCGACTGAATATAATTTTTATGTTGTTAGGGTTTCGTTGGTTTGTGTGAATGGTGGCAAAGTTTTAGAATTTTCAGGTAGTTGGGACAAATGCTGGGAGCAAGGAGTGACACCATGGGATTTGGATCAGCCAACGCCTGTACTGCTACAACTTCTTGAGAAGGAAACCCTTCCCAAAGGCAGATTTCTAGTCCCTGGATGTGGGGCTGTAAGTTTCTTATTATCACACTTTTCTTTTGAAAATTCACACCTCACAGTTTACCTTGATATGTTGAGAAATTTTTGTCACATACTCTTGACTTACTAAGGTGGAGTTCTAGTCCCTGGATGTGGAGCTGTCAGCTTCTTATTACCACATTCTTTTTGGAAACTATGTTAGGGTATCACACCTCACAGTTTACCTTGATGTGTTGAGAAATTGTCGTCACATACCCCTGACTTATTAAGGGTATATTTGATAATTTAACGAGAGAAAATTAAACAAAACTGACAACTATTTTAAGACAGAATATTTACGTCACATCATCTCAAAATATGAACTAATAGTGGTTTGTTTTTAAAAAAACAAAAATCAAATCAAGTTGAACTTCATCCGTGATACTCCCTTTGTCATATTTACTTTCTATAATAGAATTTGGCACTAATCTCTCAATACTTGTTAAAATTGACATCTTCCCACATGATTTCCAACCACATTCTTACATTTTATCCCAGAAATATTAGGTTTTTCTTAAATATACTAATGACAATTATTGCTTGAAGACTTTTATCAAGATTATAGATGGAAAAAATTCATACATTTCCCAATTCTTTAATACATGTGCAAAATCCTACTACCAGAAGTAAATTTATGGAAGGAGTTGTCTTTGTGCACTAAAAGACCAGAATTAAGCTACATTATATCGCAACATGAACTGTTTTAGTGTTTTTTTCTCTTTTTTTTTTCGTTTTTTCTTTGATACACGAAAGCCGAGCCAAGCCCCTACCTGAACCCATCCAGTTGAACTGACTCTATTATCATATCCAACCCGCCATAAATCATATAAGTATTTACATATAAAAGGAATATTTCATGAAATCTCCAAACTCTCACCATAACCCATATAAATATTTATATATTAAAGGAGTATTTTATGGGATCTCCAAACTCTTGAACGAAGACTCGATCTGCTAATCTCCTATTTTGGAGTTAGGTTCATGGCCAACTGACTAACCCAAGATGACGAAAGTGTTTTAGTATGATTGCTGCTTGGAAGTATCTTTTCTTTAAACCAGTATCATAAGTTAAAAAGTAGAAATGATTTCATAAACTAACACTGTACACAATTAATTTAATAATTCTTTTCATGAAACCGGTATCATAAATTAATAAGTAGAAATGATTGCATAAATTAAGAGTAGTTTGTATGGACTTAACAAACTTCAAATTTGTTCATTTTGATCCCACTATAAACTCAACAAACATGAAAAACGAATGAACAAATCAACAATTTGTTGGTTTGTTGACTGATTTGGAAGAAGAGACGCGCGATTGATGGAAGGCTGGGAGTTGGAAGGAAAAACACGGGCGTTGGATGTTTGACCACCCATTGATTATCTCTTTCCAAAACTCCGTAATTATATTTAGGTTTTATTTTTTTATTATATTTTTTATTAGTTAAATAATCAATAGAACCCAACCCTTATTACTTTATATTAATAAAAATCACTAATTGGACCGACTCTTATTAGTTTATATTAATAAAATCACTAGTGGGACCCTAAAAAATATCAGTTTTGTTCATTTTATCTTGGTTTCCCATTGAGGGTGCACACGGTACGGTTCGGCTCGGTTTTTGCCGAGGCCGAGTACCTATACCTCCCTAGCCTCGGTTCTAAAATTTTGGACTGGTACATGTACCTTGTATCTCGGTTTCGGTACACTACGGTACCAGGTACGGTTCCGGTATTAATCGGTACTTTCTAGGAATATCGTGTTTTCCCTGTGCCAGTCTCAATTTTTATTCGGTTTGGTCTTCAAACTTTACATTAGCCAGTAGTCAATGACGGACCTACAGCTGGGCTAAAGGGGGTTTTAGTCCGGGTAGGCTTCCCAGTCCACAAGCCAATTTTATTTTTTTTTGCTCAACCAAGGCTTCTAACCCGGGCCTTAAAAGGAAATTTATCTTTCCTGGATCCGTCCGTGCCTAATAGTACATATACACGTATAGAAAGAGCGAGGGAGATTTCATTTGTTCTGGTTTTAGGTCTGATCGAATATTGACAATCAGATCCACGAGGTATTACTAGTTCAGTAATCAATTGTAATGAACCGCAACAATCAAGAAACGAAACTAAACTGCTTAGATCATACAATAGTGAATCCCGTTTTGACACAAACATAAACTTGGTTGTCATCTTAGCAGCTCTAATTTGTTCCCCTGTATTTAACTCATTCGTGCGATGTGCTTTACGCTGTGGGTGTAGGATCACAATGGAACTCTGACATTTTACGTTGCCAAAAACAAATAAAAATTATAAAAGGGAAATGAACAGCCTAGAACTGCAAGCGTTGAAAGATTGAGGCATTGATTTTGAAATTACTGACAAGAATTTCTCTATCTAGCCCATTGGTGGTGTTTTACTGAAACATATATATCTGCACCAATCAATTTGCACAAATTTACTGAAAATACTGACACGGATTTCTCGATCTAATCAATTGGTGGCGTTTCATTGAAACATTTGTGCATCTATCTATTTGCGGCATCCACGATCAAATATTGAAATTTCTATATAAACAATATGCATGAGGATCTTTTCATTATTTCACTGTTATTATTATAAAGTTAAAAAAAGGAAATACAACTAAGATATCTCCTCATTAGTAACAGATCAGATACAAAATTTTCCAATGGTTATAAGTTGTCTACTACCCCTAAATCCAATGGTTATAATTCTTCGATACTTTCGGTCCAGGATGGTACGGGATTAGGACAGAATCGTATACTTTTACCTGCTTAGTCCCGGTTACTGTTTTTTAGATCGGTACATATATCCCTTTCCTCGGTTCGGTACGAAAATAGATACGGTTCCACCGGTTCTGGGACGGTTCGCCGGTCCGGCTCGATTTTTGTGCATCCTAATTTTCCATAGTGCAAAAATGTGTTTGTTCATCCAGGTGGCTCAGGAAAAAAAAATAACACTGTATATAATTAATTTAATAACACTGTACATAATATTATACTTACAGAATATTCAAACTGGCAGGGACACGACGTGATTGCAACAGCAAACCCTGAACGATATGTTGTAGGCCTAGATTTCTCGGAAATTGCCATTACGAAAGCAAGGAAGGTAAGCTCTGCACTTTCACACTGGGAGTGAGAATTCTTGTACCTCGCCCAAGAATTAACATGTATTCAGAATGTGGTAGGATTGGGAAACTCAAAATGAATCTCAGATTAGTGGATTTTTTCTAACCTGATTAGCTCCTTTATTTTACTATCTCCAGTCCGCTAGGCAATTTACTTTGGGTAGATCTCAATTTCTTCTTTTGTATCATTAATTAAATATCACCTACCCTTCTGCGTAATTTTTCGCCAGATATCTTTGTCAGCGCCAAATGCAAAATGTTTTGAGTTTATAGTGGCGGACTTCTTCACTTGGCGTCCAAATGAGATATTTGATCTCATTTTTGATTATACGTGAGTCGATAATTTATCAACTTCTTTCATTCAGTGGATTTCTCCTTGTTACTGATGTTAATATGGATCATTATATATAGGTTTTTCTGTGCAATTGAACCTCGCATGAGAGCAGCTTGGGGAAAACGAATGCATGAGCTGTCGAAACCCGATGGGGAGATCATAACTCTAATGTGGCCTGTAAGAGTTTATTGTTCATAATATATCTGTCTGACTTCAATGAAAATTAGAAACTAAATGCAAACAGAGAAAATCATACGTTCTTTAAATTTAACTGTAGAGTGTTCTTTTTGTTTTAATTGCAGACTAATGATCGTGATGGAGGTCCACCTTTTAAAGTTTCTGTGGCCGAGTAATTTCCAAATCCAATTTTTTTCTTATACGCCACTATATCTCATTATCCGATTAACTTATGAATATATGTATCTGCAGTTATGAAGAGGTTTTGCATCCCTGGGGATTCAAGGCGACTTGTATAATAGATAACGAGCTAGCTGTAGGACTACGAAGGGTATGTGATATATTTCAAAATAATTTGTAGAGAAGACTGATGAATATGTTTCTTGTGATACAATTATTATGACTTCTGATCGCCCAAATGTCTTTACTAACAACAGGACTCGAGAACTTGTTGTTTTCGCTTTTGCAGGGTTGCGAGAAACTTGCGAGATGGAAGAGGTGTCTTTAAAAAGAATCTTCATCATGAATAATAATCAAAGAGAAGAAAGCTACTTGTATCTGTAATAAAATATTTCATCTATCTTGGCTCATAGACGGAGGCAGATATGTGACAACCATCCTCTGATTTTGGTGTATGTGTCCGTATCTTTCTTTATAATAAAAGACTCCCAAGTTGCCACATGTCAACCCTATAATTACTTTTGATTTTGATGAAGCCACCTAAACACTAATTATTCCTGTCACCGTTATCTGATTGTCTCTCCTATCAGACAAAATTCAGTAGGCAACACCAGCAGTCACTTAACGTTTCACCAAGTCTCCAACAGCCCACTTAATACAACTACCTTTTAGGATCTTCACGGACCGCCGGACCCTATTTCTGGATCCGACCACATAGCACCGATATTGTCATCACTTAACCACCTGTTGTAGCAGGTGTGAGATTTTAATCTAAAAGGTCTCGATGTTATGTAAGGAGATGCCCAAGCTTATTAGACACCACATGTACTTCCTCTTATTCCATATGGGACTATCTTAGCTATACATATGTGGTTTACATCGCGCCACATACTCCAACAATCTCCACCTTGGCGAGATTAAACCACCTCACCAATCCAATCATACTCCACCATATAATCACCATCCGTATATGCTACCCATCGAACATGATTATTGTCACTACGCGCCCTGGAATCGTACTCCACCTTGAGTTAATGAGAAGGCTAGCACTAACTCCACCTTGAGCACAACCTTGTCCACCTAGAACCCTTCTCCACCCGAGTTAATGGGTGAGTCACTAACTCCACCTTGAGCGCCAGCTCTACTTTGGGCCTTGCCTGCTCCACCTGCGCCCTAAACCGGGTGACATCCACAACCACTTTTCCGTTCGGACAGTAACCCCAACGGTAGGCTCTGATACCAGTTGTTAGGATCTTCACGGACCGTCGGACCCTACTTTTGGGCCCGACCACATAGCACTGATATTGTCCCCACTTAATCACCAGTTGCAGCAGGTGTGAGATTTTAATCTAAAAGGCCTCGGGTTGCCTAATTGATTTTGATGAAGCCACCTAAACACTAATTATCCCTGTCACCGTTATCTGATTGTCTCTCCTATCAGACAAAATCCAGTAGGCAACAACAGCAGTCACTTAACGTTTCACCAAGTCACCAACAACCCACTTAATCCAACTACCTGTTAGGATCTTCACGGACCGCCGGACCCTATTTCTGGTCCGACCACATAGCACCGATATTGTCCCCACTTAACCAACTGTTGTGGCAGGTGTGGGATTTTAATCTAAAAGGCCTCGGTGCTATGTAAGAAGATGCCCAAGCTTATTAGACACCACATGTACTTCCTCATATTCCATGTGGGACTATCTTAGCTATACATATGTGGTTTACATCGCGCCACATACTCCAACAATCTCCACCTTGACGAGATTAAACCACCTCGCCAATCCAATAATACTCCACTATATGATCACCGTCTGTATATGCTACCCATCGAACATGATTATTGTCACTACGCGTTCTGGAACCCTACTCCACCTTGAGTTAATGGGAAGGCTAGCATTAACTCCACCTTGAGCACAACCTTGTCCACCTAGAACCCTGCTCCACACGAGTTAATGGGTGCTTCATTAACTCCACCTTGAGCGTCAGCTCTATTTTGGGCCTTGCCTACTCCACCTGTGCCCTAAACCGGGTGACATCCACAACCACTTTTCCGTTCGGACAGTAACTCCAACCGTAGGCTCTGATACCAGTTGTTAGGATCTTCACGGACCGTCGGGCTCTACTTTTGGACCCGACCACATAGCACCGATATTGTCCCCACTTAACCACCTGTTGCAGCAGGTGTGGGATTTTAATCTAAAAAGCCTCAGTGCTATGTAAGGAGATGCCCAAACTTATTAGGCACCACATGTACTTCCTCGTATTCCATGTGGGACTATCTTAGCTATACATACATGGTTTACATCGCGCCACATACTCCAACACTACCCACACCAAAACGGTCTGATTGGCTCTCCTATCAGACAAAATCCAGTAGGCAACACCAACAGTCACTTAGCGTTTCACCAAGTATCCAACAGCCACTTAATACAATTACCCACACCAAAACGCAACTTTCAAATGTTCAATAGATGTAATTTTAAATATATGATATGACCCTTCACCACCAACAGTTGCAAACAATCAAATTTTAAACAGATGCAATCTTAAATATAAAACATAACCACACCATCCACAGTTGCCTTATTAGGAAAAACATTTCCCTATTGCCATAACTGCCAACATCAAGTACGCACAGTGCTTGAAGAAGAAAATAACGGAGGCTATTTCTGTTGCAACGGCAAAAAAACAAACCAATGATGATGATAACCGAGAAAGGTAATACTCGCAACAATGCGGATCTATCTATCTATTGTATGATATGGGAAAAGAAATGATAAAGCCAAGAAAACAAATTCTGAATGTGCTGTCAATATTGTGGTGCGTAATAAACAGTAATGATTCGTGACACAGATGACTTGGTGTAAGTGGTGTTTATTAGAATTTTATGTAGCCATGCAATACAACTTCATGTACAGTTTAACTATAACAGACTCTCTTTAGAGATGGCCATATTATGTACTCAATTCCCGTTTAGTGAGAAGTGAAGCAATTTTAATGAGAATGAAGACACATGGCCGGTTCAGTGTAAAGTCGTGCTATAATGTGTTCACAAAAAGAGAAAATATGGATACTCCCTGGACGGCAGCGTGGAATAGTAATGTACTATTGTATTTTGACCCAGGATTTCTGCTGTAGACGGGAAGAACTTTGGTAAACAGGTAAAATAGTAATGTAATCAATAAATTTAGTTATATTTGCACTGCACAAAGGCGACTATGATAAAAAAAATCTTTTATAAAGATTTTGGGGTCGATTAAATGGCGACTAACAATGTCAGTTACTTTTATCCGAGGCTCTCAGTGTCCACGTATCCATAAGAAAAAATGGTGTACTTAATGTAGTCAATTGAGGATCATATAATATGATGATGACCTTGATGTCTTTGATTATTATTTTTTTAGAATTGGTAAGGATAAATATTTGATGCCTTTGATTAATAGAATCAGCGAGAACTTGGATGAATATTTGATTATTAGAAGGCCATGGATGAGTGCATGCTGCTTCAGTGGAAATTTGATAGACCTGCTTTTTTTTGATCGGTAAATAGACCTGCATCAACACAAAACCATGATGATACACCGTTGGTTTACAGATGAAAAAATAGCTTCTGCAGCAATTACTTATGAAGATATTACGTACCAAGGCATTCCATGAAGTCGTAAATATATTACTCCTAGACCGTGCATTCATACCTTTCACAATATTCACCACCTTTGTCAGATTTTATGATTTTTCACTTTATCTATAATTACCTCTCAATTTCAATAATAAATGTTCGATAAAACATCCATTGATTGAGATTCATAATGCAATCGATAGATCTACATAATAACGCGAAAAATCATTAGGTGATAAATAATTTTATCTTCCAAAAATTGGACCATTAAAAGTCTACAAAATAATCATAATCTACAATTAATAAGAACAAAAGCCGAAATTTATAATAGAGATAAATGACAATTAAGCTTACAATAGTTACATACCTTCAATAAGATTCTCCTGTGGGTAAAACCTTATCAAGGAACAATGTGAGACATGAAAAACATTAGTACATATTTTACCTTCTCATACACACAACATTATGTTTGTTTAATACCATAACTAGAATCACTTGTGGGCAAATCACGTCCTAAAATGTATTAACAAACTCCAATAATTCTAAATGTGTTCAACTTAATATAATGTGAGTTGTAGTCACCTGTGGGTGGCTATTATTTCACATGTATATGAAACATTTAGATAACATTAATGCTTGTTTAAATTTATGAACCAAAACTACTTGTGAGCAGCATTGTTCTAATAGTTAAATCAAACTAAGAGGACTCAAAATATACAACACTTACAAGATAAGAATTTAGCATCACTGTGGCGATAACTAAACAATCCAGCAAATATGTAGAATTGCAAATATCACACTAGCTTTTCTTGTGACATTGCATGGTCCTAATCAATGATATGGACATCCTTGATCTGATCATAAAATTAGTCGATTATTAACAATTATGAGTAACCCTAAAAAATAAATCATAAACCTTTACTTAAAGGCATGTCATCATAAATAAATTGTAAAAATAATAACACCCTTTAATTGAAATGTCCAAACATAATGAACTTTTCGTAAAACAAAATCGAGCATTAATCAAGTCTACAAGTATAATTCAACAATGAAATTTCGTTGAAGAAAAATTCTTTGACGCATCGCTCATTTAAATATGGTACATACTTAAAGATCATGATAAATAACGAATATATGATGAATTAATATGAAAGGTGTTAAATAGTAAACGAGTATCATTTTCAGAAATATGAAGAAATTTATCAAAAATAAAACCTCAATTTCATAGACGATGCAATAAGTTTTGGACAACATAATAAAAATATTCATGAAAATATGAAAAAAAAATCGTAATAGGTTACTCAACTCGATAATGAGTTAATTGATGTCAATTTTCTTTTATGCACTTTTAAGAAATAACGTTTAATCATGTGCCAATTATTTAATTACCATAATGTATAATCAGATATTGTACACTTCAATGTTATCTTAAACATGTGAACTCAAATTACCTGTGGGTAATTGTTGTTCTAATACACTTAAGAAAAACAATATTATAAGCACTTGACAAAATAACGATTATGACTGGAAAATTATTTGACATCACTGTGGTGATTGCCAAACAACTCAAAAATAATGCCATAATAACTACTAAACCTTGCCTTTACGGCTTGGCGTATTTGTGCTTACAATAAAATTATTATTATTGTTAAGACAAAACACTCTAGTATCACTGTGGTGATAGCTAAAGAATTATGGCCTAAGAATCTTAAGCACAATAATTTTATACGTACAACTGAAATTATCATTAACATTGGGAGAAAAGTGAAACATAATGACACTAGACACCCTCAAGATTCAAATCAGTTCATATCCATATGATCAACAATCATATCAATCAGTGTTTTCTTCAATATGTGAACTCCAATTTCCTATGGGTAAATTTTGTTCTGATATATTTAAGAAAAACAGGATTACAAACATTTGACAAAAATTTTGATCATGATCAAAAGTGATTTGACGTCACTGTGGTGATAGCCAATCAACTAAAATAATGTCATTATCACATGATGTCGATAACTGCTAAACCTACACATTACGGTTTGCAAATTCATGCTTGTAATAACATTATGATTGTACTGAGATATAACACTCTAGTATCATTGTGGTGATTACTAAAGAGTCCCATAATAATTTTAAGTATAATCTCATAAAATTTAAAGAAAAACAATAATGCGAGAGAAACTATATCATAACGCACAAGCACACACACAAACCATATCATAATGCACACACAAATTTAATGGTGTCAAAAAATGGTTTTGATCATAAAATTTATAATGAAACTCGATAAAAAATCGTGTTAGTGTTTCGATAAAGCGGAAGCGTAAGTTAATTTACAATAAAAATTGGTTTCATTAGTTTTAAAATTAATACTGTCTCGTTATCTTAATATTAACTAACACGTATACATGCCCACAAGAAAATATCAATGTTTCCAATTTTTAATGTCTTAATAACCATTCACGTGATGAAAATATTATGTTTATCTTCATTTGCTTTGGAGCACTTATTGATTCATGCCATAAAGATATAATGTCCAATAAATATTTTCTCATTTATATCATATCTCCAATTTACCTCTCTTTCACATACAAGACAAGTAGAATATATGGACTTTAGTGGAACAATTATGCATGTTTATGACTACATGATGTCGACATTCTTCCATTTCATTTATCATCATTATTACGTTCATTATTACCTCATATGCTCATTATATTCATTATTTAAAAAATAATATTTTTAAAATGATTTTCTTTTATTTACATGCCAAAAATAAAACCATTATGCCAAAAATAAACTCAATAAGCAAGATATATTAACTTATTTACATGAAATAAAGGGTAGGACATTAGTATAAAATTAAAATATATTTTTCTCCAAAATTAAGTAGGTTAGTAATGCTGAAATATACTTTCTTCTAAAATTAAGAAGGTAATATAAAAGTATACAAGAAAATCATAAGTGATAATGGTCACAGGATCTTAAATTTTACAGTATACCATAATTTTCAACAGATTTGATTTTGATGAGATAATAAAAATCAAACATGAACATGAAGTGTGAGCATGACATGGGTCAAGATGATTAGTTGTGAAAAGTAATGCAATTCCATAAGAACGATTATGTTCACAGAAGGGGAAAACCAAATATATCAAACCCAATTTTATTTTATTATTGCATATGATTAACGGACGATCATGAGTTCTAAACACAAGCTCTGATACCAACTATAAGATTTAATTTTATAGATACTTAATTTAGGATTGTTGAACTTCATGATAATCACACGATAATTATATACAAGAATAGTTTATACGGAATACCTGTTAGCGTTAATCCGTAGTACATCCCCGATGATCTCAGTAGCAGCGGTAATACTTTGTGGAGGTCATGGTTTCTCCTTCTTCACCTCTTACGTTATGAATAATCAATTCTCCGAACCCAATACCGATGGCTATTGTGTTCCTCTTATAGGTAAAAGCAGGACCAAGTTCCTAGGGTTCAGTTGTAGCATTAAATCTCGACCGTCCATCGAAGAAGAGATATTAGGAAATAATCCCATAAATGGTAACCGCCATAATTTAGCAATAATCTATAATTAACCAAAATTATTATATGGCCCAATGGAATATTTCTGTGTGTAGAAATATTCTTACATATAAGGGAGGACAAAATGGAGTTCGATGTTTCCTTTCACATCGGCCCGTTGATGAAAAAACTAATGATTGAAAAGGACCTTATGTTTTCAGAATCAATGGTCACAGTCATTATAGGATTATAACACTCCTACGAAACGGTGGCAATGATCCAATATTTGCGCATCAATCGGATTGAGGGAAAGGACCTTATGTGGGTAATCATAAAATGGTTTCATGCATGATAGTGCAAACGAAGGCACTAGAAATTTGAGGGCCATTTTTGGGGCGGTGACTAATCTTCTTGCACAGGGGTTCAGAATGGCAAGAGATGGTCGCGAAGAATCTGAAAGGGCGCAAGTCCAATTGAGGATCATTGGCAAAAGATAAAGATGACTGCCAGTACAACTGACCAACTGTATCATAGGTGGCTTCTTTAATTGCAAAGCAAAATATGTCCGTATGGTGGAGTCATTTTACGGCATGAAGAAACAAACGATAAAAGCAAGGAAACTTCAAATCCTAAATTTTTGATATGTTGTCGAGAAGAAAATTTAAGCTGCATCTGGTGAAAGAACCTCCATGTTGAAGGAAATTTTGCACTAATGCAGGACCAAGGTAAAAAAAATTCCGGAACGAATGGAAACTACAATTCGATGTTTGCTTTCACACCGACGGGTATAACAATAGACAAAATATAGATGGCGGAAAATCACGTTCTATTTCCAGATTCGTGGTTAGAAAATCAAAAGATTGGCACACTACTACCAGACGATGGCAAGCATGTGATACCAAAACAACCATACATGATACTGGATATGTAGTAACTCGAAGGTCGAGTGTAATTGGGGCGTCAAACAATGAAAAATAATTAGACATAGATGCCGTCAATGGTCTTATCAAAAACGCTGCATGAAATTAATCTTCTTGCTCAAGGGTTCGGAATGGTAAAACATCGCCATCAAAAATCTGAAAAAGTGCAAGTTAGATTGATAACCGTTGCATCCTGAAAAAAAGATGGGCGCCAATATAAGTCACCAACTGTATAAGAGGTGTCTTCTCTAACAGGAATACGTGCGATGGTACAGTAGTCATAGTTCCTTAAATAAACTATAATCATGCTAATAGTTCCTTCAATTTACACCATACTAAATTCCAAAAGCGAGGGTTTTCTCATGTGCATATTTTGTTGTTCCTACTCCTATATATTACAGAGATAAACAAATATCATCGTCAAACGATGATAAAATCGTACCAATTAGGAATACTAGATAAAGACGCATGCAGGCCGAGAGGATATATGAGGTTGTAGTTCATATTAATGGGTTAGTTAATGTGAATTTTACGAACTTAGGCTTTACATATTCTCGGTGCGTATGCACCGGGTTAGAAGCTTGTATATATAGGCTGCACAGCAGGTAGGGAGGGTAGGATATGCCCATTTCGCCATCCTACCCGCTAACTGGTGGGTAAGAATTTTTTTACCCGTTACCCTACCCGCCATTAAACGGGTAAGATCCTACCCGACCCATTAATTGGAGGGTTGGGTAGGATAGGGTGACGGGTATAACCTTTTTTTTTTTTTAATTTTGTTCAGGACTACATGTGTATACAGAAAATACTTCCAAAAAGTAAAAGAAATAAATCTTGCAACAACAGAACAAATAAGATCCAACCCATCTAAATATGTACCCAATGGTACTGCCAATCTAACTAGGGAAAATGAACAAACAAAAGTATCCTGCTAGGCACAACCATTTATAATCTCAAGAAAAGAGTTTTATTCTTTTCAAAATCGACGATGAATCCCAGCCCACGATGAATCCCATCCCAATTCCATGTTCTTCACGTGACCTTGTTCTTCATATAACAGTATCATCACCAAAAGCTCTTCATATTGACCTTCTTCTTCAATCATCATCTACGATGATGAAATAAGTACTAAGCTCACCAAATAAATCTGCATACAAGTTATCTCTTATTAGATTCTCTTGCTGATACAAGGGAGAGAGCAAGCATATAAGTAGTACTATTATAAAAGACCAGCCAATGAGAGATGCCTGGACACCACACCAATACGATTCGTATTATAAGAATATTCTGATCAGATGCAGACGAGGTAAATGAGCAAGTCGGATAAAACAAACATGCATGCTTAGATGAAAAAGCAATTCACCGTTACAAGAATACTCCTCCTTCTTGTTATTTCATTTCTCAACAAAAAAACTCCCAGTTGCATAACCAATATGGATATCCACACTTTAATCTAGCATTTACTAATGCATTTCCCTGTTGCAAGAGCAGTACACAACGAGATTTGCTTTTTATGGAATTTATTGCTTATTTTAGTACTATTATAGAAGTCCAGGTGAGTTACTTATCGCCTAATGAAAGTGTGGCAAGAGTGCATATGAAACTGACTACAAGCAGATTTTAAATCCTAGTTTCGTGTCATTTCTTACGTCTTACAGAATCTCCCAAACAAGGCTATCTTATGAGTCTAGATCCTAAATCACTTTATAATTCATACTTCAATCCTAAGTACTTAAAGAGTCTCTCATACAGAATCAGTCGATGAACTGTTGGATATCAACAATGCAGTAGTACTTAAAAACACACTAGTTGGCGAATTACATAACATCAGAATAACAAAGAAGACTATTAACCAACCGACTACTCCATCTGACAACTTAACTATCTCATATGCTTATCACGAAGTAAAGTGGGTTAGGTAGCAGAAGTATAGTGCATTTACATACAATTAATGAGCAGGGAAAGTTGTATACCTGACTCTAAGACGTCATCCTCGTTCTCCTCAGCTCCAAATGTACAGGGATCCATGTCAATTGATGTCCGCAACCAGTTTTGCAGTAAAATCAGTGTTTCCACAGTTCGGGGCCTTAAAGAACTTCGGAAGTGACCAAGAATTCTCTTTCCAGTACGGGAATCGCAAGTATGTCTCTTGCTATGAGTGACAGAATATCAAACCTTGCAGCATTAATTTTCCACCAAGTCAATATATCAAATTTTGAACCTTCTTTCTTGTCTTTTGTTGGTGAGTAAATCTGCGCAATTAAAAACAAGATTCTGTTATACTTGTTCTATGTTGCACTCTTTGATTATGTGAGTAGTACTTAAAAGTGGGGGTGTCACTTAGAATCTTATTGCGCAAGTAAAAACTAGATAGTTACAAGTAGATACCACTGTAGCAATAGTAATGGTGTGGTTGGAAAAGACACACAAAAGACTTGCAAGTATACAAGGCCAAGTTTTAGTATAGAAAGTAAGCAAGGGATCATTCCACAGGGACTTGGGGTGTATTGAAGTTTCCTAGACTAAAGTTATCTAAACAAGTAACTAAGTGGCAGTGAGATAGTGAACCAAAGAATAACTGTGAAACAATGGCATGGAGCCAAAGGCAGTGAAGTATAGAATGAAGGTACTAGGGTCTTTGAATCTACTTCTTGATCCTAAGCTAAGGCAGCATCTAATCGAATCATGTCTTGTTTCATCTCAGGAAATACTATAATGGATGATTTATCAACTAATTTTACTAGCATACCCCTAGCATCAGCTGTCTTTCTACAGCACAGCTGATCACAGGTTTACTTGCACAACCACTTAATCTATCAACTCTAAGGCATTTGGGCACAATCCTTCTAATGTACTGAATTTTTAACCATTATCACTCACTTACCCCTAGCATCAGCTGTCTTTCTACAGCACAGCTGATCACAGGCTTGCTTGTTCAAATGGCTACTAGCAGTCCTAACTCATTTTTAGCACTACAAGAACAATGACATGATTAAACTAACTATCTTAACATACAATCAAGAGTTTCATCTAAACCCTAGCACATGAAATTATAACATGATAAACATAATTAACATTTGAAATTGAAATTTAGAATTAGAATGAAACCAGAAAATTACAAAACCTAACAGTGGAGAGCACTGGCTAATCCAGGCCTCCAAATGGTGCTCTGGCTAATCCAGGCATAACTTCTAACACACACCCATCATCCCTATTTATACAACAATCCAAAATTAGGGTTAACACCCTTTTCCCCAAAACAGTGAAATTAGGGTTTGGTGAAAATCAAAATTAAATCAAAATAATCCTACCTAATGTCACTGAATCTACTCAATAACACTCACCCATGCCTCTATTTCTAGTTGTAATCATCAATTCCTAAGAATCCCCAATTTGTAAAATTAGGGTTTCCTATTGAGAAATAGGAATCGAAATTACTCACCTAACAGCTCTGATTTCTTCCCAATAGTCTCGACCCATGCTTCCTCAACGTCTTCTGCTCCTTCCCATGCTTCAATTACGTCCATCTCATCAACTTATTTCACCAACTCCACAGCTAGGGATTAGAGGTGTGAAAATGGGTGAAATTAGTCGTTGAGAGGGATATAGGACGTGATATAGGGGATGGGTTTAGTTTGTAGGAGCCATGATGGCTTTGGTGGTGGATGTGGTGGTGGCAGAAGGAGCAGGTGGTGGTGATGGCGACAACGTCGCTGTGCAGAGAAGGGAGGAGAAGAAGATGGGTTCGATATTTTTGGAGTAGGGGGTGTTTGGTTGGGTTAATAGATTTGGGTTCTTGGGTGTTGAGAAGGCTCATCAAGTCTTGATGTTTGGATGGTGAAAGGCGTAGGATGAAATGATAAAAGAATGATCCAACGGCTCGATGGAAATGGATATGAAGCGACCTTTGGATCTGGGATACATCAAAACTGACAGTCTGAGATGGAGTTAGGTGCTATATTGTTAGACAGGAACATCAAAACTCGATGTACTCTGATAGAGCGACCGTTGGATGATGGAATGGATTCAATCTGACGGTGAAGGAGAAAACGGGTTTGGGTATTGATTTTAGGCTTAGAAAATGGGTTTGGGCTTAAACAATCTTGAGCCCACTTCTTCTTTAAGAACAATTTCTTCCTTTGTGAGCCCATTTTCATCCTTGAGTCTTCCATACCGCAATTCTGCACTTCTTTTCCTCTAGAGTTTCCGCCGGCTTTCTCGGTGTCTTTGCACTTTTCGCTCCGCAACTCATCTAGTCTTTATTTATTACCTAAAAATGCAAAATTAATTAATAAAAATATTTATTCTTGAAAACAATGAAAATACAGAATATGGGATAAAATGTAGAATTAATGCACAAAAGATGAGTTAAATGCCAAGAAAAATATATAAAAAAAATGCACTTTTTAGCACTCATCAAATACCCCCAAACCTGAATTTTACTTGTCCTCAAGTAAAACAAAACTAAGGAAATCCTACCTATACCACTGTCGCTGGTCTCTCGAATGCATTTAGCGTATGCACTAAGTCTTTTAAACCACTAAGTGTCCCTAGTGGACGATTTAAGTCTCGTGAAGGTTTGCTTAGAACGTACCTACAAAGTTCTAGGTCAAAATATAAGCTCATATTCCATCAAATGTGACATGTGCAAGTCAGTTTAAGCTCACAGCAAAATGGAGATGTCAATCTAGCTATCAAAGGCACAATCCTAGCACTGATAACAAAAAAAGAGATGTGATAAGAGTGTAAAGTGTATCTACACATGTGTAAAGAAAGATCTGAAGTTATGACTACTAATCACCAAGAGATAGTTTCTCAGGCTAAGAACCAAGGTCGAAATCTAGCTAGCTGTCCGGACTTTACGAGAATTGTGAATGAGTTGGAGGTATTTCACAATTACTCGCGTTGTACATCAATGGCATACACCCTTCGTTGCTTATTACAATAAAACACACAAAAGATGACTCTTTACATGACTCTTATTTACATTGACTACTCTCTTTTATTTTTGGAACAAGAGAGAATGGAATTGATAAATACTTGATTTTTTTTTTATTTATTTTTTTTCTGAATATATACATCGTTTTTTTTTTTTTTTTTTTTTTGAATAAGGAAACACTTTTGATACATATACAAAAGGAAACAAAAGATTACATGACACTTTGCAAGAGGTAGCCCTTTTTGATGCACCCAGTTAAATTCGATGGTTGTCTTTCTTAATGTAACCTCCACCTTCTATCCCAACCAACCAAAGAACAAGCTAGTCAAGTTTCGTTCAGTATTCTAAAGTGATTGGCAATCGTGACTTCCTATCAAACACCTTGAAGATCGAGGCTATACATGTATTGGTAGATCGTGCGCGTGCAAATTTCTTATCGTTATGTGAATTGTGCTAGAATCAGGGTGCCTAAATATCTAGACTAAGACTCCTAATAATTACATATTTGCACAAGAGTCAACATTTCAAGGTAAATGAGCTACATTTTTATGTTTTTTTCAATTTTTTAATTTTTAATTTTTTTTAATTTTTTCGATTTTTTCAAAAGAAGAAGGAGTTCGTTTTCAATTATAGCATATTATCATGGTATCCATTCCATACCCCCAAACCTAAACTAAACATTGTCCTCAATTTTTCAAAAGATAACAAAATTATAATGCAACATATGAAGAGGAACATGCTAAGTAGAGTAAAAGGAGAGAGAATACCCGATTCGTCGAAAACACGAACCGAACTCCATTATTCACCGGCTAGAATCCAACATTTTCAACTTAGATCATATTGGATTAGCAAAAATATATACAAAAGAAACCAAAAAGTTTTAAAATTTATCTACTGGATTATATACAAAAAATTCACCATACACCAAAAGTCTAAAGAGTTGAGGATCAACCCAAAAGACAAAGTGTAGCGGTTTCAACAACTTCACACATGAAAGAAAAGCACGTGAAGCTGTGAAACCAAATGAGCTACCCCCAAACCTGGATTTTACAGAAGATATAATTTTGAAAACAAAATCGCGCAGTTTTGGGGGTTCATCATGAACAAGATCTAACTCAAAGTGTACTTTGCTATGGACAGGCAAACATGCAATTTCCAACTGTGGTTCCTCAAAGATATTATATTTAAATGTAAAATGGTCCAAGAGGACTTGGGAAGCACACAGTTCCAAACCTAGATTAGGCATTCTCAGAAAAATTGGTTTTACAATATTGGTACAAACCAAATCTAGGTTGGGTGGAAGGCCATCAGATTGTGGCTCATGTAGGAGAATAGGTACGTCATTATCAATCAAATCAAAATCTCCTAAATCACCTACACATGTCACATCATGCTCACAATCATCAATCAAATTAGCAAGTTCACACTCAGAATCATCAACATCATCAACAGATTTGTCCTCATGCATCGGCAATTCAATGGGAACATCATATGGAATACTAGAAGAGATATCATTCATTAAGGTCTGGGCAGAGAAGCCTAATGTATTTGAACCCAAAGGTTCCATAACATCATCAGTATAGACATGTTCTTCTAATATAACATCATAATTATTATCATCCTCAACAAAACAAGAGTGTCCTTCCCTAAAAACTATAGTGTTTCTATTCCACTCATTTACCTCTAGATTAGGTTCATGTTCAATATGACTATCATGAGTAGGGTTAAAAACACTATTTTGATAATTAATTTCATTAGGGATAACAATGCTTCTATGATCATTCAATGTATGCATTTCTAAACTAGCACTGTTTTGTTTGAGGAGATTGATGTTTTCCATTATAGATTGCATACAAGGGCTCATGTGAAATTGTTCGTCCTCCCCTTGTGGTGATTGATACATGGGTGCATGGTCGTTAGGGTCTATAAATGGTTGATCGCAACCTTGAAAAGGTTGATTATGGTCCCAATAACCACTATCATAATAATCTGTAGGTTCTACAAACCTTGGAATTTCTCCAGTCCGCCTAAATTCATGGAAAATATAGCAATTCGCAATAGTGTGGTCTAAGCCATCACATGCGGGACAAGGATAGATTTCAGGTTGCCTAGGAAAGTTAGATGTGACAGATTCCTCATGTGCTTGCTTTTCTAAAGCTGCGACTCGAGCTTCTAATTGATCCATAAGTGATGATTGTGTGAGTGAGGCTCTAGCAGAATGTTCATTTTCACGTTGCGATGAATGATGCATGTATGAATAGTCATTAGGGTTCATGTATTGCGGCTCGGGACTTTGAAAATGTCCATAATAATTCCTATAACTATTGACATCATGGTCCGTGGAAGGTTCATAACGTGAAGTTTGTCCATATGCAAGTTCTCTAAGGGATTTGTTGTACTCCCCAACTGTAGAAAAAGATCTATTCATGATTGGCTCAAAAGCTAAGTAAAGAATGTACAAAGCTCAGAATTTGGTTTTTAAAGGGTTTGGATTTTTGGGAAAAATTTGGTTTTGGTGGGATAAAAGAAAAAAAATTTGGTTGTTAATGTGGGAGCAAAATAAAATTTGGTTTTAAAATCTGGGAGCAAGTAAAAATTTTGGTTTTTGAATGGGAGAGAAAATAAAATTTGGTTTTTGAATGGAGCAAGCCCACTGTTGGTTTTGTGTTTGCTTTGGCTCAGCTGGTTTGAAAACGTTTGGTGAAACTGAGTCCAAAATCTCGGCCTAGAATTTGGGTACTCGGCCCACTAACGAGTTAACCTAGCGTGATCGGTTACAAGCTCAGCTGGGTTTAAAAACCCAGAATACAAAATACAAGTCCAAATTAAACAAGCTCACAAAAATTAAATACAAGCCCACAAATTAAACAAACAAGCCCACAAAAATTAATTACAAACCCAACAGAAAATAAAAAGCCCAAAAATTGGCTTTAATATTACAAGCCCACAATTAGAAATGGAAGCCCACAGGTTGGGTTCTCTTAATGGGTTTAGGCTTACTTGCTTAAGCACAGCCCAGCTGCTCAGTTAGGTTGCAAAAGCCCAGTTGGGCTTTGGATCATCCTAAGCTTTGGCTTTTCTGAGGCCCAGTTGGGTATTTCAGTTACAAAGCCCAGTTGGGCTTTGTTCTTTTTCAGCTGCTTGGAATCAGCCCACTTGGGCTTTGATGGCTCAATTTAACACCAGGCAGCAGGGGTTGCAGCAGACTTGGCCTGGCACCAGCAGGAGGCAGCAGCAGCTCTATTTGGGCTTCACAGCAGCATAACAGCACCAGAGGTTTGTTCTCAGTCTCACAGCAAGGTCACAGCAACAACAGCAGGGGCAACAGCTTCAGCAACAAGAGCAATTCAGCAGCAACAGGCTGCAACAGCAGCACCACAAGCACCTGGAAACTCAGAGAAGAGGTTCAGTTCCCAGAATGATGCAGTTGAAGCAAAGGAGAAGAGATTATGCAAATGATGCAGATGCACTAGAGGTGGTACTAAGTTACAGCTACAGATGCAATATGCAAGATGAGTACACTAAGATGCTTATCAGAACTACACATCAGGTATGAGTATGCAAAGAACAGCAAGAAAAACTTCAAAAACACGGCAGCCAAGTCCCCGACAGCGGCGCCAAAAACTTGGTGTGGTTGGAAAAGACACACAAAATACTTGCAAGTATACAAGGCCAAGTTTTAGTATAGAAAGTAAGCAAGGGATCATTCCACAGGGACTTGGGGTGTATTGAAGTTTCCTAGACTAAAGTTATCTAAACAAGTAACTAAGTGGCAGTGAGATAGTGAACCAAAGAATAACTGTGAAACAATGGCATGGAGCCAAAGGCAGTGAAGTATAGAATGAAGGTACTAGGGTCTTTGAATCTACTTCTTGATCCTAATCTAAGGCAGCATCTAATCGAATCATGTCTTGTTTCATCTCAGGAAATACTATAATGGATGATTTATCAACTAATTTTACTAGCATCCCCCTAGCATCAGCTGTCTTTCTACAGCACAGCTGATCACAGGTTTACTTGCACAACCACTTAATCTATCAACTCTAAGGCATTTGGGCACAATCCTTCTAATGTACTGAATTTTTAACCATTATCACTCACTTACCCCTAGCATCAGCTGTCTTTCTACAGCACAGCTGATCACAGGCTTGCTTGTTCAAATGGCTACTAGCAGTCCTAACTCATTTTTAGCACTACAAGAACAATGACATGATTAAACTAACTATCTTAACATACAATCAAGAGTTTCATCTAAACCCTAGCACATGAAATTAGAACATGATAAACATAATTAACATTTGAAATTGAAATTTAGAATTAGAATGAAACCAGAAAATTACAAAACCTAACAGTGGAGAGCACTGGCTAATCCAGGCCTCCAAATGGTGCTCTGGCTAATCCAGGCATAACTTCTAACACACACCCATCATCCCTATTTATACAACAATCCAAAATTAGGGTTAACACCCTTTTCCCCAAAACAGTGAAATTAGGGTTTGGTGAAAATCAAAATTAAATCAAAATAATCCTACCTAATGTCACTGAATCTACTCAATAACACTCACCCATGCCTCTATTTCTAGTTGTAATCATCAATTCCTAAGAATCCCCAATTTGTAAAATTAGGGTTTCCTGTTGAGAAATAGGAATCGAAATTACTCACCTAACAGCTCTGATTTCTTCCCAATAGTCTCGACCCATGCTTCCTCAACGTCTTCTGCTCCTTCCCATGCTTCAATTACATCCATCTCATCAACTTATTTCACCAACTCCACAGCTAGGGATTAGAGGTGTGAAAATGGGTGAAATTAGTCGCTGAGAGGGATATAGGACGTGATATAGGGGATGGGTTTAGTTGGTAGGAGCCATGATGGCTTTGGTGGTGGATGTGGTGGTGGCAGAAGGAGCAGGTGGTGGTGATGGTGACAGCGTCGCTGTGCAGAGAAGGGAGGAGAAGAAGATGGGTTCGATATTTTTGGAGTAGGGGGTGTTTGGTTGGGTTAATAGATTTGGGTTCTTGGGTGTTGAGAAGGCTCATCAAGTCTTGATGTTTGGATGGTGAAAGGCGTAGGATGAAAAGATGAAAGAATGATCCAACGGCTCGATGGAAATGGATATGAAGCGACCTTTGGATCTGGGATACATCAAAACTGACAGTCTGAGATGGAGTTAGGTGCTATATTGTTAGACAGGAACATCAAAACTCGATGTACTCTGATAGAGCGACCGTTGGATGATGGAATGGATTCAATCTGACGGTGAAGGAGAAAACGGGTTTGGGTATTGATTTTAGGCTTAGAAAATGGGTTTGGGCTTAAACAATCTTGAGCCCACTTCTTCTTTAAGAACAATTTCTTCCTTTGTGAGCCCATTTTCATCCTTGAGTCTTCCATACCGCAATTCTGCACTTCTTTTCCTCTAGAGTTTCCGCCGGCTTTCTCGGTGTCTTTGCACTTTTCGCTCCGCAACTCATCTAGTCTTTATTTATTACCTAAAAATGCAAAATTAATTAATAAAAATATTTATTCTTGAAAACAATGAAAATACAGAATATGGGATAAAATGTTGAATTAATGCACAAAAGATGAGTTAAATGCCAAGAAAAATATATAAAAAAATGCACTTTTTAGCACTCATCAAGTAATTTCCTATCTAAATCCCTATGTTACATATGGTTGCTCTTTCCAGTGTAGATTGGGATATTGGAGATTCATGGATTGAAACTACGATTGAATTGTTTCTGTAGTTAGACATGCATGATCATAATAAATGTGGAATTTCTCAGACTGGATGTCTGATTAATGTAACAACTGATTACGCAGCATTTATTTATGGGAAGCAGAAATTTATTATATTGAAATCAAGAATCTAGACTTTTTTTATAGGCGTAGCAATCTTAACTACAGTCAAGAGGAAGATTCTTCTTAGCTAAGAACTTTTAGACTGATTCTACAGCATCAGTCTGCATAGTGGTGTGGCTATGTAAACATACTGCACTATAATTCATCGAACACAAAATTAAACACACGCATTACTTCACCAGTAAAGTACTATATCATTGTGACAAATCATAGCATTCAGTTATCCTGTCATGCATGTGTGTGACCTCAATAGAAAATACGAAAATACCATTGAAATTTTGGTTGGTGTGTATCATTGTCGAAATCAAATCAAGAAATTTACCTTGAGATATAGCTGCTTCCAAAATATATCTTCCACCAAATCTCTAGAGTCTTGTCTACCATACAGGTGATTCTGCAAATTCAGTCAGACAGAGGAGAACCAATAATTAACTTACATAAAAAAAAATTATCCCAAATGTTAACTGGAACCACTAAGGACAAAATATTCACCAAGGCCTAAAGCATTATCAAAGAATCTTAAGAAACCAACTCACTGAACAACTAAACCCTAGACATTCATAAACCTAAGTGGAAATGAGAAGAATTTTACAGAAATCCACTGTAAAACTTATAGAAAATTAGTGGAACCATCGAATTTCCTCCTCTGATCAGTTTGAATTTCAGGTGTTTTTTGGAATTTAACATCTATTGGAGAAGGCCTGCCCTAGAAGAAGAAACAATGATGAGAGTTAAGAACCCAAATCAATTTTCTATGTAAACTTTCGTTCAATCTGAGTAGCTTAACTTCCTAACAACAAAATGAGCAACCCCACATAAAAATTATATTGTATCCTGCAACATGCATGAAATCGTTAAACTCTATGATTTTTTCAATCAATTTAACACAAAAAAATAAAATGAAACAAAATCAACTTTGACGTTAGATCTTACCTTGAATCAACCGATTAAAGGGTTCTAAACGAGATCCGTTAACAGCTTTGAAGTTGATATGTAACTTGAGAGGTGTGAGAGGTACCGGTAAATCAGATAAAGAAGGGTTTTATGCTTCTGCTTTCTACGTTATGGCTTCACAAGAATCATCCTAAAACCCTAGCTATTAATCTCAAGGCCATGGTTGATTTCTAATACTTCAAAGATTTACCTGAGAATCTGAGATTCTATTGAAGAAATGGTTGAAGGAGAAAACGATGGGAAGAAAACGAGAAATGTTATTCTACTGATTTAGATCGATTTGACAAAAGACATGGAGTTAACATTTTACCCCTTGTTTCTTTTAAAATAACGAATCAATGGGCACGAGACAAAAGAAAGGATAGGAATTATTTTGTCTTTTATATATGTTAGGCGGGTAAACGGGTAGGGTAGGATAATTTCGGGTTTTATCCGTCACCCTACCCATTTAACGGCGGATAAAATAGTGTTTACCCGTCACCCTACCCGTCAATGGCGGGTAGGATAGAATACGGGTAAAAGATTTGACACGTAGGATATGATGGCGGGTAAAGATAGGATATGTGCACCCCCTTATATATATGGTTCTGTTTGACGCTGTAATCCCTTATTATCAAGATTAATAAAATCTTTTACTATTTCTCTCAAAATCTTTCATGATATCGGAATCAGATTCGGATGAAAGGCTTCAATTATTTCCTTGTCAGCCTAACCTAGTTGGCTTTTAATTTGTGCAAGTTGATTTACTTAAGCTATTTGCCTTGGTTTAAATAATATTAATATTAATTGGATCAAGATGACATGCTACGTAAGGTGTGCCATGGTATCAAACCGATTCTGTCAAACGGGTTGGATGTCAAGGGGCAGAGGATACTGGACGCTAGGCACACCTATTACCTATACTGCTAGCTCAGCTCCTGATCTCATTTCTGTACATGTAATGTATAAGCCAAGTATGTAATGAAGCTTGTATTAGATATTCAAACACTAAATGCATGGGTAATTAAATACACATATTCTGGATAGTTTATTTATAGTTTTAGCCTTTTTTGGCACATATGTTGCATAATTTTTATTGCACAAATTAATACCGATAATCATACATCTTTAGTGAATGCTTATTTAGATTGCAAAGTATACAAGGTTCGCATCCATATCGACCGGAACTTTACGTTCATGACAGAAATTTAAGAGAGAATCAGCAATGCTTTTAGCAACGTTTAAGGACATAGTAAAAGATTCAGTCCCTTGAAAATCATTCTTTGATTTGTGTGCGTCTTCGAACTTTCTTATGCAGTTGTCATTTGGTTTCATACTAGTTAATGACAACTTGTCGATCAATTGTGCAAGGTTTTGATTGTCTCGCATTAAGCTGTCTTTGACTGATTTTCTTCTAAATGTCCATTCCCCTGTTTTCCAATTGAAACTATACAATGGAAGGAACCGATTACCGTAAATGGAAATGAACTCTAGAGCTGACAGTATGAAATCGAACTCTTCATTTGACATGTAATATGGGAAGCTGATTCTTGTCCATCCAGGTTTTACACCAAGGTAACCCTGCAGATGAAAAGGAACACAACATTATCAAATGATAGACAATAACAAGCCTTTTTGTATATAGCTGAAAATACCTTTTGAATGGTAGCTCGAAAGGAAAGGGAAAGATTCTCATCCACGCCAAGCAAATGGTTACCGTAGGGTGCAGCACAGACACAACCACCTCTAGCCTGAATACCGAAAAGGTCGTTGAGAAGCTTTGCAGCGAAAGGTCCATGTAAAGGCTTCCCTGACTCTCTTGACATAAATAGGCTTCTTTTCCTTTCATCTACAACTGCGGTGGTAGTGTGTTGGTATTTCATTTCATTTACTGCAGAAGATGTATTTCTGGTAGTTTTCGGGCAAATTAGAAAAGAAAGGATAGATAGTCTTTTAACTCTGGTATTCCCTAGTATCCATATGTTTGGATTTGGGAGGAGTCTCTTTAGAGCTTTTTCTATGTAACACTGCTCCTTATTTTCAATTACGCTGTAGCCAATGTAGTCTTTAATCCAAAATGCCAATGATGCTCTTATCTTTTGAATGATTGGTGGTGTACCGGAATCTTCTCTTCCTTCGATATCATCGTAGTATATCGTATCCTGCAGGTATTGAGCATAATATTATAACATGTACAAGTGAAATAAGAACTATCAAGATGAAAAAAGGTAGAGAATTGTCATGGGTTTCCGGAATATTACCTTTGCATTGAAGTCATTGACATAAGTGACAGTTCCCCCGCCACAAGTTGAAGGGGGAGATGATCGCAGCTCATATAAGGCCTTGTTCATCATCAGAATTCCTGGCGTCCCAGGACCACCAAGGAATTTATGCGGACTTAAGAAGATAGCATCGTACCCGTCAATATTGCCAGACCGCATGTCGATGTCCACATATGAAGCACTGCGTCAAAAACGAGACAATCCAAGTAAAAGTTTACTCCTTAATACACTTGGATATTCAAAAAGTAAATAACCTGTATGTATAGCAATGCACCTTGCTGCGAAGTCGAAGCATGCAAATGCACCATAGTTGTGAAGTAGACAAGTGATGGCACGCGTATCGACTATTATGCCAGTGACATTACTACAAGCCGAGAATGAACCTAACATTGGACGGTTTTCGGGCTTAAATTTCTCGAGCTGAAATCTCAAACTTTTCATGTCTACTAATCCATCATCATCTAATCCGATTTCTATAACTTCAGCTATACTTTGACGCCACGGAAGGATGTTCGAATGATGTTCATATGGCCCTACAAAGACTACCCATCTTTCTTCATTTGCTGTAATCTGGTCCTGAATAACTCGATCTCGGAGGACTGATGGAACCCAAATGCCCATTACTTCTTGTAATCTCTTAATTGCTGCAGTGGTTCCTGATCCGCAGAAAAGCAGGGCATCATGTACACTTCCGCCCAGGCCTTTCTTTATGTACTCTGTTGCTTCCTTGACCATTTTACTCGTCTTTTGCCCCACATAACTATCACTTGTATGTGTGTTTCCTGCTCAATGTAATAACTAAAATTAGTGACATAATACTTGAAACTTTCTAATATATCGTCCATTAATGCCATATGGAAAAGCTTGAGTATGTGAACATGTTATCGGATATCTTGCTTCAATCATAGAAGCCTATAATCTGAAAATCCAACTTCTGTCCAACAACAAAAAAAAAAAAAAAAGCTAGACCCAGCATAGGAAATTCCATGGTGATTGAGGGTCTATTCTATTTGCATGTGATTTCCACAACCAACGGAAAAAGTTACCTCACGAGAGAGTTCCCACGTAAACAATATTGGAACCCGATGCCCAACAAATATATACTCTTAGGCATTAAATTTGTAAGTTGGCATATCAACCATACAACACGTACAATAATGGCCTTCCTAATAATACTTCAATGTTGTTATCATCTAGAAATGGTTACACCAGAGATTTGCTACATATATTATCACTTTATCACCTGGTTCACTGACATCATGTTTGTTTTTTCCTCCATGTAGAGGTTAAACTCTATTAGCCTCTATATAGTGGTGGATCCCATTTATTTGGTGTTTGTTTTTTCCACTACCTCTACAAAGATAGAGGCAAATTTCTATCTATACAGAGGAAATCAAATAGCACCAATGAGGTGCTATCTTTGAGCCTCTACCTCTATTAAACCTTCAGATGACTAATATATCCTCGAACAAACTTATAATTCCTTAATTTAAAATCAAATAGCACCAAAAATAATTCCTTAATTTAAAATCTAAAATTTTACATGTTTCAAGAAAAGTGATACTTTTGCCCGTTTCAGAAAAAGGGATATTTTCGCGCTGTTTCAGAAAAAAGTGATATTTTGCTCCGTTGCAGAAAAAGTGACACTTTAGCCCCGTTTCAGAAAAAGTGATACTTCCCCCGTTTCAGAAAAAGTGATACTTTCACGCCGTTTCAGAAAAAAGTGATATTTTCGCCCCGTTTCAGAAAAAGTGATACTTTCGCATGCTTCAGAAAAAGTGATACTTTCGCGCCGTTTCAGAAAAAGTGATATTTTTGCTCCGTTTCAGAAAAAGTTATGTTTTTGCCCCGTTTCAGAAAAAGTGATATTTTTGCCCTGTTTCAGAAAAAGTGAAATTTTTACCCCGTTTCAGAAAAAGTGATATTTTCGTTCTGTTTCAGAAAAAGTTATGTTTTTGCCCCGTTTCAGAAAAAGTGATTTTTGCCCTGTTTCAGAAAATGTGATTTTTTTTTCCGTTTCAGAAAAAGTGATACTTTCGCCCGTTTCAGATAAAGTGATACTTTCGCCCGTTTCAGATAAAGTGACTTTCGCCCGTTTCAGATAAAGTGATATTTTTGATCCGTTTCAGAAAAAGTGATATTTTTACCCCGTTTCAGAAAAAAGTTATACTTTCGCTCCGTTTCAGAAAAAGTGAACATCTTTGGTTGTATTTTCTAATACATTTTTTTCCTTTTGGAATTTTTGAACATCTTTGGTTGTAATGGATATTCATGGATTTTTTAAATATTATAAGGGTAAAATGAGAAATATATAAAATTGGATACACAATATAGAGTTGTTAGATAGTGATCAAACAAACATGATTTTAAGAGAGATTACATAGTGATATTTATATAGATATAGAGGTAAACCTCTATATAAAACACTCTACCTATATAGAGGAAAAAACAAACGTGTTGTAAGAAACCAAAACTGGATTAATTAATATCTGTTTTATATCTATATAGATAACTAACAATAATTTTGCTTTCTTTGGTGTGAGTCAGACTCTTAACTGACTATTAAGCTCTTCCCAATTAATTACTGCCCCATTAATAAAAGTATTACCCCTCGAGACAGATTAGAGCAACTAATTAACGGATGTGAAATATGGATGCAAAAAGAGAAAAAAAGGAAGTGTAGAAATTACCGTAAAATGGAAGGACATTTTGAATGATGTAATTTTCAATGTAATGAAGAGATCTTCCCGAAGCAGTATGATCAGCATAAACTAATTTCCGTTTCCCAAAAGGTGTCTCAAATTCTAAATCATCTCCAATCACTTGTGACCTTAACCATCTCAACTTCCTCTCATTTTCATCATCTCCTACTCTATTCTCTTTATTAGTGTTATGGTTGCTGCCTTGCGAGTTCGACTCCAATGGCTGACCAGTATACCTGACCATAATTCCAAAAACAAAATCTCTATGTGCTCTTTTTATTGATTGACATAAATGAATAGAAGAAGAGAGGAAAAGAAGAAGACATTGAGTTCAAATAAATGAAGGTGTGGTATACTGGTATTTATACCTAGTGAAGTGATCTTATAGCTTGCTCGTGGTCATGGTCATGGTCAATGAGCGCAAAACATATATCAAGTGGCCCCAGACGAAATAGCTTTAGCCAAAAATGAATACTTGAATGCAACTCTGTGAGCGCACCGCATCTCTCAAGTACCTCGTATCACTTGGTATTATTTGTATTCCAAAACTGAGGGTCAAAATTTTTAAAATTGCTGACTAATTGGCAACAACTACAAAAAGTGCAATTTTGAACAGAGTCTTTGAAACTGGACTGTTAGATTGTCGATCCTTTTCCAGCTTACTTTTTCCTTTTCTTATCTGTGCCTGAGTCAGTGTACATGTGGCCTATCTTTTTATTGGTCGGTATACCGGTTGACATCCCCCTGTTCATGGTACATAATCTGTTAGCAAGTTGATTGTCTCACTTAAGCTGTTCATGGTACATAATCTGTTAGCAAGTTGATTGTCTCACTTAAGCTATGTGCCTGCTTCAGTAGTTTAAATAACATTGGATCAAAATGACATGCTATGTCATTTATTTACGATCTGGTCATAATCCAATAGCTTTGCATGGTATCAAACTCATTTTGTCAAAAAAGTGTTGGATGTCAAAGGGCAAATTGCACAAAGGGTTGCAGATCCATGCAAAAATCGTTGTTCATGAACCCTGATTTTAGGCATACTGAAATCTTGCTAGGCATACTGCATAAAAACAAAAAAGGTTGTGAAATAGCAAAATCAGATTATCCCTTAACCCGAATTTTTTTTAATGGCAAATCTGCCCTTTACGTATTAGTGTTAGTAATATTGATTAATGATTAAATATTTTGTTTAGTGATTAAGATAATTTTCAGAATTATAAAGGTTGTTTAGATGATTTTTTGGATCATGGTTCGGCGAAACAAGTTGAGGTTTCGGCTCACATCTATGAGCCGAATCTACCAATTGATGAACGGTTCGGCTCACTGAACTGTTTACTGCATGCGCCGAACCTATAATTTTCAATTCCAACCCTTTTGCTAGACACTAGTTCGGCTTATATGAAAGTTTCATAGTAAGCTGAAAAACATCCTGAATAGCCCGGAAAAAAAAATAATTACTGGTTCGGCTTATATTTTAAACAATTTGTTATTTTTTGGGTTAAAATATTGTTATTGGTTCGGCACATATTGAGAATATCGTAACAGCCGAACCTCGTAAATGTGCTAGGTTCGGCACATATTTTGATTATCGAATACGCCGAACCCCTATGCATCTCTATCTGTGACTAGGTTCGGCTTGAAATTTCATGAAAATTCATGTCGAACTGTTCATATACACTTACAGGAAGCTTTTGTGAAGAACAGTTCGGCTAAAAATGCAACTCAATTTTGAGCCGAACCCAACACTGTAACCATCATTTAATCGATGAAAAACAACAAATAGGAGATTGGGTTTGTAAAACTTACTTTCTTATCCTCATTCCCGGAGTTGGAGATGCAGTTGGTTCAATTTTTGGTTCAATTGGTGGTTGATTTTCAGTTTCTACACTTTCATCTTCAATTGGTTCTTCTTCTTCAATTGATGGATTAGAAGACGATTTGGTTTTCCTAGTCCCTGCTTTTCTTTGTACGAATCGTTATGTGGTTGAGTTTAATTGACAATCAAATTTTTACGAATCGATAATTAATCACGATGATGAATATTTTTTTTCGCAGGAGGGGGAAGAGTTCGGCTAGAGGAGGAGGAAGAAAAAGAGATGTTAAGGGAAACTGATTTTGATTTTTTAGAAAACTGATTTTAGATTTTTGTATTAAGGGTATATAGGTAATTGAACTACCCATAGGGTACCCCTTATAAGGTCACCCAAGATGGGACTATTGTTTTGTATGCCTAGAAAGATTTAGGTATGCCCAAAATCAAGGTTCTTCTTCGTCCATATGGAGTTCGTTAAACCCCGTGGATTTGGAACTCCTTTTAGCAGCCTTGTAAAGGATATTGGGCATTTGGGCCCTACTAAAATTTAATCTGCTTTTGGGGGGTAAATGTATTGCATTTGAAAAATTTCTAAGAAAATGTAACTACATCTTTTGTTGAATTAGGTTTAGCCATAAAATTTATCACTCAAATCATGATGAGTACATGACGTACAATGTGATGATTTCTGGTAAAGAGGGTATTATCGAGAAAAAAAAGAAGCAAATAGGGTATTACAATCTTCTTTGAGGAGTAATTTGACATATTATACCGCTCTTGTTAACTACTAGCGTAAAAGATGCTCCTAATCTGCACCCAAGACGTGAAGCCGCGAGGGTGGTGTCCCATAACTTCCATCTAAGCACGACGCTAAAACTCGAGATGAAACGTATGACTCAGGCTAGATGGATCATCTTGGCTTGGGAAGAACCGAAGAAATGTAAGATGAGGGTAATTTCATCTCATAATCAACTTGAGAGATATATACCAGATAGCTGAAGTGAAGTGGCAAGGGAAATTCATGGCAAAGGCATGGGAGGTTTCCATTCATGGAACTGTACGAAGTTTCTGTTTATAATAGACCCGTTGTGTAACCAGAATGTTTCTGTAGATTGGTGAAACTGTCTCACTCTTTTTTGAAGTTCCCATAAGATTCCAACAAATGCAGAACACGGTTCTGTTTCTGGACCATATGCATATAAGCATCTAATCTGTCTGCCACGGGCAATCATGGCATCTATCTCTTTATCTGAAGATAACCAGCCAGATAATAGAAAAATGAAAATCCAGTAATAATAGGTGATCAATGTTTGAATTAAGACAATAAGAAGTAGAACTGAAGACTCACCCGGAATTGATTCTAGGTATTCTAAGAGTTGAGGACCAATATGTGTAGATGGAAACTTGATTGATATCTGGCTGTAGTCAACGACATCCTGGAAAGGAAGTTCTACCTGATCGGATAAGATCACAGGGACGCATTCCTAATAACATTTAAAGAGCTTGTTTAGCGATTACATCCAAGTTTGATGTACATATATGAGCGAGAGACATACCACAAAAAAGGACTCGTAAAACCGCAAAGTCCACGATGATTCGCCGCGTGGGGCTAGGCAGAATTTTGCATTCCGTAAGTGTTCAAAATACTCTTTACGACCGAGTTTTTCAGGGCCACTGAACTTCAACTCTGGAGATTCCAACTGTTCACAAAATCAGTATACAAACTTCGGATGGAAAAATCACAATGATAGAAAACCAGAGACAATTTACTGTAATACGTTTGCCAGAATATAAATTTGCACCATGAGTGAATTAATACTGGCAGAAACGAAAAGTTTAATACTGTTCTATACCAATTTTCGCCACATAGCTAGATTGCACTTTCATTGTTGATGCTTCAAGTAGTTTTGAACCTAGCTATCACAAAGAACCTCTTGATTTTACATCACTATATATATATTAGACTATACCACCACAGAAAACTAAGTGATTTTACATCACTTTCATTCTTCCACATCTTTAAATAGTCAGTTCCGGTGAACATGCATCACTAGAAGCAATGATCTGCCAGATTTACTAAATTACAGCTCTATTAAAAAGAGACAGAAAACTTTTAAATTAGTAAATTAGAGGATTGGGGCAACTTCTACACATATTCTTGTTTGGTTCCTATTGAAGCATGAAACATAGTTACCTTTCACGGGAGGCGATAAAACTATAGTACAAGGTATAGACAGCTAATTAAAATACATGCAAAATCTAACATTTTGTAGAGATGACCAAGACTGTCAACCATATCACAACACAGCGGAACTGAGTGAGCAGGATGCTCGAAAGTTGAACTTAACAATCGATCTACCAATTTAAGTAACTTAAAATTAACTTTATGTGAGACCATTCAGAATGCTCTAACTTAACTTTTAAACTTTTTTAAGTTTAAGAGTTCAAACCTAAACTACTTAGGTGATCTGCTCATTAGAGAGATCAATTTCTGCCAAAAACAGTACGTAAAGGCGTGTGAGGGCTAAATTCAATTTTAACAACAAATATATATGTAAATTGTATAAGTGTAATAATTCCAAACAATTTATGTCAAAAGTTCATATCATAGGCATAAAAAATGATACAAACATGAGGATGTAGACATCAGCACACCTTATCTGGGAAATTCTTTGCAAGCTCAACCAGTTTAATACGGCCAATTTTTCCCTGAACCCGACCTAAGAAGTTTGCTAAAAACTTCCTCTTTGATAAGGGAAGAGGGTTGACTAAGCTAGCTCCATAGCTTGTCATACTATCATCAACATTTCCAGGGATAATAATATCTTTCCATGTATTAAAAGCACTCGTGTCTCTCTTATCCGTGCGATCCCCCTGTGTCAAAACACAAAAGGTGCGAACTATTATGAATTATAACGTTACAGGAACATATGGAAAATATACTTTAAAATTAACAGTATATAATCAATAGATAGTTCAACTTAACTAAAGACAAGAAACTGTGATATATAACTACCCAGTGCATGTTAATTAACTTGGAGTTTTACACGCTATTAACTGAAGGCTTCTCCAAGGTGCATAATAACTAAAGAAAAACAGTTAGGAACCTAATTTGGTCGCAAAACGACAATACCAGATAATGGAATTAACTTAACCAATTCTACAATGGAATCTCGCGTGGAAAGCAGTACAGTTTGTTTTAACAAAGTGCCGAATACATAGCTGAACATAAATATCTAAGGAAGATGGTTATGGCTCTATAAGAAACTGAACAATAATAGACGGCAACAAATCTAAGATGAAGGAAGAAAACTATTCAGAAATATTTATTTGATATTACTTGACCTTTTTCTTGTAAGTAAAAAAAAATGCAGTAAAGCACCTTAAAAACTGACACAATCAATAGCAGCTTTTACTTCTTATGAATTCTGGACTATTATTCCAGCTTAAATTTATGTTTCCAGGTAAATATTAACATATGATTCTAGAGCATTGAAAATGTACAAGTAAATACGCAGACTACCTCAGGAGTAAGAATGATGGATCGATTTAAGTATTTCGGCCAAGATCTGAAAATGTGAGCTCCGGCACCACTGTGTCATTCAAGAGAATAAACCATGCATCAATGCAAGAAAACCTGAAAAATGTAAAATGAAATAGACCACCAACACATGTCTTTGAAGCATTTTTAAAGTTTTGCATGATTAATGATAAAATCTCACAGATAACTAATCTTAGTTTCTTCCTCGGATCTCGATTTGGTTACTTATTCCTAAAGAAGAAAGAGTAGATTCAATTATTGATAGATAGTCATATGTCTGATATTTCCCCCTTGCTTTGCTGTTAGTTTTACGGATTCCTAATGTCATACTATAACATTCTCATTTTACTTCTTATAAAACCCAAAAAAGAATAAGAGAATGTGAAGTCAATAGAAACAAAAGCTACCTGGGGAAAACAAATATATGGTCGCGCCCACCTGATAATCGAAAATATGGCATTTGACTTAAAACCTGAATAAGAAAGAAAAGTCAAAAAAAGCAGGGATTTCTGAACCGAGCTTAGGATCATAAAACTCATGCCATAGGAAAGAAATGTGAAACCCAATCTCGTCTTTCAAGACTCCTAGCTCTAAAACTAAAATCTACAAGTCAAGCGAGTGGTTCAGACTTTCAAGGACAGTATAATAGGAAATTATTGTTAGAACAACTTACACAAGGACATAAAGGAAAGTTACCTTGACATATGTTGAGTTTATTTCTTTATCAGTCAGACCACCCATCATCCGAACACATTTCACATAAGTTGGAACAAAGAACAGATCCGCTTCCTGTTTCTTCAATGTGTGAAACCTTGACTTAAGGAGCAGCTGATGGATTTTAACCTATAAAATAAACCAATTAATCAAACAAATCCAAAAAGAATCCTACCAGAACCTCTTGTGAACAACATAAGATTATTTCGCAACATGAGCATATGGCCTCATAACAAGGTGTGTTATACAAGGTGGGCAATGGTAGAAGGGTAAAATTCTGGCACAATGTTTGATTGGGGGACACCTCACTGAAGGTTACTCTTCTAAGGTCGTAAAAGGTATCCAGGAGACTGATGGGTAGCATTTATTACGTAGATATTGCTTGGGACATGGATCTTACTTTTGAGAAACAGACTGACAAACCATGAAGTCAATGAAGCTGCTGAACTATGTCTGGACATGTCTGTAGTAGCACCCAGCGAAGAACAAGATTCAGGAGATGGACATGGGAGCAACATGGGGGTAATCACATTGAATTCCTGCTATAAAGCCTTAACAAGTGACATAACAAAATCTGGGTCCAATTTGCTTCAAGTAAAGTTCCAGTAAACCATTTCTCCTTCTGCTTTTGGTTTTTCTTTCCTTTTTGATCATTACAAATGGGTTTGTTATGGAGAAACTTTTGTAGATTTTATAGATAGTAACGAACTTCACAAAATACTGCCTCAATTTGTTCTTTTTTGATGCTTAACAAATGTTGATTCATATATGTTGTGCAGTTATCGTGCATGAGGTTACACGTACCATATCTCACTTGTCTATGGTTTCTTTGGAAACAGCTGAGAATAAGCCAATATCTTAATGCAATCAGTCTAAAGGCTTTAAGCTAGTAGCACTCTTGAGCCAATATCCTAGTACACCTATCGGCTCTAAACACGACTATATTTAACGTGTTTAATGACACAGAGTCTTAGGAAAGCCAAATTGTTTCCCCTTAAGTTATGATTAAAGGTGTCAGCAACATCATTTTCAGTTACCTTATCTTCTTCCACAATGGCATCAAATACACTATTCCAAAGCTCAGCCCAACACAAAGTTCAAACTATGTAGATAAATACACATAATACATGAAAAAACTCAAGTAAACCAAAAATATCTGCCAATCAGTGGAATACACATTGGTCTCTAGTTATAAACCTAATAAGCCGAATCTAGATGTAAGCTCACAACAAGACAAGTTTGCGTAACACATTATTATCTGTCGCTAGTCGTACTAAACTACAACACCTAATTTACACTAGCCAAACTTAGAAGTCCCAAATTCCACACTTTCCCTAAACATCAGAAGCCCAAGCATTTTTTTACTCTGGTGAATACTCTCCCAAAGTACATATTCAAACCTAAGAATTTCCGCACCGAATCATCGAGATTCAGACTTCCTTTCTGGAGTTATCACAAACCTTCAGATATTCCACTAAATATAAGATCAATATCCAATATGCGTTTTCTAAACAAACATTGAGAACTAAACAGCCACAGTACAGAAGTGAAATTGAAAATGTAGAGAATGAAGGTAGTTATAAGGTGATCATTACCCTGAATAAACATTGCATATAATGTTACTGAGACAAATCAAATGCTAAAAAAAAATGTATATATACAATTCAACCTAAATTCAAGAGATCAAAAATGAAGGAAAAAAAAAAAAATCAGTACCTGAGTTCCCCATTGGCCTTTCAAGCAAGAATCAACAGTAATTTTCCCATCTCTACCATACATCAACTCTTTAAGACCATCAATTTCATTTTCATCATAAACATAGATCTTCAAAGAAAGCTGATCTCCAAAACCTCTATTAGGCCAAGCATTAACAAAATAAAGATCTTGTGATGATGGTGATTTGCTGATAAAAGAGTTGGAAGAGTAATTATTAGGGCAAGATTGATTGAAAATTCTTGTAAGAAAGAATGTAACTGTAATTAGAATTAGGGCTAAGATTTGGTTTGTTCTTGTACATACTGCTTGATTATTTGATGTAAAGTTGTTTCTGGTTTTATTTGAACTTGCCATCATTTGATATACACTCCCTTTAATTCCTCATTCAATTCTTCCTGAACTGAGAGCTTTTTTAACAGTGGAAAAATGAATTTGGACTGAAATTGAAAAAATTGAGCATTATATTAGACATGCTTTGTCGGTTCCCTGTAAAGGACATCAACATTTGATTTGGTTGGGCCTCCTTTCTCATGTCCAGTAACTCGATACAAAATGTTTTGAGCTTTCTTCTGTCGGTTTCAAGATACCGAGAAGCTTATTCGCTTCACTCTTCATGATTTTTCGAGGTGGTGTGCCTATGTTCCTATCTAAGATTCTAAATGTTGTGTTTGCTGGAAAAAGAGTTTATTCATTTATTTGTTTTTTAGCCTATGCTCTTACTTCTTTGGATTGTTAATTTTTTTGTAATGCCTTGCCACTTGTATATAGGGTGTTTAGAAACCCATTAAAGAGTTGTAGAATAGGGAATTCCGAAGCTAATAAGTCGAAAAGGTGAAATTTAGTTCTAGAATATAACTTCAAGATGATTTTCCATAAACCCAAAAGTTAATCTTTTGTTAAGTAAATTATTTTCTTTTGCTTCTGCTTCTGCTATCCAAACGATATCTTTCCTCTTAAAAGCCTTGACGAAATAAGCTTTCACGTTAAACAGTGATGAAATCCTCGTTTTTTATTAGCCGAAATAGGTTTTTTAAGTATAAAAGTTGTGGAGAGGACACTTGGCATAACTCTATTGATCGAGATATTAAAAGTTGGGTTACACTTTGTTTACATTAAATATTTAACCGTCTGTTAGTAATATTGTCAATAAAAAAGAAGGTGGATAACACTTCCATGAGAGTTTTCATCTAACTAATTTGCTTACACCGTGTTTACACCAAATACTTAATTGTACGTTAGTAACACCGTCTAAGGTGAACAATACCTCCATAGAAACACGAAAACTTTTTCCAATACTAAATTTTGTTATGACATAAATTTTACCTACACAAAATTCTTCTTAAAATAAATTTAACTTAATTTAATGAAACATGAAAACTTAACTTATCGTATTTAGAATTTTATGGAAATCCAAACTCAATTTGGAAGTCGATTACCTAATATATTAGTACTCTTTTTTCCAAATTACACTTAAAGGGAAAAAACCCACATATTCCACACATATTTTATGCGAAATTAAAAGGAAAAAATAAATAAATTCTTATCTATTCTTTACATATTCAATGCATTCGCCCGCCGCACCAAATCAAGAATGCATCGCCACGGGGAGGGGCGAAGCCCCAAGCACACCAAATCAACAATATGATTAAAAGGAAAAAAAAAACTGGTGCATAGCACAGACTCAAATCTAGTACCACCTTATCCCCTTATATTTACTTGTTTGTGAAAAGACGGGGGTACCCAAACACACCACAATCTTTTTGTTTCAACATATAAGTCCTCTACTGAATGTGATCGTCTATGGACAGAGTCGAGACAATAAGACAATTCGGTTCACACTTCGTGTAACCGTCTATGGATACAAGATCGAGAAAATACAACAACAAGATAACTTGTGTGATTGACTATGGATACAAGATCGAAACAATACAACAACAAAGTGTGTTACTTGATAATAGTTTCGGAAATTAATCACCAAACTCTATAGGATCACTATCAAGTAATGTGGAGTTAACGTAAAAGTGTATAATTTACTTTTAATAATAATAAAAACAATTATAATTGTGGAATAGAAAAGTAAATGATACAGCAAGATTTTGTTAACGAGGAAACCGCAAATGCAAAAAAAAAAAAATCGGGACCTAGTCCAGTTTTGAATACTCACATAATTAAGCCGTTATACAAAATCTAATACCAACTTCGTATAGTTGAGACCAAGCAGACTAACCCTAGCTACTTAGTTCCCTTAGTATCCATGTGCCTTCGACTTCTAGAGTCACGCGCGTGAATACCAAGTTGATAGACACATTTTTGTGTTTAATTTGATCTCAATACTATATATTGTTGGCACTCGAGTTTGTATTAATTTTGATGTTTTATGTGTTAGTAGGCACCTTTGGAAAATAAACATTTTTTGGAAAATTCGGCTCGAAAAGTTGGTAAAAGCCCTGGACACGTGTTATTCAGACTCTCACCGTTGGATAAGGGGCACCCCAGGTCACCCCAAAGGCAGTTGCTATTCGCACCCCAGTTCTGGTTAGGGGGGAGGACATCTTCTTCCCAAATTCAAAAACCAAAAATTGGCGGGAAAAAAATACTATCAACTGACAGATGTTTTGTTGGAATTTTTGAACGTGTTCTAGGGAGATTCAATGGCTGATTTTTGGTAGGAAGTTGTGATATGTCCTAGCAAACACGTTTTGGGCTTTTGGTTCGATCAAATTTGGCCAGAATTAGCTGGATAATTCACGGAATGAAAAACAGGGAAACACGGGTTGAACACGGGATTGAAGAAGATTTGAGCGTGTTCTGCTCATGCATGAGGGCTCTAGCAACATTGTGGGTCGTGTGTAAACATTTCTAGAGTGACCAGGATGGAAATCTACGCGTGAGAAGCTAAATCAAGGAAGAAAAATATTCCCAGAATATTTTTTCATCAAACCGAGTTAAGAGAGAATTATCTCGAGTTATAGCGAGACTTCTTGATCCTGTGGAGTATATATAGAGTGCTGGGGACTCATAGAAGAATGGTCGAGTGTCTGGGGGGCTGAGGAGAGCTAGAGAAGAAGAAATTCGAGTTTTCACAAACTCGGTTTCTGCTGCTGATGATGAACATGAAGAACACGAAAAACGGACCTGCACCAGCAGTCGTTTTTTTACAGTAATAACGACTCACACCTGTGGGTCGTACATCAGGCAGTCTTATTTTCCATAGCGTTTGCGACACAGCTGCAGCTGTCTTATTTTGTCACTGAGGGTCGTAGTTCTCTGGTTTTATTGTATTTCTCATATTCTCATCATTTGTAAACCATTTTTGAGCATCAATGAACTTCTTTGAGAGGTTTTCCAACATGATGAGCGGATAATTCTCTCGTAACCAAGGCAATGGATGAAGCTATTCACACATGAACAATGGGTAACTATTTCATTTTCTCTAATATTTAATTATAATTCACTTAATCACTTCTTTTGCAGATTTCTTAAAAGTTTACATAATTTTCTTCATTAGTTGTGATTCAATTAGATAGGTTATGCTTTGGTTAGATAATCTATGCTTAAGGGATACAATTAATTTTTGAGAATATGTTTGATTATTTGTGGATTAATAAATAAAGGATTAAAAGGATAATTAGAGTTATGAAATATTTGACATCATTCATGTGTAATAGTGGATTCTAGTGTCTTGGTTACCTCTCGCCCACTTTGTTAATATTTTTGTATATAATTTTATTAAATCTTTAAATTTAATCTTCACAAGTCCGAGAGTTTGAACCTCATTACTACAACATCAACAAAAATTAATCACAAGTCATTTGGATCGTATTCCGAATTAACAGCAAAAGAAGAATCTTTTTGGTAACCACTCTAGTCAATATTGCTACAAGATATAGATGAGTCGTTGACAAAGACTCTTCTGTTTAATCTAATAAACTCCTTTGTCTGGTTTGATCAATCTATCCAATAACTACCGAAGTAGTCAAGTTTAGATTCGCACTCAATCAGATAAACTGATTCTAATTGGATCCCAGCCGATCAAGGTTTGTGCACACAATTCACAAGATACGGAAACTAATAAGAAATCTTCTTCGTCTTCAAATCTTCATTTATCTTCAAAACCTGCACAACACCACTTGATTCTCTTGTATTCAACCACGCATAGAACGGAGTCTGTTAACAATGGATTATCACAAGATGTCTTTAGATCTAACAACAGTTATAAACGTCTGGTCGATACTTCGATCTAGTTTGAGTGAATCTTATATCAGAAGAGAAGATTCCCAAGCATAAACAAACTAGATACAATCAAAGTTTCAACAACCGTTAGTCAATCTAATCAAATCTAAAACTAATAACACTGCAGTTATCTAGTTTCCCACCAACGGTACTCGTAGAGCTTCTTTATCCCACAGAAGTCTTTAAACGAGAGGTCTTAAGAGATTTCACCTAATTAGGATACTTTCCTCTTCGAATAGACGGCTCCGCCAGAAGAAACAAGAAATGAAGTTTGCTTGGCTCTTAGGATAGTTTGCTAGAAATGCAAACTTAGCTATTTATAGATCGAGGATGTTTGGACACCAAGAAATTTCCCAAACCGAAAATATTCTCAAGATATGCAATGAATGGCAAAATTCGGTTTTCCTAATTCCAATAAATGCTTGTCCAATAATAGAAAATCTCCAATTAGTAAATGCACATTACTAATTTTTGTTTTCTAGAGTTATGGATTAATTTCTGGTAATTAATGCATATAAAATCAAAAACTTTAATTAAAAGATTCTTAATTTATTTCGGCACGGGATCACCTTGAGTACCAAGGAATATCTTTGAACAATAAATGATAAGAGTTATTGCTCGTGTTCAAAGTATGTTGACATCTTTTCACTGCAAATCTTTATTTCATATTTACATGGATTTGCTTTCTTGGAATCAGTTATGCCACACTTCCAAACAAGTTTAGAATTGGTTTGCCAGAATTCCAAGACTACTATGTGATTGGTTATACCAAAGCATAATGGTTGGTTGTGATCGGTCCTTCCAAGTCACATATATGGGTTCAGATCGGTTATACCAATCACTAGGATCGGTTATACCTAAATATGGTACCTACATGTGATCAGTCACACCAGTTACCAGAACCGGTTACACCAATTACAAGGATCGATTCCATCTACACATGGTATCTACTTGTGATCGGTCACACCAGTTACCAGGACCGGTTACACCAATTACAAGGATTGGTGACACAACTCTTATGATCGGTCACACCAATTACTAGGATCGGTCACACCAATTACAAGGATCGATCATACCATGTCATGGTGATAACATAGGATCGATTACACCAATTACTAGGACCGGTCATACCAAATCATAAGTCTAGATATTGTGATCGGTTATACCAATACATAACCTGAGTTAAGATATGTTCTACCAACTCACACATATTGATCATCCAAAGATATGTACTTCCTTTAAACAAATGTAAAATATTGTTTCCTAGGATGAAATCTTCACCATAAGCGATTCACATAATTATAACATTATATACAAGATTATGTCGATGTCATCATACTTCATAGTCTAATTCCTTAATACTATGATCATGTCACATCACTAGTGTGTAATATAGAATATATATACAGTATATACAGCTTCGCAGTTATGTTTTCAATATGCACGACTTGAAAGATATGTTAGGAATGAATCAAGTTCAAGTCAGTATTATTAACCTCAAGTGGAAGGATGATGTCGTCTTCGTAGTTCGTTACTTCTTCGCATTCTTCAGGTTTTCGGAGTAATACTTGTATATCTCAACAATCCTAGACTTTCTAGTCTAACCTAAACGAAGTTGACTCTAGTATTTAGTCAAGTGACTCTAGATGAGTTTTGATACTAAAATATAACAACCAAACTTGACATATCAACGCTTGGTGAGTTCATCCGAGTTACGCTCTAACAGTTTGTCATGGATAATTTGCTTGATTTTTTGTTAAGCACATCCCCATCTCATCATCCACCTAACTCATTGTATTAGGTCATCCATATAATTGTTGTATACGGCTTTCTACCCCTTATATATACCTCGGGAAAGACTCATACAGATTCACCTCCCATATACCTCATTTTCTTCGGTTAGTCCTTCGAATTGTAATTTCAAGATTTATATACCTTCACCTCTCATTTTCTTGGATTATGTATTCAAATTGTAATTTCATCTAAGGATATCACCTTCTCATCCAATTTATCGTTTTCATAAAATGTCCCTTAACTTGTCTTTAATTATGATATTCATCATCATTTCTCTAATAGTTTCAAGCGCCAAACGAACACTTTCATTATCATTGACAATGGAGGTTGGTGAGTTGGCCACATAAACTTTTACTTTTGATGATGGTACACAAATGACGAATGAATCAGTGGGTTGTGAACATTCTAATAATGGTAGCTGCAAGAGCTTGATCTACACGTGGATATTCATCTATAACTTCCAGGATTAGTCGCAAACCTGGGCTCAACGCAATTTCATATTTTCTTGTTTGTCCTAGGCAATGTTCTAATGCAGTATGAATATTGAGGATTTCTAGTTTAACTGAGTCCGACTATGTGCACCCCCTCTTAACCCGAGGTGCACATTCCTCCCGTGTTTATTTGTTAGACACTTAACTATGGTTATTGTGGTATAGTTTAGAGCACTGCTCGGTCGAACTCGCAAGCGTTGCTGTCTCAATCTTGTTGTCAAGTTTAGTTGCCAAAACTATAAGTCTTGATTTCTAGTCTACTTATAGCTATGTATCGTATTATGATAGAATGTGTAGTTGATCTTTAGAATTCACGAGGTTCATCGATTGAAGACGAATAAATACTAAGGGGATCTTGTGGAACTTCATCAACAAAATATATGTGGAGACTTAAACTCATTTATCACTCAGAAGTCTATTTCTATTCTATCTCCTATTGAGACAAAAGTCGTATAGCTATATAGACTTTAAATTATACACATTTTATATTTCGAGCTGAGTTTAACTCGCTTACATATTTCTCGAAATATGTGTCGATAAGCTTTCGCTTTAACCAAGTTCATCTTTATTCTTGACGACATTCAAAATATGATCATGTGAAAATCGCCTGGTAACATCTTACATGATTTGTGTTAGACAATCATTTGATGTAGACTCGGAATGTTTCGTATTGATCTATTGATCACTTGAAAATTGATTTGAATCTAATAGTTTGTGTGAAACACCTATTTCCGTCTTCCAAGAATGTTTCAATGATTAAGATGGAGTTTAGAACGATTAACCACTGATTGGATATAACACAGTATGCGTACTTGTATGCTAACTGTTGCAAGTTATCCAAAGTCCGAGAACCATAGTATGCATACTAATATGCGTACTGGTTTGATAGTTGAAGTCCGGGAACCATAGTATGCAACCCATATACGTACCGGCTTAGAAGTTCAAGCCTGGGAATTCAACTGAGGTTGGTCACGTACGATAGTATGCGTACCCATTAGCATACTGGCGAACCCAGACCAAGTACGAAACTCTAAGTATGCATACCCGTTTGCATACTTGAGTGGGTTATTTTCTGAAAATGCGGGGATCTAACAACCACACCCAACAATTCGTTTGGCAATCTGAGATGACTTACTCCAATACACTTTCTAGAGAATCAACTAGACAGTTAGACTCAATATAGAGTAAAGTATATCAAAGAGTATAATATCTCTATCTCTCGATTTAATTCTTACTCGAGCAAATGGAAATCTGCGAGTCTTGATTAAATCCCAGAGAGATAACTTGGAGGGTACCAAAGACCAATATCCAAGTTTAAATTAATGTAAATCAACAACCAAAGGTTGGATATTCTAATTGATTGATCTAACGCACAACCTGTGATATTTCAATTATATAACAAAATATAATGTGGAAAAAAAATAACACAGACACCAAAATTTTGTTAACGAGGAAACCGTAAATGCAGAAAAACCCCGGAACCTAGTCCAGTTTGAACATCACACTGTATTAAGCCTCTACTGACACTAGCCTACTACCAATTAACTTCGGACTGGACTTCAGTTGAACCCTAATCAATCTCACACTGATTCAAGGTATAGTTACGCTCCTTACGTCTCTGATCCCAGCAGGATACTACGCACTTGATTCCCTTAGATGATCTCACCCACAACCAAGAGTTTCTACGACCCAAAGTCGAAGACTTGATAAACAAATATGTCTCCCACAGAAAAGTTTATAGGAATGAATAAATATGTCTCCCACAGAAATACCCAAGAGTTTTTGTTTCATCTTTTGATAAATCAAGGTGAACAGGAACCAATTGATAAACCGAACTTATGTTCCCGAAGAACATCCTAGTGTTATCAATCACCTCATAATAATGTAAATTGTATGATGGCGAAACTAGATATTGTAGAATCACAAACGATGAGACTAAGTTTGTTTATTACTACTTTTCTATCTTGCCTATCGGAGAAATAAATCTCAAGCCAATTTTACAATTGTACTCGTACGATAGAAACATCAAGATCAGATCACACAACTACAAGAGAAGTAGTATCAGTCTGTCTTCACAATCCCAATGAAGTCCTCAAGTCGTTAACCTACGGGGTCTCGAGAAGAAACCTAAGGTTAAAGGAGAATCGACTCTAGCTATACAACTAGTATCACACAGGAGGTGTGGGGATTAGTTTTCCCAGTTGTTAGAGTTCTCCTTTATATAGTTTTCAAATCAGGGTTTTCAATCCAAGTTACCTTGGTAACAAATCATTCAATAATAACCGTTAGATGAAAAACCTGATTCAACCAAGCTAATATCTTTCAACCATTAGATCGAACTTAGCCTGTTACACCCAAATGGAATGTACCCTCATTTAGGTTTATGAACCGTACCCAAACATGTACACTCATGTTGGCTCATCAAATATTTAACCGAGGTTAGACACATGGTTACTCTCATATTAACCTTATTTATCTTATCCAAAACTAGTTCAAATGACTCAAATGAAACTAGTTATAGAGTTGTTCAATTGCATAGAAGACACAATCGAGATCAAATCAGTTTGATCTCTTGAATCAATCATGAACATTATAGCCACGGTATGCAAAGATTGCATTCCTTAAGATTTAAATGTTTGAGTTCATGAACTGACCGATTTAACAAAATAACCAGATTAAGTATGCGTACGGGTATGCATACTTAAGCAACCGGATTTGAGTTTGTCAAGTTTCCAAACTCAGCAGAAATTTTCGGTTGGAAAACTTCAGCCAGTACGCATACAGGTACGCACACTTAAGGTGACCAATTTAGGAGTTTGTAATTCCCAAAATCAGCAGATATTTTCGGTTCGAAAACTCCTACCAGTATGCGCACGGGTATGCATATTTAAGGGGACTAGTTTAGGAGTTTATAATTCCTAAACCCAGCAGTTATTTTAGGTTCGAAAACTTCTACCAGTGTGCGTACGGGTACGTATACTTATCTTGTCCCCTTCACCAATTTTGTATACATTTGGTTCCCCGTTTATGGATTTATACACTAATGGGAGAACACACTATACATGCTTATATCCAAGGATGGTTATCTCATCAACTCTTAATTTCAATCATTGAAAGTTTCTTAGAGGACGTTATATAGTTGTTGTTCACAAACTATTTTTCGTCAAAGAGATTTTCAAGTTATTGAAATTACCATAATGAAACATTCCAAGGAAACATCAAATGATTGTATCACACAAACCATGTTAGATATAACTCGGCAATTTTCATATGATCTTATTCGGACTTTCGTCACGAATGTAAGATGAACATGGCTAAAGAGAAATCTTGCCAACACATATTTCGAGATATATATAAGCGAGATTAACTCAGCTCGAAATCTCAAATGTGTATAATAGAAAACTATATCGTACCACGACTTATGTCTCAATATAGGAGATAGAGAAGAAATAGACTTTCCAAGTGATAGATGAGTTTAAGTCTCCACATACCTTTTGTTGATGAAGTTCCAAAAGCTCCCCTTAGTAGTTATTCATCTTCAAATGATGAACGCTGAGAGATATAAGCTCAACTACACTATTTATGTCCTAGTCCGATACATATATAAATAGGCTAAAAATCAAGACTTATAGTTTTGATCACTAACGTTCAAAAACATGCTTGAGATAGCAACGCATGCGAGTTCGACCGAGCAATGCTCTAACAATCTCCCCCTTTGTCAATTTTAGTGACAAAACTATCAATACATATGGATTACAAAATAAATAAAACTTGAAGCTTCTCATCCACATGCTTGATCTCCTTGGCATCTTCAACAGACTCGAAATCTTCATCACTTCCAAGTACTCCAATGATTCCAAAGGTTGTAAGTTTAATATCATCGTTGTTGAGGATCCGTATCTATAACAATGAGAAAACAAATTCTCTGAATCATTGTTATACAGTGCCATAGTATTATTACACAACATCAAAGTTAAATTGTATCACAACTTTGACAATAATACTATGGTGATATGTATCACTCCCCATTAGTCAATACTTTATCTCAACATAAAAACCACTCCCCCGTACATAATGATCCGTAAACCATATGTATTTGTGGTATGAACTACACATTAATTCTCCCCTTTTTTATCAATAAAATTGGCAAAGGTACGAAATTAGTGGGATCCTAATGAAATTTCCACGGAAATACTTCAAGACGAAAGGTGTATTAACGTACCAACAAATTTAGGTGCAATCATAAAGCCGAAGCTAAATGCATTCATCAAGGAGTTTATAAAGATACAAGATAACTCCTAAAATATTCCACAGCCGCACTCCCCACAAAGATATGGCAATTAAGCAAAAGTTCAAAAGAACTCTTCCCCATAAAATGTCATTCCCGAAAGAACAACAAAGGCGACCTTACTTTCACAAGAAGAGAAGGATTTCTACACACACCGAAAAAAAACAGAAACACAACTATATAGAAACAAAACTGAACCACAACACTCATGGAGTTTCAAACTCAATTGCCCAAAAGATCGAGATACAAGCAGGGGAAAGAGTTATGAAGATCTAATGAACCAAGACAACACTAATGGACTGCCGCAAAATTTGATAATTGGCAGTGTTTGGTGAGAATATCAACCAATTGTTGTTCGGAAGGAAAAAATTCCATGTTTATGATACCATTTTCACAAAGGTCTCGAATAAAATGGTACCTTATGTCAATGTGCTTGGTTCTCGAATGCTCAACAGGGTTTTCCATTATGCGAATCGCACTGGAGTTATCACAAAAGATCTTCATTATTCCAGAGTCAATTCCATAGTCAACAAGCATTTGTTTCATCCATACAAGCTGAGTACGACATGAACCCGCAGAAATACATTATGCTTCACATGTTGAGAGAGATTATGAATTTTGTTTCTTGCTTTGCCAAGCAACAAGATTCAATCCTACATGGCAGAAACCTCCTGATGTACTTTATCTGTCTTCCACGCATCCTGCCCAACCAGCATCTGAATAGGCTGTAAGATCAGTGTTAGTATCAAAAGTGTAGGATAGACCATACCCGGCAGTGTGATTAATTTAGCGTATGATCCTCTTTGCATCTTCAAGATGAGATTCTTTTGGATTTCCATGAAACCTAGCACAGCAACCAACACTAAAAGCAATATCAGGTCTTGTGGATGTGAGATATAGAAGACTTCCAATGAGAGGTCGATAGAGCTTTTGATCCACATTTACACCTTTCTCATCTCGATGAAGTTTACCCGTGGTAGGCATAGGAGTCAGTTTTGGAGTTGACTTATCAAGGCCGAATCTTGAAACAAGATCTTTGGAATATTTTTCTTGAGACAAGTAAATCCATCCTTGTATTGTTGAATTTTTAAACCCAAAAAGAATTTTAATTCACCAACGTTGCTCATCTCAAACTCCTTACCAAGAGAGACTTGAAAATCTTTTGCAAGTTTCTCCATAGATGATATCATCCACATATACTTGAGCAATCACAACATATTTCCCACTCCACTTGATAAACAAGGTTTTATCAGCTCCACCTCTCGAAAAATCTTTCCTAAGAAGAGAAGTAGTTAGTTTTTTGAACCAGGCTCGAGGTGCTTGTTTTAATTCATACAATGTCTTATTGAGTTTAAAGACATGATCAGGAAATTAGGGTTTTCGAATCCCTTAGGTTGAGCAACATGGACTTCTTCCTTTAAATTCCCATTTAGGAAAACGTATTTTATGTCCATTTGAAATAGCTTAACCTTGAGAAAACAAGCATGAGCTAATAACAGCCGAATGGACTCAAGGTGTTCCTCGGGAGCAAAGGTTTCATCAAAGTCGATTCCTTCGATCTGTGAATATCCTTGTGCGATAAGTCTAGCTTTGTTTCTGACAATAGTGCCAAACTCATCATACTTGTTCTTGAATATCCATTTGGTTCCAAAAATATTGATGTTGGGAGGACAAGGTACGAGTTCCCATACGTATTGTATTTGAAATTTATTTAAATCTTCATGCATAGCATTTACCCAATTGGGATCTTTAAGAGCTTCATCAATATTCCTAGGTTCTACTTGCGATAGATAGCAACTAAAATTGCAAATATTTTGAAGTTTACCTCTCGTCTTAGCAGTATAATCCCTTCCCCCAATGATATTGTTGGAATCGTGATTCCTTTGAACCCAAAGATGTCATGGAGGGACACGTTCTTGTTCATGAGGAATAGCTTGACTAGAGCTTTTCTCCTCATCACTAGAAACTTCTGGATCAGCAACCATTGGAACAACTTCTACTGATTCAGATGTTTCTTTGACTTTCTGAATTGCTTCGACAGGAGGCAATTCAGTAGGAGAGTCATCATGATGAAAATTACTTAAATCATCAATGATAAGTGAAAAACGGGCGTCTAACAACACCACCCAATATTTCGCTTAGCAATCTGTATGGACAAACTCGAATATACTTTTTAGAGAATCAACAAGACTCAATCAATTAAAAGTACATCAACGAGTTTATATCTCTCTCTCTTGATTTGATTTCCTCAAATAGAAACTGCGAGTACTAATCAAATACAAGGAATAACTTGGATGGTACCAAAGACCAATATCCAAGGATCAATCAATGACAATAAACAACCAAAGGTTGGATTACTCTAATTTATGATCTAACGCACAACCTGTATTATTTCAATTATAAAGATAAAACAATATAATGCGGAAACTGAAATAACACAAACACCTGAAATTTTGTTAATGAGGAAACCGCAAATGCAAAAAAAACCCGGGACCTAGTCCAGATTGAACACACACTGTATTAAGCCGCTACATACACTAGATTACTCCAAGCTAACTTCGGACTGGACTGTAGTTGAACACCAATCAGTCTCCCACTGATCCAAGGTGCAGTTGTACTCCTTATGCCTCTGATCCCAGCAGGATACTGCGCACTTGATTCCCTTAGTTGATCTCACTCACAACTAAGAGTTGCTACGACCCAAAATCGCAGGCTTTGACAATAAACAAATCTGTCTCACACAGACAAGTCTATCAAAGGATCAATCTGTCTCCAACAGAAAAACCCTAAAGTTTTTCTTTCGTCTTTTGATAATAATCAAGGTGAACAGGAACCAATTGATAATTCGGTCTTATATTCCCGAAGAACAGCCTAGATAAATCAATCACCTCACAACAATCTTAATCGTATGGTAGCGAAACAAGATGTTGCGGAATCACAAACAATGAGACGAAGATGTTTGTGACCACTTTTTATATCTTGCCTGTCAGAGATATTAATCTCAAGACAATCAATCTGATTGTACTCGTACGATAGAAGATGCAAGATCAGATCAAACCAACTACGATAAAAGTAGTATCGGTATGGCTTCACAATTCCAATGAAGTCTGTAAGTCGTTAACCTGGTTTTAGAAGAATAAAACCAAAGGTTAAAGGAGAAACGAATCTAGCACGCAAACTAGTATCACACGTGAAGTGTGGGGATTAGTTTTGCACAAAACTAGATCTCTCTTTTATATATTCTTTCAAATGAGGGTTTCACCTTGGTCACAGAGCAAACAACATCCACCGTTAGATGAAATGCTTATTTAGATTCAAGCTAATATTTCTCAACCGTTAGATTGAAAACTTAGCTTGTTATACACAAATAAAATGCACGCTTCTAGGTTTGTTAATCGTACCCAAAAGTGTACATTTTTTATTTCAACAATAGTTAACCAAAAGGTTAGCCATATGAGCATTTTATACTAACCATATTCTTCTTCACCATAACTAGTTCAAATAACTCAATTGAACTAGTTAGAGAGTTGTTCATTTGCAAGGAAATCTTATGTACTACACAAGACACAATTGAAGCAAAAAATGATTTGATTCACTCGAATCGGTTCATGAAGTTTATAGGCACGGTTTGCAAATTTCATTCCTTAGTCTTTATAAGTTTAAGTTCAGAAATCATCTTCAGATATATAACTTTCTTAAGTTCGCACAATAGGTTCGAGGACTTAAGCAACCGGGCAGAGTTTACAAACTCCAGCAGAAAATCTCGGCAAAGACTTTCCGCCGGTTCGCGGGCTGGTACTCACGCAACAAGTTTGTCAACTCCAACATAATTTCTCGGGATGAGAAGTTCGGCAGTTCGTGGACTGAGTTCGCGGACTTGGCAACAATCCATTCTTTCGGTTTCTCTTGATCAACAAAGTTCGCAAATTTTGGTTCAAGGGATAGGAATTATGCACATCTGTGTTTCCACAACAATACTTATGTCCATCATTGGTTATGTAATCTAATATCTCATTCCAACCATTGAAAAATTCTTAGAGGACGTTATATAGTTGTTACACCATTTCTCGTCAAAGAAATTTTCAAAGTGATTGAAACATATCATGAATTTCGTTACTAGGTAAAGATAAACATGGTCGAAGCGAAACGCTTACCAACACATATTTCGAGATATAGATAGGCGAGGTATACTCGGCTCGAAATTCCAAATGTATAGAATCTAAGTCTATATATAGCATACGACTTTTTGTCTCAATAAGTAGGAGATAGAGTAGATAGACTTTTGAGTGACAGATAAATTCAAGTCTTCACATACCTTTTTGTCGAGAAGTTCCACCGGTTCCTTGAGTAGTTCTTCTTCTTGTATGATGAATCGCCATGAAGTCCTTGAGCTCAACTACACTTTTTATCCTAGTCCGAGACTTAGCTATAGTAGACTAGAAATCAAGACTTATAGTTTTGATCACTAACATTGAAAAACATGCTTGAGATATCAACGCATGCGAGTTCGACCGAGCAATGCTCTAACAAACTCCCCCTTTTTCAATTTTAATGACAAAACTATCAATACATATGGAATACAAAAAAGATAAAGAAACTTTAGTAGCTCCTATTCCACATGTCTAATGTTCAACATTCCTCGAAATCTTCGTCACTTCCAAGTACTCCAATGATCCCAAAGGTTGTAAGTTTAGTATCACCGTTGTTGAAGATCTGTAGCTATAACAATGAGAAAGCATCGGTCTCGATCATTGTTATATAATGTCATAGTATTATTACACAGTGTCAAAGTCCAATTGTATCACAACTTCAACAATAATACTATGGTGATATGTATCACTCCCCCTTAGTCAATACTCCATCTCACATGGAAACCACTCCCCCTTACACAATGATCCGAAAACCATATGTATTTGTAGTGTGAACTACATATTAATTCTCCACCTTTTTGTCAATAAAATTTGCAAAGGTACAAGAACTGGATCATAATGGAATTTCCGTAAGAAACATTTCATGACTAAAAGAAAATACATACCATCTAATTTAGATGCAATCATATAGCCGAAGCTAATAGCATTCATCAAGGAGTTTAAATATACAAGATAACCCCTTTAAAATTCCACAGCCGCACACCCCTCAAGATATGACCATTAAGCACAAGTTAAAAAGAACTCTCCCCCATTAGATGTCATTCCCAAGGGAACAACAAGAGCGACCTTAATTTCAAAAGAAAAGAAGGATTTTGATTGGACGCCAAAAACCATGAGAATTATTTTCTGTATCCAAAAACTTAATCAAATTAATCACAAGTAAACCCATGATTAATTCAATCCGAATACACAATCAAATTAAACACAAAAGTGATCAACTTAATTGATTATGCTCGACATAAGATAACTTACGGAGCATACGACTAACATAACCATTAGAAAATGAATAGGATAGTCGTTCATATACTCAACATTAGAGGAATCTTAAGGAGTATGAAAATACTCAACTAACAAGAGAACCCATAATTAATCTAATTGGAATACACAACCAAACTAATTACAAAAGTAATCAATTTAATTGTCATTTGTTTTGATCGACATAAAAAGACTTATGGAGCAATAACTAAATAACCAAACAAGATGATTAATTTAGTTCAAGAATGCTTAACATAAAGTACCTTACGGAACAACCAACAAAGCTAATCAAAAATTAATCAACTTGGTTGTATCGTGCTCAACATAAGACACATTACGGGGCCTCACAGTATTACATAAAATATGGATCAGTGAAGATGAATACTGTGGATTACACAAGGATTCATTTTATCTTCCATCACTATTTGCTAACGATATTTAATAGACATATTCCTTGAGCACAAAAGATTTTAACCTATCTACCATCAAAGAATTGACAATATAGGCTTAACTTTTGTATATGTAAAAAGTCTATTCATCCTTAAATAAATACATAAAATACCGATCATGAACGACTTTACTTTTGACAAAATATGGGACAACATAGTTCACGGACGTAAACACCAATATCCCATAACAAATTGCAATATCACAAATCATAAAGATTAAATACTGCAAACCATCATCTTCCAAATATTTTTAGAATTTAAACCAATAAACTTAAAAAAGAACAAGAATATGAAAGATAATAGCTATGTGTAGTCACAATCATTGCTATTCAAGCACTAGTTATTCTTCCAACTAAACCAAAAAGAAGACATACTAGGAAACAGATAAAACTCAGTTTTCCTTGATGATTTCATACCTCTGGAACGGTCCATCTAAATAGGAGTCACTGATATCCTTGATTTTGTTGACCGTAGAGACACCATGTTCATGAGTCAGAACGTTACTTTTTCGATCAACAATGCGAACAAAGTGTCGAGCCTTAGCGCAGTCAAGAATAACTTTCTTATGATTCCTGATCAAGATATTCTAAGTACTAAGGATTTTTTCCTGTCCATCAATAAGCTGGTTTTTCTGTAGTTGAAGGTTAGCAAGTTCGTTCTTTACTTCATTCTGAACGAGAATTAAATCCTTGGCAGATTCTCCAACCCAAGGCCTATACTCTTTCCTTTCAAGCATCTTCTTCATAATAAACTCTTGAGCAGGATCACTTCCTTTAGGATCATCCTCTACAGTAGGATTAACTTCTTCTTTGGGAACAGTTTCCATTGAGTTCCTTTCTTAAAGATTAATGAACACATATATGAAATATATATATATATGTTCAAGTGTACACCTTAGATTGAAACCCTAGAGTTCCTTGAGGAGATATGGACGTTCGTGGACTAAGACATACGCCAAGGAATGGACCCAATCAGGAAAACTGCATACTGTGTCGCTTTCAAAAAAATTCAGCCCAACAAGAAAGGTCACAGTGAAAAAGGAAGGAAATACTAAAAACTCACATCAGGAGATATCAAACATACAAACTAATGGAACTCAGATAATTACTTGAGCATCTCTCAAACATCATCCTTGTATCTCTCAAGTTAGATACAAGAATGGAACTTTCTGCTACTAGGTATCAGAGGGAGACATAGTCTCACCATAGGTTTCGAGAGAGTAGTTGTGATTTCCACCAGGATATCTGATATCAGCATTTCTTGTCTTCCCATGGTAGTTTCTATTTTTAGGGAAATTTCTCATAGCTCTTCCTGAAAGATCAAGAGAACGAGCTTTCTGATTACTGGGTTCTAGGACCTCTAGAGATTGGTTCAAGAGGATTTTCCGAGATGGGTTTCCAAACTCTAGACTTAGATTCACCAGAGTTGTTATTATAAGAACATGTCATGCTTTCATCAGCAGCATAAGACTTTATACCACTAGAATGCACAGAAATCCTGTAATGATTCCTAGGAAGGACATCATTTTTATAAGATGCCTGGTGTTTTATGAGCATGAGATTCACTGCAGTAGTCGATTTACTATTTACCCCATTGATACTGGAAAGAAGAAAATTACGAAGTTTAGAAATTTGTTTCTTCCTGGCAAAATAACGGATAGCATAGTGACTCCCTTTTCCACAGAAAGTACAGGTTCGTGGGGAAGACGTAACATACGACATCTGTTTTAACTTTACAGTCCTTTGAGAAGATTGTAAGTTATATAAACTTTTTTCGACACAATCTTCTTTTGGAGGATATTTTTTCATGTACTGTATG